>NC_140949.1:19605481-20107981 GCF_014529385.1 Adiantum capillus-veneris | reverse complement strand
TAATTTCACAACCAGGGGTATTTTGGGATTTTTGAAAAAATTTGAAGGTCATTTTGGGAATTTATGACAAAATATTGGGGGTATTTTCGAAATTTGAGGGGTATTTTGGGCCATGTGGATTCCCTCCTTGCAAAAACAAACGATGCTAACACATTGATTTGAGCTTTGGGTGGAGGATGCGTCCCCTCACCCACTTGCTCCTCCTCTACCCTCCTACTCGCTTCTTCCTCTTCTTCCTCCTTCATATCCTCCTATCCTACACAACAAAATATTCTTTACAGCTCTTATCCTATTGAATGCAAAAGGATTCCGTTCATTCTACTACGGCTTTGTACTCATATCCTACCGCTCCTCTTCCCTCCTCCTCCTCCTCCTCCTCTGCTTCTCATCCTTGTCTACTCCCTTCACACCCTAAGAGAGAAAAGGGTAATGGCCTTGCCCTATTTTCACGCCTTTGCCCCTTGAAGAACAGACTCCTTGATGCAAACCGAACCTTGCACACAAAATGTGAGAGGAAGATATTTAAGGAAGGAGATCTCACACGGTTTTTGGGATAGAGAGAGAGAGAGAGAGAGAGAGAGAGAGAGAGAGAGACCAATGATAGTGGAAACTGGAGTGTCTTTGAGAGGAGAAAAATGGCATTCAAGGGTACCCACCCTGGGTAGATGAGCTTTTTCCTGGAGTTGCTTCAATGAAACGCAATATGAGCTCATCAAGCCAAATTGTTCCATGGGAGGAAGATAGATTACATCTGAAATGAAAGGTACCCAAGTGTACAAGGATTCATGGGAGCAAGATTTGGAGGTTACCAAGTTCCCATGTGTGAGCCTTTTCTTCACGGCCATCTCATTTTGCATGTTGCCCCTCTAAGCATTGGGCTCAAGCTACACAAAACAAATGATCTTGGAGTTCTTTGCATAGCACCACTTGTGTGGACTCACATATGCACTATGGTTTTCTTTTTTTGAGTTTTTCTTAGCCTACTAAGATGGCCATAAAATCCTCAAGCCAAATATATTTGTATCATGCTTGATGTGTGTGTGTGTGTGTGTGTGTGTGAGAGAGAGAGAGAGAGAGAGAGAGAGAGAGAGAGAGAAAGAAGAAGAAGAAGAAGAAGGAGAAAAGAAAGAGAAGGTTTGATATCACACCTGCAATCCCAAGAATTATCAAGCATCTATCCAAAGTCTTGAACTCAAGCAAAATTATTCAAGAGGAAACTAGGACAACCAAGTAGATCATCAATTGAAGGATTGCAATGTGCATGATGCAAAGGGACTAACATTCACTAAGCTAGACTCAAGAGAGAGAATCAACACTCTAGCATGCAATGTGGATTTTTGCATGTAATGAGGTTTAACTTTAACATGACTTATTCAAAGTGGACAAGTTATAATCCTAACTCTCATGAAAACAAGAGTTAATACACTGTTTATAAAGCGCACTATTAAAATTTTCAACATGTCGCCCATTTTTACATAAGAAATCTTCCTTAGGGGGCAATCAAATGGCATATCTTTCAGAGAAGGATACAAACCTTGCTTACATTCCCATTTATTGTCATTGATTGCACACTCTTAAGTGTTCTCAAGAAAAAAGAGATCTTAAACATATTGTGAGATATATTTGTCATTGTTGAGGATGAGAGAGAGAGAGAGAGAGAGAGGTTTTTCCAATCGTGCCCATATGATACAAAAGCACATCCAATGATTGTAGGTCCACTTTTTTCGAATCATTAGAAAGGTTGAGAAATTTATTTTAATGTATAGGACTCAACTTCTATAGGATAATAAAACATTCATTGTATAATTGGTATTACATGTTGCAAACACAAAGAAAGCATTGGAAAATCTTCATCATGTTTTGTACATGAATGAAGCATTTATCTATTTTGGACGCAGCATCGCGCGGGCCACACTAGTTACATTTGAAAAGGTTTGTCATTTCTTACATTTTGCAAAGGCTGTCTTTCTTACAGTCTTACCCTTCACTTTTTCATTTTAGATTATAAATTTTGTAAGGTTTTTTGAAGTGAACCATGGAGTAACACATGGAGGCCCATGTCTTTAAGTTGCCAAGCAGGTGTGTGTGTGTGATGGGATGCCTCTCTCCCTACTTGTGGGGCCGTTGTACATATGGTGTGTGCGTGTGTTTCAAAGTTCTTGTACTCTCAAAAAATAAAAAAAGCCACACATATGGAGGCCCTCTCCTTCCTTGAAAATTTTAAGCTTCTTCATATATAGTATAAGATAAGTCATTGTTTTTCCTTAAACATACACAAATCCCTGTAAGGGAATTTCAATAAGAGAATATGCCAAAAGAATCCATCTATTTTCTATTTTTAGATTATATTTTATGAAATTTCAATCAAAATTTTTTATTTTTCCTATAATTGTGTCAATCGACCGGTTTCAACTTCCAACCGGAAGGCTAGGGTGAGGCACACTTCCCCTAACAATCAAGATAATCTCAATAAAACTTTCAAGACATAAAAGCAATGTGAAGGACCACATTGCTTTTATGGATACATATCTCAGTAAAACTTTCAAGACCACATGTACAACTTTTAGTGCACGTAGCTTTGCCATTGCCAACAAAATCATGTAAACTAACTAAGCATGGGAAGAGATGGATAGACAAAAGACAAAGTAGTCAGCCTTTCAATGCTGAAAGAGGAAAGGTGAATGACATACAAACCTGCATAGTCTGTACTAAGTTACTAACACGATACAAAGCCATTGTAGATGATATTGAAAAAAGTGTCAAAAGCAACTTTTTCCCACCGACAATACTACCACCCATCGATAATAGAGACGTTTTACTTAAAGCGCTTACATGTTACCCTCGATGCATCTTCGTTTTCAGGTGATCTTTTTCCCTTGGAGCAGTGCAACTTTTGAAGGTTTGGATTAGTATTTTGAAAAATCATTCTTGGCTTTCTAAAAGAAGCCTTAGTGTTGTGTTGGGTTAGACATACTTTCATTGTTTTCAGTGCCATGATGAGACTTACCTTAAATGTTATTTCCAATTTGAAATATTAAACAAATCTTCCTTTTTCTGCTTTCATTTCACATCTTACACTGCTTGACTTCACTTGCATTCTATTCTTTTAGAATGCTAAAGTGAAGCTGCACCTTGCATAATTATAGGAAATTCTATACATATACATACATACACACACACACACACATATATTTATTTATTTTACACACACACACACACACACACACACACACTGCGCACATATAGATACTAAATGAGCAAACCATGGTAAAGGGAAGAAAAAATGGTGAAATATGTGAGAACTTAGTTCAAAAATCTTGCAAATTTAAAAGTTTGACTTTTATTTTCAATTTGCTTCTTTTCAAGGAGGAAACTCAGTCCCTTAATAAAAGAGATATTCCTAAACAATGCTTTACCTTATATAATTCTAGTTAAACTCAAGGGTAATGATTTTATCATTTTCTTGTTACTTAGAAAGCCACCATGACCCTTTTACTTGTTTCAAACATACAAATTTTCATTCCTTGAGTTTGCTAAGAGGAAATTTGAAAATTAGAGGTATTTTTTGGTTTTTACACTGTTTTTCTCTATTTTGGGTGGAATTTCTCCTTTTCTATTTGGCCTCAACCCGTAGGTTTGAAATTGGAAACGACACGATATTAAGCTGAGACACATTTTTTCCTGAACACTGGTTTGGACAGTCACCCATGGGACTAATAAAATACTGCTCTTATACCATATACTAATATACATATAATGGATGATTTTAATAGGAAAAATTACCAAAATACCCCTCTAATTTGTGGAGATTCCCAAATACCCTTGTATCTATTTTGGTTGTATTGCTCAAGATTTTCAATCTTTACTCATTTTTGACAATTGAGATCCGCTTTCGGGCTTAGCATGTAAATTGTCACAAATTACCGTGCAAAAAAAGGAAATCATGTCTAAAGATAATGAAGGAATTCATCTCCAAAGCCTACATAATAAACTCAAAGTTTTAAATTACCATCCTATATTAATAAGCAATGAGTCTTCTTATGAAAAGCTACAAAATTTTTAATCTTGGAGAAATTTAATTCACAACCAGGGTATTTTGGGATTTTTGAAAAAAATTGAAGTCATTTTGTAATTTATGACAAAAAATTGGGGGTATTTTCGAAATTTGAGGGTATTTTGGGCCATGTGATTCCCTCCTTGCAAAACAAACGATGCTAACACATTGATTTGAGCTTTGGGTGGAGATGCGTCCCCTCACCCACTTGCTCCTCCTCTACCCTCCTACTCGCTTCTTCCTCTTCTTCCTCCTTCATATCCTCCTATCCTACACAACAAAAATCTTTACAGCTCTTATCCTATTGAATGCAAAAGGATTCCGTTCATTCTACTACGGCTTTGTACTCATATCCTACCGCTCCTCTTCCCTCCTCCTCCTCCTCCTCCTCTGCTTCTCATCCTTGTCTACTCCCTTCACACCCTAAGAGAGAAAAGGTAATGGCCTTGCCCTATTTTCACGCCTTTGCCCCTTGAAGAACAGACTCCTTGATGCAAACCGAACCATGCACACAAAATGTGAGAGGAAGATATTTAAGGAAGGAGATCTCACACGTTTTTGGATAGAGAGAGAGAGAAGAGAAGAGAGAGAGAGAGAGAGAGACCAATGATAGTGAAAAACTAGTGTCTTTGAGAGGAGAAAAAATCATTCAAGGGTACCCACCCTTGTAATGAGCTTTTTGCTAGAGTTGCTTCAATGAAACGCAATATGAGCTCATCAAGCCAAATTGTTCCATGGGAGGAAGATAGATTGCATTTGAAACCAAAGTACCCAAGTGTACAAGATTCATGGAGCAAGCTTTGAGGTTACCAATTCCATGTTGAGCCTTTTCTTCACGGCCATCTCATTTTGCATGTTGCCCTCTAAGCATTGGGCTCAAGCTACACAAAACAAATGATCTTGGAGTTCTTTGCATAGCACCACTTGTGTGGACTCACATATCACTATGGTTTTCTTTTTTGAGTTTTTCTTAGCCTACTAAGATGGCCATAAAATCCTCAAGCCAAATATATTTGTATCATGCTTGATGTGTGTGTGTGTGTGCGTGTGTGTGTGGGTGTGAGAGAGAAGAGAGAGAGAGAGAGAGAGATAGAGAGAGAGAAAGAAGAAGAAGAAGAAGAAGGAGAAAAGAAAGAGAAGGTTTGATATCACACCTGCAATCCCAAGAATTATCAAGCATCTATCCAAAGTCTTGAACTCAAGCAAAATTATTCAAGAGGAAACTAGGACAACCAAGTAGATCATCATTGAAGGATTGCAATTTTGCATGATGCAAAGGGACTAACAATCACTAAAGCTAGACTCAAGAGAGAGAATCAACACTGTAGCATGCAATGTGGATTTTTGCATGTAATGAGGTTTAACTTTAACATGACTTATTCAAAGTGGACAAGTTATAATCCTAACTCTCATGAAAACAAGAGTTAATACACTGTTTATAAAGCGCACTATTAAAATTTCAACATGTCGCCCATTTTTACATAAGAAATCTTCCTTAGGGGCAATCAAATGGCATATCTTTCAGAGAAGGATACAAACCTTGCTTACATTCCCATTTATTGTCATTGATTGCACACACTTAAAGTTTCTCAAGAAAAAAGAGATCTTAAACATATTGTGAGATATATTTGTCATTGTTGAGGATGAGAGAGAGATAGAGAGAGAGGGTTTTTCCAATCGTGCCCATATGATACAAAAGCACATCCAATGATTGTAGGTCCACTTTTTCGAATCATTAGAAAAGGTTGAGAAATTTATTTTAATGTATAGGACTCAACTTCTATAGATAATAAAACATTCATTGTATAATATTTATTACATGTTGCAAACAACAAAGAAAGCATTGGAAAATCTTCATCATGTTTTGTACAAGAATGAGCAATTATCTATTTGGACGCAGCATCGCGCGGCCACACTATTAACATTTGAAAAAATTTATTTTAATGTATAGGACTCAACTTCTATAGGATAATAAAACATTCATTGTATAATTGGTATTACATGTTGCAAACACAAAGAAAGCATTGGAAAATCTTCATCATGTTTTGTACATGAATGAAGCATTTATCTATTTTGGACGCAGCATCGCGCGGGCCACACTAGTTACATTTGAAAAGGTTTGTCATTTCTTACATTTTGCAAAGGCTGTCTTTCTTACAGTCTTACCCTTCACTTTTTCATTTTAGATTATAAATTTTGTAAGGTTTTTTGAAGTGAACCATGGAGTAACACATGGAGGCCCATGTCTTTAAGTTGCCAAGCAGGTGTGTGTGTGTGATGGGATGCCTCTCTCCCTACTTGTGGGGCCGTTGTACATATGGTGTGTGTGTGTGTTTCAAAGTTCTTGTACTCTCAAAAAATAAAAAAAGCCACACATATGGAGGCCCTCTCCTTCCTTGAAAATTTTAAGCTTCTTCATATATAGTATAAGATAAGTCATTGTTTTTCCTTAAACATACACAAATCCCTGTAAGGGAATTTCAATAAGAGAATATGCCAAAAGAATCCATCTATTTTCTATTTTTAGATTATATTTTATGAAATTTCAATCAAAATTTTTTATTTTTCCTATAATTGTGTCAATCGACCGGTTTCAACTTCCAA
The DNA here is from genome assembly GCF_014529385.1 of Adiantum capillus-veneris. Taxonomy (NCBI): domain Eukaryota; kingdom Viridiplantae; phylum Streptophyta; class Polypodiopsida; order Polypodiales; family Pteridaceae; genus Adiantum; species Adiantum capillus-veneris. Next base: position 20,101,323 of record NC_140949.1, on the reverse strand, counting down.
CCGGAAGGCTAGGGTGAGGCACACTTCCCCTAACAATCAAGATAATCTCAATAAAACTTTCAAGACATAAAAGCAATGTGAAGGACCACATTGCTTTTATGGATACATATCTCAGTAAAACTTTCAAGACCACATGTACAACTTTTAGTGCACATAGCTTTGCCATTGCCAACAAAATCATGTAAACTAACTAAGCATGGGAAGAGATGGATAGACAAAAGACAAAGTAGTCAGCCTTTCAATGCTGAAAGAGGAAAGGTGAATGACATACAAACCTGCATAGTCTGTACTAAGTTACTAACACGATACAAAGCCATTGTAGATGATATTGAAAAAAGTGTCAAAAGCAACTTTTTCCCACCGACAATACTACCACCCATCGATAATAGAGACGTTTTACTTAAAGCTCTTACATGTTACCCTCGATGCATCTTCGTTTTCAGGTGATCTTTTTCCCTTGGAGCAGTGCAACTTTTGAAGGTTTGGATTAGTATTTTGAAAAATCATTCTTGGCTTTCTAAAAGAAGCCTTAGTGTTGTGTTGGGTTAGACATACTTTCATTGTTTTCAGTGCCATGATGAGACTTACCTTAAATGTTATTTCCAATTTGAAATATTAAACAAATCTTCCTTTTTCTGCTTTCATTTCACATCTTACATTGCTTGACTTCACTTGCATTCTATTCTTTTAGAATGCTAAAGTGAAGCTGCACCTTGCATAATTATAGGAAATTCTATACATATACATACATACACACACACACACACACATATATTTATTTATTTTACACACACACACACACTCTGCACATTAGATACTAAATGAGCAAACCATGGTAAAGGGAAGAAAAAATGGTGAAATATGTGAGAACTTGGTTCAAAAATCTTGCAAATTCAAAAGTTTGACTTTTATTTCGAATTTGCTTCTTTTCAAGGAGGAAACTCAGTCCCTTAATAAAAGAGATATTCCTAAACAATGCTTTACCTTATATAATTCTAGTTAAACTCAAGGGTAATGATTTTATCATTTTCTTGTTACTTTAGAAAGCCACCGTGACCCTTTTACTTGTTTCAAACATACAAATTTTCATTCCTTGAGTTTGCTAACAGGAAATTTTCAAAAATTAGAGGTATTTTTTGGGGTTTTACACTGTTTTTCTCTATTTTGGGGTGGGATTTCTCCTTTTCTACTTGGCCTCAACCCGAAGGTTTGAAATTGGAAACGACACGATATTAAGCTGAGACACATTTTTCCTGAACACTGGTTTGGACTAGTCACCCATGGGACTTAATAAAATACTGCTCTTATACCAATATACTAATATACATATAATGGGATGATTTTAAATAGGAAAAATTACCAAAATACCCCTCTAATTTGTGGAGATTCCCAAATACCCTTGTATCTATTTTGGTTGTATTGCTCAAGATTTTTCAATCTTTACTCATTTTTGACAATTGAGATCCGCTTTCGGGCTTAGCATGTAAATTGTCACAAATTACCGTGCAAAAAAAGGAAATCATGTCTAAAGATAATGAAGGAATTCATCTCCAAAGCCTACATAATTAACTCAAATTTTTAATTTACCATCCTATATTAATAAGCAATGAGTCTTCTTATGAAAAGCTACAAAATTTTTAATCTTTGGAGAAATTTAATTTCACAACCAGGGGTATTTTGGGATTTTTGGAAAATTTGAAGGTCATTTTGGGAATTTATGACAAAATATTGGGGGTATTTTTGAAATTTGAGGGGTATTTTGGGCCATGTGAATTCCCTCCTTGCAAAAACAAACGATGCTAACACATTGATCTGAGCTTTGGGTGGAGGATGCCTCCCCTCACCCACCTGCTCCTCCACTACCCTCCTACTCGCTTCTTCCTCCTCTTCCTCCTTCATACCCTCCTACCCTACACAACAAAATATTCTTTACAGCTCTCATCCTATTGAATGCAGAAGGAGTCCCTTCATTCTACTACGGCTTTGTACTCTTATCCTACCGCTCCTCTTCCCTCCTTCTCTCCCTCCTGCATACCCTCCTACCCTACACAACAAAATATTCTTTACAGCTCTCATCCTATTGAATGCAGAAGGAGTCCCTTCATTGTACTACGGCTTTGTACTCTTATCCTACCGCTCCTCTTCCCTCCTCCTCCTCCTCCTCTGCTACTCATCCTTGTCTACTCCCTTCACACCCTAAGAGAGAAAAGGGCAATGGCCTTGACCTATTTTCCCTCCTTTTCCCGTTGAAAAACAGACTCCTTGATGCAAACCGCACCTTGCACACAAAATGTGAGAGGAAGATATGTAAGGAAGGAGATCTCACAAGGTTTTTGGGATAGCGAGAGAGGGTTGCATGTCGCGCGCATGCGAGAGAGAGAGAGAGAGAGAGAGAGAGAGAGAGAGAGAGAGAGAGAGAGAGAGAGAGAGAGAGAGAGAGAGAGAGAGAGAGAGAGAGAGATGAAATGAAATGAAATGAATGAGATGTTGATTAACGTATACAAAAGGCCTAAAAGACCTATGAGACCAAAACGGTTACAACATCAACAGATTCTTCTAGTGTCCATTACAAATAAGGATGAAAGTACTAAATGATTGGCCCTGATGAGAAGAAAATTGACACTGAATAGTTCGACACGACGGGAGGCTGAATCCAATAAGGGTGTCGTCACATGAAATCCCTCATGGGTTGCTGCATCATAGCATCAATTTGCTCCTTTGTGAAAATTGTTGTGGGGGTTTCTTTATGCCTCCCAATATTAGCATTGTGAGTAGGATGAAAACACAAACAATGCCTCTATAATCACCTGACACACACTCTTGGGATTATACACACACACAAACACTATCGGGCACCACGACTTGCACAACCCGCTTGACCGAGACAGGAAACACAGTGGTAGAGTGAGAGCAGAGAAACTATCCATTTGCCCACTCAACACAGACACACACACACACAAACACACACTACCAAATCAGCTCAAAGAAAGAAAATTTTTGATACTTCGATACAATTGAGCTTGGGTCGACACCAATGGGGCAAATAGCTCACACAATATGGATGAAATATGCTAGATACAATCACAAATTTGAGTAGAGGCTTCGCTCACAAGAGAAAATTACAAAGCCAGCACAGCAAGAAAACAATGTGGAATCTGGAAAAATGGACAGTGCCATTGTGTTTGGAACGGCCAACAACCCTACCCTACAATTTTCAAGTGAAATCAGAGCTCGGATGAGCAATTTACGGCCAAAACGGGCTCCAAAATCAGCAAAAATTGAGTAGCGGTCTTCCTCCTCTTCTCTCAATGTTTTTTTGGTTTTTTTCTCAGGTTTCTAATGTCCACACTTAGTCTCACCACTTGGGAACCTTTGGCATTTTGATTGACCTCAAACGGACCCTGAACAAGCCAAAAAATGTCCACACGGTGTGTTGTTGTTACCCTTCTACATCCATCTGCACACCTGGCACTCAACTTTTTGCAAAAATGCATCCTTTTCGAATCTTTAGACTTGAATCACGTGAAGTGTCCCCAAATTATAGTCCTCAAGATAACCTTTCTACATAATTCATCAAAAGAAAACACCCCCCGTTGTGTCCTCACTTACCACGTGCAAGTATTCATCCCATTCGACCTCTTGATGCCACTGGATGTCATCTAATGCACCTGATTACCTCATGGTGTGGTCCCACTAATAGCTTCCTCGAGAGTTTTTATGCTCTATCAACTCCTCATTATTATAGAAAAACACACTGATATTGGTGATAATAATGAAAATCGATGTACTATGTTTACGATGTCTTACCTGTACACATCTGGGCTCCACGTAACCACCTGGATCTCAACAATGGGAAATTCTTTATTTGATGCACCATGCATGTGTTTGTACATATGTGCAATCACTTCTTCCAAAAAACTCCTAGCATAATTTGCCCATCCCCTAGCCTGCTAGATCATTCATGATCAGCAGCCCCAACAAAAAGAGATATGAGACTTGCCGGGTCAGAGGTCTCCTCATCCCTCACAGACATTACTTGTTATGCAGACAACTCATCTTGCTCCACCATCATTAATCTAGCATGATATAATTTAAGACGCAATACATTTACCCTTGACTTATGTAGAATCCTTTCCAGGTTAGCCAGCTGATATGTACCATTCAAAAAACACTCAACTACCTTGAACGGGCCTTCCCACTTAACTTGAAACTTCTTTTCAAATGTCTTTTCTAGCTTACTGTTGTAGCACAAAACCAAGTCATATTTCTTGATACCCTTACTTTTGACCTTTTCATTTATCTTTGCTAAACCCTTATCTTACATCTACCCATAAAATCTCTTTGAATGCATCAATGGAATGCCCAAGCAACGTTTCTAATATCTTAACAGGCAACTCTACCTCCACAGGCAATAGTGCTTCCTTTCCATATACCAAATGAAATGGAGTAAACCCTCTACCTGTCTTCACCAAAGTATGATGAGCACATAATGCACTAGGAAACTCCAAATCCCAATTCTTTCCTTGGTGCTCTGTCACTTTCGTAAGAATTTGTACCAACTCACCATTGAATCTTTCATTTTAGCCATTACATTGTGGATAATAAGGAGTGATACATTGGTGCCTAATCGTCATCTTTGCAAATAAAAAATCTAATAGTCTAGCTCTAAATCGTGGCTCCTTATCCGAAAGTAACTCCAGTGGCACCCCACACTTGCAACATATTTCATCGTACACAAATTTTTCCACATCCTTTGGAGTATTTTTTTAACTGCTGTAGCCTCTGCCCATCTAGAGAGATAGTCCACTACAATCAAAATAGATCTTTTGTCCCTGGTTCTAATAGGTAATAGGCCTATTGCATCAATCCCCACTTTTCAAACACATCAAATTCCATAATGGTTTTTCGTTGCTCTAGCTTCGACACTCTCTTTCCAAATGCTTGACATCTATTGCAAGACCTACACCAATGGTGAACATCCTTGTGCAAACTAGGACATACATACCCCTCTTGCACGATCTTATCCAAGGTGATATTTAGAGAAAAATGTCTGCCACATGTGCCTTCACGATTCTCTTCCAGCACTCTATAAAGATCCTCCCACCAAGGTATACATCTCAATAGATCAAACCTTTCATGTACAAGACATCACCAATCAATTTGTACTTGGATGCTCTACGCAAAGAACCAAACTTCTTAGACTTCTGAATATCCTTTGGAATGATTCCTGTTAGCAAAAGCTCCTCTTCTTGAGCCAAACTCTCTCGACCATGATAAAGAGGTAAATTAGTCCTTAACATAAAAAGCTCCCCAATCATGCTTTGAGCTGCTTCATGTGCCTCTCCATTTACAACAAGTTCAATGTGTTTGATGCTTCATGCTGCAAACTTATTTAACAAGCCTTGATTCTGAAACACATTTCCTTCAATGAGGTGTTCTTGCTCTTCCACACACCCAAGACTTGCTTCAAAACTAACAACCTTCTAATCCCATGATTCAAACAAATGTGTAATATGACTTCCAAAGTAGCATATTTAGCCTCATTGTTACTATGAGCATCCAATTTGAACCCTCTCTTGCATACTAGCTTCCCCTCTAGATCATAAAGTGTTATACCCCCTGAAGCCGTATGATGGCCCTTTTTGTACGAGCCATCAAAGAACAACACATGTGCATTGATGATTTGTGGCACTTCTTCAACTATCCTTCTCACCACCACTTCTTTAGCAAGAAGGGGATTCTCCTTGTAAGTCAACAAATCAGTTATGGTAGATCTTATACTGTCTTCCACTAAAAAATAGAGCTCAAACTCTTGCATATCAATTACCCATTTCTTGACCATATTTGACATGTTATTTCCATTAATTAATTGTGGCAAAAAGGCCTAACTCGTTAAGAAAACAAAAGGTCATGGTAGCAAGTAATGACAAAATTGTCGATCGGCAAATATTACACTCACCATTAGTAGCTCTACTTCCAACCATTTTCTTTTTTCCACCAACACTAGGCTTGCACAATACACTGGCCTCATATACTGGCTGCCCTTTCCCTTTTGTAGTAACATGGATCCAATGTCATCATCCCTGATTAATGGGTTTACATAAAACACTTGCACCCAACACTTGCTGAAAGTCCTCCCAACACCTCTTTCACCTCTTGAAACACTTCTTCGCACTTGTAATCCCATTGCAATGGATCGTGCTTTGCCACTTGTTGTATGGATAAAGGAGCTATGAAGACAATGGAATAAATCGCGCCATGTACTTTACTTTGTGTATAAATTTGCCAATTGCTTTGTACTCTTAGGTGATGGAAGAAGAATAATAGACTTAACCTTGTCTGGATCAGCCTCAATGCCATTTTTTGACACCATATGGCCCAATAACTTCACCCTTGGTTGTGCTAGATGACATTTCTTTGGATTTAGTTGTCCTCCACATTCATCATATCGAGCCAATACCATCTACACCTTCTCATAGAGTTAAGCCCTATTGTTGTAGACACAAAAGTCATCCATAAAATCTTTAACCCAACTACCAATGAAAGGTGACAATACCCAATTTTCTCTCTCTTGATAGAAGGATGGTCCATTTGACAACCCAAATGGAAATATTGTGTAGCAATAACAACCCCATGGCGTAATGAAAGTTATCTTTGTTCAGTCTTCAAGAGAAATCTTCAATTGAAAATGCCTAAAAAACCATCACACACATTGTACCTCTCATAACTTGCCACTGAATCCAAGATCTGATCAATAAATGGAAGAGGATATAGGTTCTTCTTAGTGGATACGTTTAAGGGTTTAAAATCTAGACAAATCCTCCACTTTTCTTCCTTATTTGGGTTGATCGACCACTATTGGACTCTCCCATTCTGTGGTCTCCATTAGGACTATGAACCCTGGATTCAACAACATGTCTACCTCTTCCCGCAAGGCTTCCATCTGCTCTTGACCCATCCTTCTTAGCCTTTGCCGCACTAGCTTAGCACCTTCCTTCCAACCTATATGCATCTCTTCTCCTTTGAACCCTCTAATCTCTTCATATGAAGTTATGAACCAATCAAGAAAACTAGCCAGCATGTGCAAATGTTTCTCCTTCCCCACAATTGAGAGGTCTCCACCATTAGTATATATATGAACCTCTAGGGGCCCTTTGGGATAAAGGTTAATTAGAGGCCATCCAATGAAAAGAGGGTGGTGGACACACTCTATGCCCTCAAAAATGTAGGGGGACAAAGTAGTCTTACACTTCTTAATGGGCTCTTACCTAGTGAGAAGGTGGGGTGGGGACGGGGGGGGTACGGGGTGGGGGTGGGCCATATGGAACTTCCAACTTCCCTCCTTTTTAATCCAGTTTTGAAAAACTCCCAAAAAATTAAATTTTAATAAAATTTTCAAAACTCAAATTTCATCTTCTTAAACCCCCCCTAAATCTATTTTATGGTCAAAAAAACATTTTTTAACCTCAAAAAGTCAAAAAGTGCACCCAAAAACCCAAAATTCAAATTTTTAAAAAAACTTTTGAAAAATATTTTTTTACTATCCAGAGCTCCCCCAAAAGTAGTCCTTATACAAAAAGTGATTTTCTCTCTTTAGAACCCGTTTTCCAACCCCTCCTTGGTTGTAACCATCACACTCATCCTCTACTCCAACACTCTCTCTCTACACCATCTCCATTGCTGTAGTAAAGAAGCTCCTCTCTCCTCCCCTATCACCTTCCATTGCCACACCAAGCAAGGGTTATCCACCTTCTCCTCCCATTGTCACACCAATCAAGGGTTATCCACCTTCTCCTCCCATTGCCATACCAAGCAAGGGTTAACCACCTTCTCCTATCACGTTATCCCACCTACATTGTAGCAACAAGCAAGATCCTGCTCCTCCTCCTAATTTTCTTTGTTCAACCATGGCCAGCTCTACTTCGCAAAGGCGGCCAAAGGATGCTTGGGTATACATGCAACCATCTGCTATTGGCCCTCATAGTGTGCAGAATCGTGCAAACTTGGATCATCATTGGAAAGAAAAGCTCCTTGGCTTCAAAAACCGCAATGACAAGTGGACCGTAGCCATTGTGCAACATGTTTTTGGAATTTCAAGCATGCAATTGCAACAACCATCTCGATTTCCAACACATTGTAAGTACATGTTTTGAAAATACAAAGCTATGTGTGAAATCACAGTGTAATGTTATTATGGATTCATACTTAAGATTTGCCATGCATTTATAGTCATATTTCCATCCACATTGGTGGAGGAGCAACCACTACATAGTCTCTCCTGCACATTCAATGCTATACATGCGGACATTGGAGCAACAATGTTCGGACATCTTTGCCCAACCAAATTGGTTCAAAGGAGGATTTTCTTTTATTCTCACTCTTATATTGTGCCTACTTTTACACAAGAGTTTGGAACGCTTGAACCCATCAAAGTAACTTTCTTATTAAGTATGGAGTGGCTGGTGCCAGATTTGTGGTTGGTAGCATCTTTCAAGCAAAAGATGATAATAGATGTCCAAAACTCTTTGAAATACTCTAAAGCTTCTAGGACTGTGGGTTTGAGTTGGTGTTTGCCTATTCACTCTTGTGTGAAAATCTTTATAGAGTTTGGATTTGTGGAGACTACCACGTTGCTTGTATGTAAAGATGTGCATTATGAGGAATTAGCAAGGCTTTTAGAAGAGGACTGGGGTTTTGTGGAGGGCATGCACAATGGGGACTGGTACCGTTGTAAGGTTGAAGCTTCAAGTATTGGAGCTTCAAGTATTGGAATGCGCTATTTGAAATCTCGCACCTCATTGTACATACGATTCCACTATGATCGTTGGATGTGCAAGCTTGGAGTGTGGACTCCCTTACAGAGTGTAGATGGTGCTATTGCAAGCTTTGACATTGCAGTGAAGATGCCCAACGATGCTATGGAGGAAGTCAGGTGAACAAGCATTGGACTCTCAGTAATGTGCGAGAACATTTGGTTATTATGGGTTTTGAGGCCCTTCAACAAGCACAATTTCTTTTACAAGGTCACAAGGTGAGAATCCTTCCACCACATTTTCAATACATCATAGTTTGTCGATTATTGGATACTTAGTGTAGTGAATGTCCGCAGATTGGGAAGAGAATGGAAGACAAATTGAAGGTCGAGGAGGACTGGGGGATGGATGGAACTATATTATCGCTCTTGTAACTTTGTAACTCTTGCAATTTTGAAAACGATCCCCAATGTAATCAACATAATTTTCTTCTGCAAATCATGTCTTTGAATATAATTTTTCGCATTGAGATTAGAGATCATTTTTTAGTGAAAGTGCCTCTTTTTTTTATGTCTTTACAAAAGGGACCATTATAAAAGAGGGGCCGCATAACTCATTCACATTTTTCACTTTTGCAACTCTTGAGCTCCTCCACTCTCTATCTACACCCCAGGCTAGACATGGATGCTTCCACAGCCTCTGCATCTGCCCCACATCCATCCCTTTGTCATGCTTCATCCTCTTCCTCAAGGACACCAAATACAAAGGGAAGTTGGACCTCCACACCTTTTTTACTCGTCTCCTTGACCTTGACGTCACAATTGCCCTTCACATGGATGTATTTACCGAGATTTTTGTGTTCATGGAGGAGCGCATCATAAAATATTTCGTATCTATCTCCCCACATGCAGGGATCTGGGTGCCTTGCGATATTTTGTGCTACATACACAAAGATGATCGCCCATTCTTCAAGCAGTTGCGACAATTCCAAGAAATTACCGCCGATGCAGGCCATTTCCTGGACGAGTAATCCCCAGGGGTGTTAGCGCTCAAGAAGCGCAATTTGGGGGTGGAGTACCTTTCTTGGATAGCAACATTTATCTTCTTGGTGAGCGAGGAACCTGATTTGGAGGAGCTCTGCTTACCACACCTTCAGATTGGGTCCTTTATCAAGGACACCAAGGAGAAGGAGGTTACCCACATGAACCTTACAACGAAAGGAAAGACACTTCGAGTCGAGTACCCCAGGGGGCTCGAGAAAGTGGTTGCAAAATCCATCGTTGTGGCTGGCCCTAGTGACACTCCAGTTCCACTACCATTTACGGATGTGGCTATCCCTGAGGTAGAAATCAGCCGCTTCTCCTCAGTGGTAGTGGATGGGGAGGAGTATGTGTTTATGCATGATTTGGAGAAAGCATTTGGCCTGCGCATGGATGAATGCTTGAGCATGGTATGTAAAAAAACCGAATGTCCCTTAGACAATACGCCAGATGCCCTAGAAAGCAAGCTCTTGCCAGTTGGGGACGCTGTTGTTCCTGACACTATTGCAATTGTATGTGCGAAGGTTCTGGCAGCAGAGTAGTTGCATGTGGCTGAGGAAGAATTCCAAGCCACGCAAGACAAGGTTGAGGCCGCTAGGATGCCTATGCCAATGCCAAACCCCCCATCTCATGATCCAAAGCTCGTAGCTACAATGCATGGGAGCACTGACTTGGATGGAAAGGGCATCAGGAAGGAGGACGACAAGGAACAAGAGGTAAACTCTATCCTAGTTTTCGTGTTATTTTTTTATCCTTCTTTGTATTTTTTCTCAACCTTCATTGGTTTATGAGAGGACGTCGTGGAGGTTGATGATTTTGCTGCAAGGATGGGTGGCAAGCCGACGGGCTTTGGACCTCAATCTTCCCTTGGGCATTACCTAGGACAGCTCCCCCCTGGAGATGTGGCCATTATCCATGATGAATTTACTCCCCAAACCCATTTTATGACTTGGTCGTTGAAAGCTTTGAGCAAGTTTCTGTGTTTGAGCACCATTGCTCAAACTGTGCATCTTGTGTTCCTAGTGCGTAGATCCCTTGTATGCAGTACAACATTTGGCACTGTCTTCCGTGGTAAAGTGCTTGCCCAGATAGGGATACATGCTTCCATTGGCTCAACTGACCCAAAGGCCATAGCACTGTCCCTCTTGACTGGGGAGTTGCCTTACGTGCAAGAGAGGTGCTAGGAAATGGTCAAGAAAATTATGAACTCCTCAGATACATGATGTAAAATCACCTTCTTGGAAGTAATAAAAAATATTCCAAATTGTCTCTCTATCTTGTACATTCTTCTAAATGTGATTTTTCAATTTTGAAAATTGTTGTAATTGGTGATATGTTTCAATAAGCTATCTTTTTTGCTTGAAGTAACAATACGATGGAAGTTGGATGCACATGATACTTCTTTCAACTCACCTTAATTTTGGGGAAAGTATAAAACACATATGAGTGAAAAGAAGTGCTTTATCTAAAGTAATGATGCAGAACCAATTTTTTTCAGTTAATTTATGTTTTTGAAGTATCCTACGGGATAGAGAAGCCTACCAGCAGCCAAAAAAAGGTGGCCACAAGGGCGCGCAAATGGCCCATGCATCAGTTTTGGATGGCCAATTTGCGCACCCTTGTGGCCACCCTTTTTTTGGCATATGGAGCATATTTTTGCACTGATCAAGGACACTAGAAAAGGTGAAATGAACTCTGAATTTATGTTTTCCAACACACTATCACCTGCTTCAGCTCTACCTAATACACCCCTGCGCCAAAAGGCCCAATTACATTGGACATTTGAAAAATCAAATTTAATGTTGCATAGACACTTGGTTTCACAATATGTTAACTTTTTTGATATCCTATGTGGTAAAAAAAGCAAGAAATTGCCAAAAAACGGGTGGCCACAATGGCGCGCAAATGGCCCATCCATCAGTTTTGGATAGCCAATTTGCACACCCTTTTGGCCACCCTTTTTTTGGCATATGGAGTATATGTTCTCACTCAAGGACACTAGAAAAGGTGATATCAACTCTGAATTTAAGTTCTCAAGCACACTATCACCTGCTTCAGCTCTACCTAATACATCCCTGCACCAAAAGGCCCAATTACATTGGACATTTGAAAAATCTAATTTAATGTTGCATAGACACCTGGTTCACAATATGTTACCTCTTTTGATATCCTATGGGGTAAACAAAGCTTGAAATTGCAAAAAAAAGTTTGAAATTTAAGTTTTCAATCACACTGTCACCTGCTTCAGCTCAAACCTAGTACATCCCTGCACCGAAAGGCCCAATTACATTGGACATTTGAAAAATCTAATTTAATGTTGCATAGACACCTGGTTCACAATATGTTAACTTTTTTGATATCCTATGGGGTAAACAAAGCTTGAAATTGCAAAAGAAAGGGTGGCCACAAGGGCGCGCAAATTGGCCATCCAAAACTGATGGATGGCCATTTGCACGCCCTTATGGCCACCCTTTTTTTGCACCTTCTAGGCTTCTCTGCCACATAGGATACCCAAAAAGGTAATGTTTGATTTACATTTAACTCTTCATGTTCAAGAACAATAAATTTGAAACACATGGATAATAGACACAAGAGACACAACTGTTGATCATATTGTCATTGCAAAGTACTCATCTCATTACCAAGATAAGGGTGTGCAATACAAAAAGAGGGGTAACTTTGGCTAATGCTCGAAGTCTCGTTGCAATCAACGTGAAAGCTGCATATCTTTTGGTTGTATTGTCACTCGCTTTGCATGAATGGCGCATAGGTTGGTATCTTCCAACACCAAAATGATGTGGGCCTCTACAGCTTCTTGAATAGCCTCTAGTGCTATTTCTTGCATTCTATACTGATTTCCATAGCTTTGAAGGACCTCCTTCACTGTGCGAGCAAAGGGGACGCGTCAAATTCAAAGCTTTGTAGTCTTTTGGTAGTGGCAGATTTCTTGAGCGCCATTGCGGTTGTCTTGGGGGCACTTGCACATTTGCTGGCTGGTGGCGTTTAGGCTTCTTGAAAAACTTTGACTTGCACCTATTTACATGCTTAGGGGCTGGATCTGCAGCCTGTTCTGATTCATCCTCTTCCCTTGGCTCCCGATCTTGTGTTTTGGGGAGAGCTCTCTGGCCTTGAGGCAGTGTCTTCCCCCCAACGGACACCCGGTGTGTGCGCGGTATATCGGCTCGCTGCCATGGTGGCTCTGTCTCTGATTCAGTGTCTGTATGGACCACCCGAGTCCTGGATGGTCCTGCTTGTGATTAGTGGCATGGTGGCTCCTCACTATTGGTTTCTGGTGTTTGCTAGGCCTCTTCTTCTCTCTAGTGCTGGCGTGTTGCTTTATTCTTTTTCTAGGTGTTTGTTCTTATGGACAAGAAGATTCTACATCCCTTGATGACTTTGGTGCCCTACTACCATGGCCACTGCTGGAAGTGTTCTTGGAACGGCCAGGTATTCGTGGCCATTTTCTTGTGCCTTTAAGCCATGCTGGCTTCTCACATCCTTGGAGGGTATTTTTGTTGGCAGGCCGATGCTCTTTCGCGCTTTGTTTTGTGCGTGCCATTTGGTATGGTAAGAGCACACCTGTTCTTAAGAAATGAGTGGTTTATGAGAGCATGCAATATTTATAAGGGCCCATTTAAAAGGGCCCTTTTCACACTAATTTTGGAAAAAAACTATTATTTTTTAAATGAACGTATCCTTAAGAGTTGGACCCTACGTTCACGTGTAGTAACTTGCACAGAATCCACTTTGACCCTTGTCGCACTCTACATTTCCACCATGCATCATGCTTGGCGGGACCTTGCGACATTTGCCACTTGTTGCTATGCTCTTGACGACTCCATTTTCGTACTTCAATAGAAATCTTGGACTGTCACGCATGCTCCATTGTGAGCTTATGAGCAAATGTTGTGCAAAAAAACTAGTTGAACATATCCTCCAAATAATTGGATTGCACCATTCCACCACCATGTCGAGTATTTTTGAATTACACTCCCCTTGCTTGATAATGGGACTTCTCCATGCCTTGAGTGCTAAAAATTTCAAGCGATCCATACTTGTGCATAAAAAATGCACCATGCGCAAACAAGATATGCTGTTTACATGAGTAAACAATCCACATTATTTAATGAAAACAATCCCTTGTAATAAATTCACCATGTAACATGGCTTACCACATAATGTGTGATGTTATTTTCAGCCCCAGAAAGGGTGAAGACCTTGGTAAAATTTGCCAAGGCTTCTTGAAATGATTGGCGTTGTTCTTTTGTTGTGCTGTTAAGGCCCATAAGCTTGACCATTCTATCAAAATGTGCCCAAACTTGCTTGTGCTTGTTTGCAAGCTCGCCATTTGAATCATTGTTAGTAGTAGATTTGCATAACTCCTTCCAAAGCTCCCAAAGGTTACCTGCCTACTGGTTGGAGTTGTTTTGAGCAGCATATCGACTTGGCTTTCCTTGGGAAATTTTCTTCAAAAAGTGTCTGGCTTTTTTCCCACTCATTGATACTTGTTGAGCAATTTCATGGGCCTCCCCTGTGTTCTTTGTAGCAATGATAGAAACATTTCCATCGCGACAGCCAATGGAATTCAAGAGTACCTCCATTCTTTTGATCGCTTCTTGGGACTTTTCTAATGGTTTCATTGTGAAAGCATAGTCAATGTGGAGCTTCAATAGCTTATCAAAAATGCTCATGAATGCGTGTAATGTACAAAAATGTACATTCGATAGAGGAAATGGAAAGATTGGATTCCAAGCGTGGTGCTTTTGATCACGATCTGGGGCATTGAGCATGGGACATCTTAAAATAGACACTTCCCATTCTCTACCTTGATTTTCAACATCACGAAAATCCAACCCTTGTTCTCCATGCCCTTTCCATGGAAGCATGGAACCGACCTTTGCAATGCTCTCGTGTGAATTTTGTTTGTTAGGTTTGTACGCTCGAATGCAAAATGGACAAGACATGAGAGAAGAAGCCCCTTGTTTGCAGCCAAGCAAACACTTTATGGTCTTCAAGTCCCCACCTAAGTGCCACTCCACATCATATCTACCAAAACCCTCAACCTCTAGCTTCTGACCTACAATTTGGGAGTGTATTACTTCTGTGATCCATGGAGTTCTCTCAAAAATCCATGAAAGTACTCCATTGGTCTCTTTGGGCACCTCAATAGCACCCAACCACCAAATGTCTTTCTCTGATTGCACGCTAGAAAATAGGGTGGGAGATGGATCGATTGAATCCCTTCGCTTGGTTTGCAAAAGGGCCTCATTCATTAGAGTGACACTTAGCTTCTCTAACCTTCAATCTTTCACTATTTGATACTCATCGTGTTTCACCACAAAAGTGACCTTTGTGCCAAGCACTACAAACTAAATAGTGCCAAGACCTTAAACTTCAAAGTCTATGATAAGAACAAAACCAAAAGAAAAAAGTATAGTGTGTCACTTCCTCAGGTAACTCGTAAAATCTAAGCATGGCTTGTTGAATTCTTCTAAGGTCCACAAAAATATTATTCCACATTTGTAAGGGAAGCCCTTCTCCAAAGGTCTTATGGATTGTTTCTTACCTTTTCCCCTTGTCTTTGTTGTGCACGAAGCATAAAGGAAAGTTAGCATTGTGTCCTCAATGTGTAATTATGTCCCAGTGCGGGAGAACACATCTTTGTTTGTGGCCTTCTTTGCGAGTTTGACCTTGTGAGGAACGGAAAATAGGTTTTCCACATGGCCATGCTCTTTGAGGGCGTTCTTTAGGAGTTGGAAAATAGCCTCATAGGCTTTGGTACTGATTCTAGCCTCATCACAAGCTTGTTTCACGTCATCATCACTAACCACATTTCTCAATTTACGCATAAGGTCCTAAGTTATTGCATCCTTAATGTGCTTACCTCCAGGTGATTGTAAGATAGAAATCACATCCTGGGTATTGAGACAACTAGTGAGAAGTTTGACTCAATCATCTTGGTCCACCGGATGCCTCCTGGATGAAGTTTCTAGCAACCAATAAAAATAATTTTTAGAAAATAGTGTGAAGTAAGAATGCTTCATGCAAGAAAAGACCAAATCACCTTGTGGCTATCACTGGTCGTTTGCGTGCTCCTCTCGAATGTGCAAGAGTTTCAATGAATAAATACGTGCGTTTGCATTCCCTTGCACCACGGGGTGTTTCTTTCAAGTATGTGATGGTGTTAGCAAGATTCTTAATGTGGGATTCCTTCTTGCATTTTTTGTTGAAGAGTTTCAACCACCCTCTCCGAAGAGGCAACACTCTCTTGTAATGCCATCGTCTTGAGGTGCAGATCTTGACATTCGTGCATCCACATATGCAAAGAAGCACCTGCACCCATACACAACCGCTTGCAATAGCCTAACAAGCTTGCTTCTCCCCTCCCAAGAAATTGAAGAAATATAGAAAGGCTATTAAAGGCTGCATGGAAGCGGCTTATAGGATCGTAAGGGTACAAATGGCCATCCACCCAAATATCAACATTGATCTCATGAGCAGCTCAATGTTCGTGTGATGACCTTTGATCACCCTCAATAGTGGTCTTCGGTGCAAACGCCGTGGGTAAGCGAATATGTATGATTTTGGTGTGCGGAGTACATGGTGGTGGAAGAAAACCATTTGTGATGTCCGTGAGCACCATGGAAGCTATTTCATGAGGAAGCAAAGGATGAAAAAATAGAGGGGGAGGGGGGGGAGGGAGAGATTGGGGAGGAGGAGGAAGGTAGGGGCAGGGAGGGAGAGGAGAGGGAGAGAGGAGGGAAGAGGGAGGAGGAGGCGAGAACAAAGTGGTTTTTACTTTTTGGGGGAAAAGATTTTTGAAAAAATGGACTTTCTAAGCTTGTGGATTAAAAAATGGGTCAACGAATGATTTTTGGATATGTATATATGTTGGGAGGGAGTTTTAAGTAAACAATAAGTAAACATGAATTCTTTTTTAAAAAGTCAAATTTTGACTCTTAGTGACCCACGTTTTTGCTGATGTGGTCACACCCCTATGCTTCCTTCAAGAGAGAGAAAGTAACCCCTTAGGTCCACATCGTACATTTGTCTAAAAAAAGGCTAGAAAAACCTACTCAAAACTACCTTCTTCAATGCCCTTGCCCCCTTAACCCCACACAACATTAGCCTTAATCCCTAAAAATTAGGATTCCTTACAAGGCCCATACAAGGTCCATATTTCTCCTAATGCTAATCATTTGTGTCATCAAATCCTACTTCTTTGACAATTTAACCTTGGTTTGCATCAGCCCTTCAATCACTTCATAAGGCCCGTCACTTTCATCTTCACCTTCATTTCAATCTCATTTGCAAATGCAACTAAACGAGACTCATGGATTTCTTTGTCCATCAGAAGAAATGCAACATAAACATCCTCATTGTTGCTGGTAGTACTATCACTATCCTTGTCAGATACTGTGGAATAGCCTTTGAATAGTCTTCATCACTAGACTCATCCTCATCTTCATAAAATTCCTCCAAGAGTTTCCATGTGTCCATATTATATAGCTTCTTGGCACCTGTCTTTCCATAGAGGCTAATCGTACCACGTCTCTAATTACTGTACGTAACCATGGTTTTCCTAGTATAATAGGATATTCTCCCAACCTAGGTGGAATCGCATGAGAATCAACCACCACCTTTGCATAATATTCCTCCACTTCTAAGCTCTTTACAACACCCAAAAATTTTACTTTTTGATGGTTTGCCAATCTTCTCCAAAAGCCTGACACCCCAATCACTGTAAGGCCCATCTTCTCAACGCATGAGTGTGTTATGACACATATTTGGGCTCTGCCATGAACATCACCTTGTTCCATATTTTTTCTTCTGTGCCGTACATCTACTATTGGAAAAATGTTTGGTAGCTCATCCATCACCAACACCTTCACTAAACCTCTCTCTAGTTCTTTCTCCATTGGCCTAACCATCCTCTTCCACTGTCGCTTTAGCTTAGGCACCATCTCTATAAGGTGCCCAAAAGTAACATCCGATTTCCTCCTTGTCAGATCCTCCTTTAAGTCATAGCTTAATTTCCCATCTCCTAGTGGAAAATTTAAAACATGAAACTTGTGGCGAGCCCTTGTTTTCCTCTTGGCCTTGACATCCTTGTCTTCATGGATCTTTCCCTTCTTCTTACTAGGACCTGCACCATTTCTTCCTTCCTTATCATATGTGGTCCTCTTTCCAATAGGCATCACTAATGTATCCTCCAGCTTTGCTGCCTTCTCCAAGGGTGACTACACTTATCACTTTTGTCTTTGCCTTTTCCTCTTGGGTTAATCCAGTGGGTCCTTCTTCTACCTTAATTCCAATGCCATAATCATTTGACCTATTTAGCACCTGTCTTGGCAATGGATACATGTCTCCCCCCATCCATGGTGGCTTATCACATTGTGGGTTGATGTGGCCCAACTCTCCGCAATTATAACATGTGGGCATCTGCCTCCATACACCCTACCATTGCTTTTTCCAATACCATTCTTGGGTTTTTCTTCACCTGCTCACTGATTTGCAAAAACCTGACACAAATTCAATTATTTCCCACATTACCTAACATGTTTAGGCTGAGATTCTTCATTGAATCTACTACTTGCCTCATGTCTTGCCTTTGTCCATCATCTTGCACTATTGTAGTGACCATTGTTGGCATAACCTGAGGAGTAATAGAAACCACTGGTTCATGATGAACCAGTGGCATGCAACCTCACTAGAATCCATAGGCTCAAACTCAAGCCTCCTAGGCAAAGACTCTACTCCAAGGTGACTCATTATTCTTAGCTTCCACTCTTTGTTCCTCGATACATCTAGTGCATCTTGATATGTCCTAGACTTCTTTAGCTCCACTCTCCAACATATATTCTCCCAAAGACCAGCCAAGAATTTATCCTTCTTCATCATGTCAGGTGGGGGTACCAGTGGTGCTAAGGCCTTGCACATCTTCTCCCATGCCAATGAAAACTTACATATGTACTCATATACTGGCTCACCTTCCATTTGCACCAAATCTTGTACTTCTTGCCACACTTTTTCAAGATCTTCTATCTTCACAAACTCCACTTTTAATTCATGCCTTAGATTGTCTCAACTTAATCTTACAGGTGGATCAGCCGCACGTAACTCCTCTTCAAATGCTTTGGACCAAATTTGTGCATCACTCTTCAAACAAATCTGGAGAAGACTAGACATTTGCAAACAAATCTGGAGAAGACTAAACATTTGCACAAGATCATGAATCTGGTCGCTAATGTAGGCAACCTCCATCGTTTCAAAAAAGTCTTCCATATCTTCATCACTTCTTCCATGAAGTTCTGGTTAAGAGAAATCCATGGCTACCCAAGTTTCAATGCTTTGAGAACCCCTTCTAACACAGGTGCAAGAACCCAAAACTTTTTACTGACTCAATCCCCAGAAACTTCAATGGAGCTCAAGCTTTAGAAAAGGATGAACACATGCACATCAAATGATTTTTCATAGTTAATCATTGAAATTACAATAGGAAAAGGGGATTCCAATATCTCTCTTAATATTCTTGGCCCATACATAAAGACTATGCGCTGTTGGTAAAAAATCTTCCTGTCCACATGCACATTTATCTAGATTCTTTATGTAAAATAAAAAGGAGTGAGCTAAAGTTCATTGTGATTATCCATTGAAAACCAACCATGCAGCTCCCAAGAAGGCATACTTGACTAATTACCCTCTGATTCTGCCAGAATTTCAGTAGCATAACGGCATAGATGGCTCAAAAGACCAAAAAACCATAGGAATCACTACTACATAACCTATGATGAGGTCACAAAAAGGGTGCTCCAGTCACCTATATCACCGAAAGGATCTCAAACGTGAGAATCCCCCAGCTCAAAACCTCACCACAACCCTCTCACGAAGGAGATGCAAATATTGTATAGTCAAGCCTCAAAAATGACTATCTTCCATACCAAGTATAAAAAATGGTTGGGAGTACCAAATAAAACCAAGTATGGATCCACAAAGGCGTACAATGGCAGTATCCACAAGTAATGTACAATACCAGACAATACGCTCAAACAGGCTCCCAATGATGCATACACACAGCAGCTGCAAGTGACTACCACTTGCTAGTATATCACTCTACTCTAGAGAATATAATTTCATACAAAAGAAAATTTAAGAAATCATCAACCAGAAGGAGAGAGATTATCACCTCCAACACCTATACATGTGTGAATCACCTGTACTTGTAATCTGTAATCTGTAAGTACGAAGTTGAAGGTACTCAAAGAAGATCCTTAGTGGGGGCACCAAAAGAATGTGAGTGGAATGGAAACACACACAATGCCTCTATAATCACCCGACACACACTCTTGGAATAATACAACCACACACACACACACACACACACACACACACACACACACACACACACACACACACACACACACACACATGGGGCACCACTCGGCTTACACAACCTACCTGATGGAGACATGAAACACATCGATGGAGTATCCATTTGCCCACTCAACACATACACACACACATACACACAGACTACTAAATCAGCTCAAAGGAGGAAAATTTTGGATACTTAGATACAATTGAGCTTGGGCGGACACCAATGGGGCAAATAGCTCACACAAATTTAAGTAGAGGCTTCGCTTACACGCAAGAAAATTACATATCCACAAAAACAAAAAAATTAGTAAGAAATTTGGCAAAATAGATAGCACCATAACATCCAGAACAGCCAAAAACCCTATGCTACAATATTCAAGTGCTCAAATTCGAGCTCGAATGAGCAATTTACGGCCAAAACAGGCTCCAAAATCAACAAAAACTAAGTAGCGGCTCTTCCTCCTTTCCTCTCTATGTTTTTCTTGTTTTTCTTGTTTTTATCTCACGTTTTCTAGTGTCCACACTTAGTATCATAACTTAGGGACCTTTGGCCTTTTGATTGACCTCAAACGAACCCTAAACAGGCCAAAAAATGGCCACGCGATGCATTTTTGTTACACTTCGGCATCCATCCGCACACCTGGCATTCAACTTTTCTCAGTAATGCATCCCTTTTTCTAAGCTTTGGACATGCAATCACGTGAAATGGCCCCCAAAATATAGTCCTCATGATGAAGATTCTGCATAATTCATCACAAGAAAACATCCCATTCGACCTCCTAATGCCACTGGATGCCATCTAACGCACCTTCTTACCTCATGGGGTGGGCCCGCGGATAGCTTCCATTAGAAGTTTAAAACTCCATCAACTCCTCATTATTATAGAAAAACACAATGATACTGGTGATAATGAAAATCAATGTACTATGTACACATTGTCCTACCTATACATATGTGGGCCCCACATAACCACTTGGCTCTAGACAATGGATGAATCATAAGGATTTAGAGAGATATACATATTTTGGAGGACCACTCCATCAATACTATGTAAATCCGGAAGAGGTAAAAACCACGGCTACTCACACTAGACCTGAGACTGTACCCATGAGCCCCTTGGGAACCAGGGTGGAGGATTCTTATGGACATGAACGAGTCCCAAAAAGAGAACCTTTAGGATCGACGGCGTCTAGGGCTTCCATGAACACACATAGGGACAATATTGTTCCTCACATCACTTACACCACTAAAATCCCTCCGACTATTACACGAGATCGACTTGATGAATGTATAGCGGATACGATACCACTGTTAGTACCAAGAGGAGATTATGAACCTAGAGAAGCCACACCAAGCGGACCAAGAGTTGTTAGAATGGTTGTAGAGGCCAGACGTATGCGACCATCTTAGGTGGCAAAATGCGTACCCAAAAAGTATAATGGATTCGAAGATCCATATGCCCATGTTTCAATCTTCAAACAAGTGTTGAGAGCAGAACAAGTAACTGATTTTCACACTCAATATGAAGGATTTGGATTGACATTAGAAGGTATTTTCTTGACTTGGTTCCAAACATTAAACATCTTGGAACTCCCAAGTATTGAGCAACTTCTTCGAGAATTCGTTGAGGAATTCTCAAAAAGGGGGATCAAGCATAACAATGTCTCCCATATCTATGCATTTAGGCAAAAGAAAAAAGAGAAAGTGAAGGAAGCATCGCTTTGTTTCAAGTAGTACATAGAAAGATGCCCTACGCGAGAACTACCTCAGGATGAAAGACTATCAATCCTTTTCATAGAAGGATTGTGAAATGACATGCTCAAAAAGGACTTGCACTGGAAGGAAGTCACAAAAGAGGCATTGTATCTTGTAGATAATTGCAAGGCATATGGGGAGGTACTGAAGACACAGATCAAGGGACAAGTAGTCCCTCTTCAACCACTAGTGAGTCCATGACAAAATTGGGAGGACAAAACTCAATTGTGCCGGACATTGATCAAATGATCAAGAAAGTAACCAAGATGATAAACCAAGGAAACAAGACGAACCCAAACAAACCGCCCATCCAAAAATGCAATACTTGTGGAGGAGATCATCCAACCCAGTGGTGCAACCTTCAAAAAAGGCCAGGAGTAAACGCACGCAAATATTAAAATGGTGTGCTATAGAACAAAAATGGACAAACCATAAAACTCATGAATGTTTCTATAATCAGAACTATGTTAGAGAGAGACAATACGGACCACATGGGGGGCAACAACTTTCGCCCCCTCCAAGGTAGCAAGTAGGGCCAAATAACAGAATCTTTGGACAGGAAAAAGCTCAACCTGTGTTGGGACATCAAACTCCCTTACCCCAGGAAAGTAGGGCTATGTTAAGGCTTTCTCAACCCATAGAACCACCTCCTGATCAGAGTATGGTCCAAGTAGTCTCATACCGAGAAGATTCAGAAAATACTTATAAGAGGGAATTTGATGGAAATGCATATTCTCCTTAGTAACATAATCCGTGGATAATTTTGGAAGAGATGTCCGAGCCCTCATACATAGCACAACCAACTAAAAACCATTATTTGGTCGATGAGAATATGCTCATGTTCATGGAAAATCAGGGCTACAAACCTAGGGGCTACCCTCCTAAAACATGACAAGCGATGGGAGCTCCACAAGCTTCTCCACCACCTTTAGGACCATGCTATGAATGTGGCGGTGATCACTAGGCTAGAGTTTGTCCAAACAAAGGAGAATGGGTGAAGCTTTCCGGATTCTGTGAGTGACGGATGCACGACCGACCATCTCATTCCAAACTATCCAAAAAACCCTGAAAACAAAGGAAAAGCAATCATAAACAAAATGGGGATTATGCCAAGCTCAAGTGGGTCAGAAAAAGAATCAAACATTCCGATAAACGCGGTCACTAGAGCTCAAGCACATGAAGCAGCAAGGAATGTCCCAGCAAGTGGGTCAGAAAAAGAATCAAACATTCCGATAAACGCGGTCACTAGAGCTCAAGCACATGAAGCAGCAAGGAATGTCCCAGCCAGCCAAACAGAGATAGAAAACTTGTATGTCCGAACCCCTAGAAAATCTTTGGAGGCAAAACAAAACAAGATGAAAGCCAAAAGGAAAAAGGAAAAAACAGCATTGAAAATCAAATTGCTGAAAACAAAGGAACAACTTCAAAGGGAAAGAGACCTTAAGGGCAACAACGAGATAAAAGAACCACCAAATCTGCCATCAGGAGGGTCGGTCTTGTTAGACAAGGTGTTTGAACTTTTGGGCGCAATTTTGAAAGCTTACAAGGCAAGGCTAAATCCTCTAACCAAAACCAAGAGAATAGGTGGTTAACATACCCTCATCCAGTCTATGAGAAAGAGAGGCTAAAGATGTGTAGCGAGCTCATCCAAGCCGCTCAAGCGCTTATAGAACCATCAATTCCTATGGCTCTAATAATCGAGGTATTGATACGAGAAAAGATTCAGGAGTTAGAGGGGAGGGGAATTGAAAATAATAACATACCAAACCTTGTAGACGAAACACCATTGAATACGAGGGTAGTAGCCAATACAACAGATGGAATATATTCTCAAGTACCACTGTCAATTCGAGAGGCAGAAGCACAAAGGCCTCAAGAGCTATGGGAACAGATCAGGAATAGAAAAGATGGAAGTTCCACACTTGTGCTAGATCCTATCCCAAAAATCTACCTGGAGCATGAGCTCTACCCAAATGACATCAGATCATTGTATGACGATGCAAGCACAACAGTATCGGAAGACAGTAAACCGCAGTCGTTGAAGACTTTACCTTCATTTATTGGTAACCTTGAAACTCAATCAGAAGTAAGGAAAGTCTCATCTCAATGGAAAGTCAATCCTAAGATGATGGATACTAAAACTCTTCACGAGCTGATGTCATCCCCTATCCATTGTACACTGACTCTGGTAGAGTTACTGCATATCAGACCACATCTTTGGGACGAGGTCACAAAAAATTTGAAAAAAATAGGGCTGGTAATTCCTTCACCCAAGGCTTCTTCAAACACACTAAAGACACAACCCTCGAAACAAACTAAACATGAGCCAGTACAAGTAAACAAGGTAGGGGATTATTGTGAAGGTGAAGAAGAAAATACTACCCTACCGGTGGAGTATAAAGAGATTAAGTCGATAGAAATCTTGGATAGCGAGGCTGGAATAGCCATAGCTACCAAATCCATGTGGAAAAAATGGGGAAAACCTGCTCTCAGAAAGACGAGAATGAAACTGCAATTGGCAGATGGGTATCTGGAAAGACCCATAGGCATCTTGGAGCAGATTGTAGTAACCTCTTGGGGAATTGCATATGAACATACATTCGCTATTATGGATTTGAATGAGAGCAGCAATTTCAACATCATATTGGGTAGAACATTCATGCGGCAGCTCAAAATGGTGTAGGATTGGGGCTATGACTATATCTATCTCAGGATTAAGGATGTCACTACGAAAATTAGTGTCACAGATCATAGCTATAGACACGTAGAAAGAACCCCAATAGAAGACTTGCATTCCACAATTGACTAGGATGGAGGAATACCGGCTTGGCTACAGAATAAAGCTCACCGGTGTATGGGAGAAGCTTCGGGATGTGGAAGTTTAAACTGCATTCTTGATAGAACTGCACAAGAAGAGGCATACATACCAGATCCTTTTCCAGAAGAGATGTTCGAACCTTTTGGATGCCAACAAATACTAGCTACTCTTGATGTTTGTGTAAACAAGGTGACCCTCACCAAATTATGTGATGAGGAAGTGTATGATATCATTCCATTCCAGATGATGGGTGTCAGCCTAACTCCGAAGAGAGAGGAAGAAGTCCCTGACAAGGACGGGGTGGCCAAGTGCTGACACATAGTGGACAAAATCTCTGTAAGAGACCTTGACCAAATGAATGAAGAAGATTTCCAAGACTCGACTGATAAGATGCTAGAGGATAACGAGGATGAGGAGCTATCTAGTAGCTCAAGTTAGAGCACCAAACAGAAGGATCAACGGGTGATCTACTATGATTTCCCAAACCAAAACCCTCAAAGCAAATGCAGGTATCGAGATAAATGCAAAAAAAACCAAAACAAGCACAACAAGGACTCAATACCTCTAGTAACTGACAAAATGCAATACTTAAGATTAGTAGAAGCGGCTGACTGCCTCAAGGATATGATATCAAAGAAATACATGAAACCTGACTCAACCAAAACCAAATAAAAAAAAAGCAAACACACAAAAACCAAAAAAAGAGAAAAATACCAAAAAATTGATTAAGTCATCCAAAATGGAGTGCAAAGTCAAAAACAATGAATTGAAGCGAGACTTGAAAGAAGTTTGGACAACCGAAATGGAAACTAATGAGGAATCAAATGATGATAAATTTGATGCACCTACCCACTATAAGTAGTATACCATTCAGTATAGGAAGATTGTGGTGCAAAAACCCAACCGAGATCCCAAGGAACCACAAAATTCATATGATGGGCCTGAAAACACCAAAAGCATTAACTTAGCAGACCCAGGTGAGGAGCCTAAAACGGCATACATTGCCATGGACCTTACTAAAGAGGAAGGTCAAAAAAGGTGCGAAATGGCTTCAAATTGCCACATCACTCACGGTGGAGTGAGTGTTCCAACTGAGGGTGGACTTTTGAAGAGAAATATCAACACTTTCACCCCTCTGTGTGGGAGGGAGCAGGGTTCCTACAGGTGGTCTAGTGCAGTCCCGTTGCGTTCGCGTCCTGTTTTCGAGTGTGTGGAGGAGTGAATGAGAGATTTCTCTCTTCAATTTTGCACTTGGGAAAGTCTATGGGAGTTCTGAGGTTTCCATGGATGTGTGTATGCAAGGAATTGAGGGAAGAAGGTGCGGCTTTCGGCAAGACTATATGACCCTGTATCGGTGCCATTAGGGTTGGCGCTACTCCAAACAGTCCAACAGAGTGGAGTTTGGTGAAGTTTTCGCAATGGTTTGAGAGTGGAATTTTGTGGCTGGATTTTTTGGGTTTTTGATGGTTTTTCTTGTATATTCTGGTCACCATCAAGCGTGATTTCAAGTGTTGATCACCTCGACTCACCTTGTAGTGTCTACAGGCAGGCAAGGGCTTGTAGGTCGAGGCGTTTGGAGTTTGAATTGAGCTTGTGGGTAGTGTTTTCAGGGAACTTTTGAGTAGTAGTG
This sequence comes from Adiantum capillus-veneris, assembly GCF_014529385.1. Taxonomy (NCBI): domain Eukaryota; kingdom Viridiplantae; phylum Streptophyta; class Polypodiopsida; order Polypodiales; family Pteridaceae; genus Adiantum; species Adiantum capillus-veneris. Next base: position 20,074,950 of record NC_140949.1, on the reverse strand, counting down.
AGTGAGGTGAGTAATTTAAGTAAATTCCTTGTGTTGTGTTGAGTTGTTTGGGTGTGTGAGTGTGCGCACGACATCTTTTGCTCCATCAACGCCCTTGGTAGCAAGCTTCACAATCATTGAGTCGTCTTAGAGAATGCACCAAGTAGTTTGCACCATCTCTTCTCCCTACCTTTCTATCACCATGGCGTGCCATTTGTAGATACTGCAAAAATAATTCTCCCTCATACCCCCGAGGGTTTTCATCATTTGCAAATCTCTCTCTCTCTCTCTCTCTCTCTCTCTCTCTCTCTCTCTCTCTCTCTCTCTCTCTCTCCCCCTCTCTGTGTAAGTTTGCGGTGTTCATATCATCATGGTTTGCGTCCTAGCCGCTCAAAGCTAGGTGGTGCCCCCTGTTCGCTTTACCGCGATAGGCTCGAGGCGTGCCATTCGGCCCCTGGCGTTTTAGAGGCCGTCGGGGTTCAGGGTTCGCTTTGCTCTTGTCATTTGGTGCCCCTATAGAGGAGGGCTTCTAAGACCCTTCAATTTACAAAGAGGAGACGAAGGAGGCACTAGCCGCTTTCATTGAAGTACTACTGCCAGGCTGTAGTGTCGTCAGTATTCAAGAGGTAAATTCTCCATCTCGTGTTGCTCGTTCTAACCATAAATTGAGAGCATCGGGTGGGAGGTCGGTGAAGTGCCATCACAGTTGTCAACCAAGACACACTGTCAATGAGTTCCATCAACAAAGGCAGCAAAAGGGCTGAAATTGTCTACATTGACATTCATCGCGAAGAAGTCATTCACATCAAAGAAGGAAAGAAAACGGTGAGGCCTCTTTTCCCTAAAGAAACTGCAGTCAAAGTTATAACCTTTACTCCAAAGTGGCCTAAAGGGACTGCTCGAGCCAAAGGTAAGGAGAAGTTAAGCCAGTCTGGAAACACATGACCCCGAAGGGAGAAGCATCTGGCCAAGCAAGTGCTTCAAGCTCAGAAAGCCAGGTTGTACCCACTTGCCAAAGAGGAAGTCATCTGAAGCTAAGCGGCGGAAGATCGCCTACCAATTTGCACGACGCATACGAGTGCTACCAATCCACTTCGACAATCCTGAAGAAGAAGTGGTAAGAAGATTCCCATGTCCTAGGGAAGAGTGGTTCGGCTACTGCTCTCGCTGTTTTAGAAGAGAGGTAGAGGATCTTCCTCCTCTCCCTGTGCAACTTATCCTGAAGAAGCTCTCTACCATGGGTAAAACCCAGTGGGCTGGGGACGAGTTGCAACTGAATGGAGTAGAATTCATGCAACACGCCGACTACGGAAATTACCTGCAATTGCTACTAGCCAAGAGGCTGGGAGTGGCCAGATGCGTCGCCATCAGCCCGTACGTGCTGAGCAATGAAGGAAAGGTAGAGCCCATGAAAGGCGATGACCTCTTGTGGATGCTTGTGGATGTGCCGACTCATCAACACTGGCACGGTAAGAGTATAAGTAAGTATTCCACCATTTGTGCATGATGGAAAACGGGCCGACGACATTAGATTCCTGCAGCATATGCATGTGAATATCTAGTAGATAGGAAAGTCTTCTACCAACAGAAGATCATATACCTACTTGGTGCGGTGGCACTAGGAGAAATCCTCAATTCCCCAAACCATATCATTCTCCCCATATTGGATTACCATAATTCCTTTAATGTTTCTATCTTTATCCTATTTTAACCTATCCACCCAACCCTGTAAAAAGCCGCTAGGAGCCGCTACTGTTGTTAATAAAAAAAAAAGGTTTGTAATTTCCTGAGTCACTACCATGGCAAGTGTTTCTTTCCCCACATTCAGTGGAAAGAAGGGAGAAGATCTAACTACCGACTTTTTGGATAATTTCGACATTGCTTGTGTCGTCTCCAACAAAGATGACGACGCTTCGCGACTTAGAATTTTTTCTCTACTGATGAAAGTAGAGGCCAAGTCCTGGTATAATGCATTGCCCCATGCTACCACGAATGCATGGGATGTGTCAAGGGCTGCTTTTGTAAAGAGGTTTGGTGGAGGCACAACCTCGGAGAATCTATGGCAGCTACTGACGAAATTGAAGCAGGGAATTCTGCTAGAGTATGCCACCTAGGAGTCCAAATTTGTGGACTTATGTGAGAGATGGGTTGCCTCACTGGAAGAAGGCGAGGGAGTGCATAATTTCCTAAAGAAGGACCGTTTCATTGCTGGTCTATGTTTGCCGCTTAGAGAGAAGGTGAAGGGAAGGTTTCGTGCAACATATGAGTTGGCAGTTGAAGTAGCCCGCCTCAAAGACAAGAAACTGCGCATGCAAGCAAGAGTAAACGAGTCAGAGGAAACAAGCTCAGCCCGACCAACCCCAGTAGCCAATCATAGAGCCCAACCGCAAGAGGCATCAGAAGAGCAGCAAGACCTGCTAAGTCGCATCACCACCCAACTAGAGAGTTTATATGTGCATCTGGTGCAGCAAGGGCATGCACCTGTCACGTATCCAGAACAAGGAAGAGGACAACGAAGGCAAAACCAAGAGTACCATTGTTACAATTGCGGGGAAGACGGCCATGGAATGTACTACTACCCACACCCAAGGAGGTAGAATTTCATTAGAGGGGGGAGACAAAATCAGATCTCTCTGCCAAGAGCAAGACCACCACCACCTAGGCAACTAGGGCCGATCCCACCGGTCCAAATTCTTAGATCACCTATACAACAGCAACCACCACCCCAACCTCTCATTCCACCACTACCCCCACCACCTGCTGTGAACCAAGCGGTGAGTGTTATTAGCTTGTAGGCTAAAGGGAAGGCAAAGGTAGAAGAATATGTTTGAGAGAAGCACAAAGGGAAGGAAAAGGTAGAAGAAGTGGATGCTATGGGAGTGAAGCATGCTAGGCACGAGGAAGCATCTCAAAGAAAAGAGAAGATGAAAGGGAAGGCCAAGTCTAGCAAGCAAGCAGCTAAATCGCGGCGGAAGATAGACATCATGGGCTTCTCACTAGGTGAGTATGCAAAACCCTATGACTTAGTTCAGGATGTGTTCATGCAGGGCCCGAAGATAACCTGGCCCCAATTACTCCACCTTGCACCAAGGATGAGGAGGAAATGGACAAAAAAGGTAAGTACCAGGAAATCAAGACCGAGGATAGCTGGGGCTATCTTTGGAAGGGATCTCGAAGACATCCTACCAACCATGGATGCCCACATCAAGGGGCAACAAATCTCAAACGTCTACATAGATGGTGGCGCGCAAATATGCGTCATGAGTGAAAAGGTGATGCACCATCTAGGTCTAGAGGTAAGTAGGCCGGCACCCTGCCGAGCCAAGATGGCAAACAATGTAAAAGTGAAATGCGTGGGCATTGTAAATGCGGTCAAAGTAAAAGCATTCAATACAGAAGTGGAGGTAGACATCTTTGTCATGACACACAAAGGGGAGGGATACCCCATCATTCTTGGGAGGCCTTGGCTTATGTCTATGGAAGCTAAACAAGAATGGAGCACCGGAATGATTCAGATGAAGGACGCTAAAGGGAAGTCCATATTCTACGACTTGAGGACTAGAAAGTAGCACAACATGATCTTGCATGCTTCAAAAGATGAGTCCACCAACGACTATTTGTCTACCTCAGGAGAAGAGACAACCACCACCGACGGAAGTGACAGTAGCATCGAAGTGATGGGGGTCATTCTTAAAGACCCAAAAAGATTGACACAATCTAAAACACCCTTGACAAACCAAGAGGGATCATCAGGTATGCAGTCCTTGGGGCATGCAGGTAAGTTACAAAAAATGCTCTCAAACAATCTAACCAATGAAGAAATGAGGGAGTATGTCTCCATGCTAGGTAGCTTCACTACTTTGTTCCTTGATGGCCATGATAAGATCACAGGAATTACAGTAGTGCAACACACATAAAGCTCAAGGAAGGCAGTAAACCCGTGGTACAAAATCTCAGAAGACTTGGAGTAATCCAACAAGAGGCACTACTTAAAGAAGTGAGAAGTTTGCTACAAGCAGGTTTCATCTACCCCGTCGAATACTTAGAATGGGTCTCCCCAGTAGTAGTCACAAAAAAAAAAAATGGTAAGTGGAGAGTCTGTGTGGATTATCAACCTCTCAATGCAGCCACAAAGAGGGATCACTTTCCCCTCCCATTCCAGGATGAAATTCTCAATGAAGTGGTAGGTCACAAACGATACACAGTGTGCAACGGCTACTCAAGATACTTCCAAATTAGCATTGCGGAGGAAGATCAAAAGAAGACAACCTTCATCACGCCGTGGGGATGCTTTGCTTACAGAGTGATGCTGTTTGGCCTCAATAACCCCTCGGCCACATTTCAGCGCTATGTAACCCTTGTTTTCCAACCTTACTTTGGAACATCAATACGGGTTTTCATAGATAATTTTTGCATCTATAGTTCACGAGCCATTCATTTAAGCAAAGTCTATGATGGCTTAACCAGGCTGCAAACCTTGGGTGGCCAGCTCAACGTGGATAAGTGTCACATTGGTGAAAGCAAAGACACTCTCCTTGGCCATGTAATTTCAGCAAAATGGATTGAGACTAACCCTAGCAAGATCCATGCCCTGGTATCTTTGTCGTCACCCACCACCACTACGTAGCTGGTTTCTTTCCTCAGAAGGTAAGATATTTAAGCAGGTTCATTCACTTGGTATCTCAAGTGATCCTTCCCCTACAATAACTCACCCAGAGGGATGTCTTCTCATGGAGTGAAGAGAATGAGCAAAAATTTACTGAGGTAAAACAAATCCTAGCTAATCTTCCCACCATTTCACCTGCGAAGTGGGACGAGCCATTTTATGTGAACCCTAGTGTAGGAAGTGATACACTTGGACCCAAACTTATTTCATGCATCCTATTTACTTCGCTAGTCGTGTCATGACCGCTTGCATGCACCCACATCTATATACATACACACATACTCATTCATGCACCAATACGTACACACACACATATACGCACCACACACAAATACAAAAAAAACGAAGGAGGTTTACGACTATGACATTGACAAAAAAAGGAGGAGGACTCAAAGCATGCACTGCCAACAACAAAAAGAGAAAATGCGCCAAAGGCATGCCCCGACCCCGAAAAGAAGTACGCTCTACACTGACCAATCGGCAACACACATTCGTCGGCATTACGCAACCACGTCGCTATTTTTAGTAATTTATAGGTTATTTTCATCATCTCTTCAATTTTCACCCAAGCCATTGTAAAATTCCCACTTTGTAAATTCCCTCTCGCTAGGTGATGGTCACAATGGCCCACCTAGAGATTATCATCTTTTGATAACCTCCCAAAACAAAGCAAGGATCAACCACACCGGGCCCACCACTTGATTTGTCTCCCCGATTATCTTACCCTAATCACATCGGGATTACCATAATCCAAGCAGCCAACACCTATAAATTGGCACTTAGAGGTCACTATTGGGGGAGGCGCAGTTCACTATACACGCTCTTGGTAGCAAGCTTCACAATCATTGAGTCGTCTTAGAGAACGCACCTACCTCTCTTCTCCCTACCTCTCTATCACCATGGCGTGCCATTTGTAAATACTGCAAAAATAATTCTCCCTCACACCCCCAAGGGTTTTCATCATTTGAAAATCTCTCTCTCTCTCTCTCTATCTATCTATCTCTCTCTCTCTCTCTCAGTGTGTGTGTGTAAGTTTGCGGTGTTCATATCATCGTGGTTTGCATCCTAGCCACTCAAAGCTAGGTGGTGCCCCCTGTTCGCTTTACCGTGACAAGCTCGAGGCATGCCATTCAGCCCTCGGCGTTTTAGAGGTCGTCAGGCGGGGTTCGCTTTGCTCCCGTCAGCACAAAGTGATCCCCTCAATGCCTCACATGTGGTTAGACAAGGAGGATGAAAGGATGACTTCACACTTGCCAAGTGGAAAGAGAAAATTACTTAACATGGATATGAATCTATCCAAAGTGGTTAATAACTTTTGTATTCTCAATGCAAAGGTTATGACCAAGTGGGTGGACTTGTGGAAAATGGCAAAGGCAAGGCATTTACAAGAGTCTAGAGAAGAATGGAAACAAGTACATGGAGGACGAAGGGCACCCCAAGTGCCTAGATACCTTGCATGTTTCCCAGATCTCATTAGTGCGGAGTGGATTCATGACAGAATGACCGAATCAAAAGTGCGTGGAGAAGACATCACCGACAAAGAATGGGAGTATGCATGAGGCTGCGTACCAAAGGTAGAGTATTCATATGCCTAAACCATATTGTATAGTTTTTTCTTGATTTTATCTTTGTAATTGCTAAAAGATATTTTCCTATTTTGTAGTGCATTTACTTTAACTCTATGTGGTCAAAGGGTTGTCACTTTTGTATGCACCACATTGACGAGCGTAGAATCACCATGGATTGTGGCATCATGGGAAACTTTGACATAGATGGTGATGAAGCTGGGTACTGTGGAACTATTGAAAGGATACTAAATGTTCATTTTGGAGGTATGCCAATTTAGTTTTGCCACGTGATTGTGAGTAGGTGAGTGACTACCTTTTTTATTCTTATTTTCTTGTAACATTAATTATACCAATGTTACTCACTTTGAGCTTCTCTTCTATAGGTCATCTATATCCCAACAATCCACCAACCAAAACTTTGGTTCATAATTCCCATAACACTTGGGGGGAGAATCATTTTTTCCACTAATGAAGTGGAGACCCTCTTTGACCCTCTTCCACCTCCTACTTTGGATGAGGAGGAGACAAAGGAGAGGGAGATCGATGATTCAAGCCCGACGGTCGCAAGTCTTAGCGAGGATGATTGCCATGATGATGATGATAATGAGATGGAGGAGACAAATTTGAAGATGATGAAGCCAACGTATCCAAAAATGACAATTCTATTTCTCCCTTTATTGATTTAGGAGGAATAGGTTTAGAATTAAATGATGCTTCTTGTAGGTATCTTTTGGAGTATGATCAATAAACATTTTTTATACTATAAGTTATGAATTTTTTTGGTTGTGTCATCCATTCATCTCTCTCTCCCCTCTTTCTCTCTCTAATTTAGTGAAACATGCTAAATTATGTTAATCAAGTGATTAATTTAATTGATAACAAAACTGTAGACCATGTGTACATTGTTGCAAACTAAATCTTGAGGAAACTAACATAGGTGCTACCCTCTCGTAAAATGTGGACATGCTTCACTCTATCATGCCCATGCCTCGACAGAAGATGTCGTCCATGTTTAGCTTCTCATCTCTGACAATGCTTGCTTTATGTGGAGCCACATGCATTACTTTAGGATGGAGCACGTCCTTTCTTGTTTCATGTTTATCCACATAGCTAACTATTGTTCCATGTTTTCATATTTTATTTTTTTATTATTTGAAAATTTCATATAATGTTCTTCAATTTTTATCAACGGGGAGGGAAACACCAAAACAAAGGGAAACATTAAAATTTGAATGTTTAGATGCTAAATCCGGTTTTGAGAATAAACGCGTCAATTTTCACGGCATTAACAGAGGCAACTACCACGGTAATGAGCGCAAAAATAAATGCGTAAATATTGGAAATGAACGCCCCCCCCGGCCATCCTCTCTCTTCCCTCTCTAGCTTATTTTGGACTCTCTTTCTACAAAATGCAGTAAAAGGCGGTGCTAAAAAATTAGAGATTTTCATAGTAAGTGTAAGCCGATATGGAGGACCTGCACAAGCAAAGGATAGCGGAAATGTATGTCTAATGTGATTTTTTAGGCCAAGAAGAATCTAGAAGGGGCCATTTGCAATGGCAAGTCAAAGTGTCTGAAGTTCTAGGAGTGTGCTCTAGAATGTAGGGATTGAGATGCTCTAGAATCCCATCCAAACGGCTCCTCAAATGCATTGGTGGAGAAGCTAAAGTTTCAACATTGATTTTCCTTGCCCTATCATCCCAATGAAATGGTCTTGTAGAGAGTGCCGATGGGAAGATCGTTAAGATGATGATGAAGTATGTGTTTAAGCAAGAAATAGAGTAGAAGGTCAATCTAAATAAGTGTTTGTGGGTGTATACGACATCCTACAAAGTGGCAAGTTGCAACCAACTTTACTGGATTCGAGTTGGTCTATAATAAGGAGGCAGTGCTATTAGTGCATGCACAACTAGGAGCTTTGCAAGGCATGTGGCACAACAATTCCACTCCACAAAAGGTTTTATAGGATAGTTTTGTCAACCTTGAAGCTTTGCAGATGGATAGGGAAGTGGCAACAGACGACTATGTGAATTAGCAGGTAGCCAAAGCCAATAAGAGGCTACCAGACAAGATGATAAAAGAAGGAGAGCTACTTGGACTTAACCTTTCAGAAGAAGTTGAGGAATAAGTGGACAGGTTTGTACAAAGTACAAAAGACCTTTTTGAATGGGACCTATCAGTTGGTGAGAGACAATAGTAAGCTTCTTAGGCACATGCTAAATGGTGTGCGACTCAAGTTGTACTTTGATAGAGGAGTGGTTCCTGATGTGCATCAAATTGTGGCCAAGGGGGGTGGGCAACCCACCTAAAATCTTTGTACATGAAGTTGTGGTTATGTGAGTTATTTTGGTTTTTTGTTCAGTGCGGCAGTTTTCAAAATTCTGTAAATATGCTTTTGGTTGAACATAAATGTTCAACAAGGGGGGCTCGGCAATGATGGTACATGCAAAGTTGGTTGAATCTAGAAGTGGTGCCAAGCAGTGCTATGGGCATATACATGTGCTCGGCAAAGGGTCTAAGCTGGTATGGACGACTTGGGCAAGCAAAGGATACTGGAAATGTATGTATGATGCGGTTTTTTAGGCCAAGAAGGCTCCAAAAGGGGCCATTTGGGATGGCAAGTCAAAGTGTCAGAAGTGCCATTAGGAGATTTCGGAGGTCTTTTGGAGGGCCTTTTGGTAGAGAGAGGAAAATAAGCTCCTCCAATGAGAGAAGAGCCTACGTTACGTAGAAAAATAGATTGATATTAACAAAAATATAAAAGGTGTCCCTCTCCTCATTTAATAATCTAGTGGTCCTTGAAGACGAGCACTCTCTTTTATTTAATGCGAGCACCTTTTTCAGAAGGTAGATGCGGTGCATTTGATACGGGATACGTCATCACTAGAACTCAAAAAGTCACAAAACTATCAAGTGGTGGAAGATTTTGAAACTTTTGATACTGCCAATGCGTCCGGAACACACATATCTCCTAGAAATGAATGTCCAATTGCCTCGCTTAAACATCCAAAGAGGCCAAAAATGTCAAACACCCCTAAAAGAAGATTTTACTAACGGCACGCGAGGGGGCATTTCAAAATTTTGGAATGCCTCCTCGCGCGCCGTTAGTAAAAAGGCCCTTTTTCCCTCTTTTTAGGGAGCTTTTTGAGAGGAAAATGTCCAAAAACCTCTAAAAAGGGGCTTTTTGGAAAGATAAGTGTCCAAAAATCACTAAAAAGAGCTTTGTACTAATGGCGCGCGAGAGGGCATTCCAAAATTTTGGAATGCCTCCTCGCGCGCCGTTAGTAAAAAGGCCCTTTTTTCCTCTTTTTAGGGAGCTTTTTGAGAGGAAAATGTCCAAAAACCTCTAAAAAGGGGCTTTTTGGAAAGATAAGTGTCCAAAAATCACTAAAAAAAGCTTTGTACTAACGGCGCGCGAGGGGGCATTCCAAAATTTTGGAATGCCTCCTCGCGCGCCATTAGTAAAAAGACCCTTTTTTCTTTTTTTTAGGGAGCTTTTTGAGAGAAAAATGTCCAAAAACCTCTAAAAAGGGGCTTTTTGGAAAGATAAGTGTCCAAAACCACCCAAAAATGGGCTTTGTACTACCGGCGCGCAGAGGGGCATTCTAAAATTTTAGAATGCCTCCTCGCGCGCCTTTAGTAAAAAGCCCATTTTTGGGGGTTTTTTGACATTTTTTGCCTCTCCGGATGTCGGAATGAGACAAGTAGACATTCGTTTTTAAGGTATTTTGGCATTCCGGATGCATTGGTGGTGTCAAAATCCTCAAAATCTATCACTATTTTGCAGTTTGTGACTTTTCAACTTTCAGTGATGACGTAAGCTGCATTGAATGCGCCGCACCTGCCTCCTGAAAAAGACGCTCGCATTAAATAAAAAAGTGACCGTTTTCAAGGACGATTTGGAATATAAATCTACTTTTCAGAGTGTCTGGTTGTCCTTTTGGACGTACTCACAAGGTGCAAGTGCATTTTAAAAAAAGTTTCTAGAGAGAGAAATACAATTTCTTACAAGGCCCTCCAAATGACCTCCGAAATTTTCTAATGTAGGAGTGTGCTCTGGAATGTAGTGCTTGAGATGCATGTCTAGATGGGTCCTCAAATGGAGTCATAATGTGCAAGATACGAGTGTCTAGATATGAAATGCATAGTAGATCCCCAATGGTCAGTTCAGATACAGCTGGAATCAATATATAGGAATAAACACTCAAGTTGTGGAACATGCCGATCTTCTCAATTCATCAATCAAAGCTCTACAGGGCATGTTATGGTCAAATGAAGACTTGTGGGGGGTCAGGTTAGTGCCCGCTTGGTCGCATTGAAGATTGTACCATCTCGCATCATTTTGAGTTTGGCACCATGTGCAATCAACAAAAAGGTAGCAAAAAGTGATGGCTTGGCGATTGTGTTCCCGGTGACCAAGGTACGGCGAGTTGGGGTTGGTGACACATGCAAGAGAGAGGATGCTAAGCGTTTTTCCCCATTTTTTGGTGCCTTGGTGTCGGGTCTCAACAAGGCCAAGATGCGGTAAAGATGGATGGGATCCGACGTCTGGTTGGCAGCTTTCGGTAGCACCTTGCGGCTTGGGATTCCAACAACTAAACAAAAGTGGGCAGCGCATTGAAGGGGAGGAGAAACATAAGTTTTTGGTGATATGTTGGGAGGTCTTTGGTAACCATTATGGAGGCTCATTGAGGTGCTACCATGTGGAATCTATTAAGCCACATACAAAGTAGCATCACCGCATGTTGTGGTATAAAGCCTAGGGTATTTCCCTTTATGGGAGTACAAAGGGATGGAGAGAGATCTCCCCTCTCTCGTGGCCATGGAAACCTTGTCTGGGTACTGTGCATGGCAGCACGACTCGCATAAGCGATCGTTTTTTCCACCTGGTGGCAGTGCAGTGTTGTGGAGGTGATTGGAGCTGGGGTGGCATTTGGAGGATATTGATGATGTGGCAGGGAGGCTTGCCAAGGGCTTGTTTACACGACCTTGTGGCCCAATATTTTGAAGGTAAAAGTGCTCAATGCACTAGCACTAGCACTAGTGCTCGCGAGATCAAAGGAGAGTGGGACAGTAATATGTGTAAGAGAGATGGAGAAAGGTGGATTTCAAGGCTACAAAGCTTGGATACCTTATCAAATATGGAGCCCAAGGGGTCCAATCAAGTGCGAGTTACTAAGACCAAATGGGGATCTCTATAAAACAAACATTTGCTCATTTGAAGCGCCTTTCCCCCCCTATTTTGTGAACAGTGAAGTGAAAAAAGTCAAGTGTGAGCCCTTGGGCATGTTTTGTTGGTATAAGCTCTCCGTTTGTGGTGCATGGAAGCTCGTGTATATTCTTGCTAAGCAATTGAAGGCCATTCCCCCTCGTTTTTGTCACCGTTTCCCCCTTCTCTTGTCTTTTCTCTTACTCTTTGTGTGTTGGTTCCGGTGGAAGTGTAAGCCCCCGGCCCATTTTGTGGTGCAAATGGAGAGAAAACTTGAGTGGTGGTGTGCATTGGGTGTGTTGAAACGAGCATTGACGGTGTGTGTGAGCTGAATGGAATTCTTGCTAGCATGCGTGTGTTGATTGGTGTACAAACGGTGGCGTGTGAGTGTGAAGTGTATCTCAGATTAAAGGTGTTTCTGAGAGGCTAGGGGTGCTACAAATTCTCTCAGCTATAGTGAGGCAACTATGTGTGTTCCGGGTGTGTTTCCCATTCCCCCTCTCCAACGTCCGTTCATGTGACAAATCAAAATAGTTCAAGATTGGGGTTGCAACCACATCAACTTAATGACAACAAATGTAAACCTCAACAGCCACTCCTATACAGATGTAATGAAGACACTAGTTAAGGAATTTGACTAACATACCAAGAGTGAACTCAAAATTCCCACATGGCTACAATCTAAAAAATCTATTTGGAGTGTGGTGCATCTAAATGTAGAACCTATATCTAGATAGGAAAGATTATATATTGGAGAGGACGATAGAGGATGAATTGTATGTTCCAGAGCCTAGCCTTGAACATGTCTTTGGACCCTTTGGTTGGGAACAAATAATTTCCACACTAGATGTATGAGTGAATGAAGTAACCCTACCAAGTTTTACGATGAAGAGGGATATGACATAGTGTCTCTAGGGATGGTTCAATTAGTGTGAGAAGATTTGAGTGAGCCAACAAAAAATGGAATAGCCTATGTACACAGAAAAGATGAAATCTCCATTCAAGATCTCTCAAGAACTAAGGAAACGTTTCATGATCCTAGTGACCTTCCACTAAGATCATGGAAGAGTGAGCTTCCACTCTTACATGAGAATGCAGATGATGAAATGATGAGTGCATCTAAGATCAAAATTGTAGTTTTGAATACAAAGGAAAGGTTTTAGATGTTCCCAAGCAAAAACCCAAGTTCCAAGCATGATATAAAGCAAAATGGATCAAACATAAGGAAAGAAATAACCAAATACCAATGCCAACAATAAAAGGGAAAACTCGTTACCTAATGCTTGCAATGATAATGTACTATGTGAGAAAAAAAATCACAAAGAGATATGAAAGTTCCTTGACTAGGGGAAAGAAAACAACAAGCAAAAGTGATATCAAACCTAGACCAAAACCACGAAAGAAAAAAGATCCAAAAATGACCAAGGTTGAGCATAAAAGAAAATATCAAACCCCAAAATAAACAGTTTAAAAAATATGGAAAACAAAAATGGAGAGTTATGACGATGATAAGACAATTCACATCAATTTTCCATTCCATTACAAAAAGTACATGATTCAATACAGTCATATTGTTATCCAAAAACCCATGTGAGAGGTGAAAGAATCGAGGATATCATAGAATGGGCCAAAAAAAAAGAAGAGAATTGACCTAGTAGAACTAGGGAAATAGCCTAGATCAACATACATGGCAACTAGCCTAACCCTTGAGAAAGAGAAAATCCTAATTGCTATTCTTAAGGAGTACATAGGCGTGTCTACTTCGCCCTACAAAGATCTTAAGGGACCTTTACATTTTTCAGCACACTATCTCTCTTAAGAGCGATGCTAAGTTGAGCAGACAACATCCTTCATATAATAAAAAATTTGCATGAGAAATAAGGAAGAGATAGACAAGCTAAAAGAGGCAGAGTTCATATACGAAATCAACACATGGATTGTGTGTCACCTATTGTCATGGTGCCCGAGAAATATAGGAAACTTTTAGTATTTATAAATCTCAAAAAGGTCAATGCTACTACCATGAGAGACAATTATCCTCTTCCTATTACATATCATGTGCTAGAGAGAGTGGAAACAAGCAAAGTAACCTATAATGTTTTAGATGGATTTTGGGTTAGAAAACGAATGGGCTATAAAACTTGAAGACCAACATAAAATGGTTTTCGCCATGGATTACAAGGTGATACCATTTGGCATGACCAATGCTTGGGCCACCTTTCAATGATTGATGAGTCCTCGGGGGGTTCACTATGTGTAAAACTATCATATCACGTGCGTTCAAGACATGTTTGTAAAACCCCTTATCTATGAATTTTGTTAGGAATATAATGTACCCTTTTCTTTTAAAATCTATAAGTTTTTTTCAAATTTAAAAAATAATGCCCTTCTATATATATATTTCTGTAAGTTTCAAGAACTTTAAATACCCTTCTGTTGAACTCACGTGATAGGTTACATTTTTATTAGGTGACCTCCCCGGGGATGAGTCACACATTTCAAGAATATCTATGAACATTCTCATAAATATACATGGATGAATTGTGTCTTCACTCATTTCTACAAGAGGACCACATTGAGCACTTAGAAAAGGTATTTAAAAAATAAAGAATTAAAGAATTTTCTTAAACATAGAGAATTCTTCTTCATGGCGTGACAAGGAAAAAATATTGGCCACATAACATCAAAAAATGGCATATCTATAGATCTCAAACAAATTCATGTGATAGTGGATTTTCCTAGAATAACCATGGCAAGGGAAGTACAAGCTTTTATGGGCCATTTTCAATAGTGTCATAGAATATCTACATATACACCAGTGTTTCACAAACCCTTACCAACTCATTACAAACTTTGATTGGATTGATGAGCGTGAAGAAGCTTTTCAAAAGCTAAAGGACTACCTCATTTTTGCTCCAATCTTGAAAGTCCAAGATTGAACAAGGATTTTTTGATGTCCTTGTTGATGCTTTAGGTTATGCTATAGGGTACATATTGACTCAACTATATGAAAGTAGCATGAATTTTCCCACTTGTTATGTTAGTCTATAATTGAATAGCACAGAGAAGAACTATACCATCATTGAGAGAGAAGTGTTAGGAATGATCTAAACATTAAAGAAGTTTTAACACCATATTAAAGAGTTTGAACTTTAGAGACAATTTGGGAATCACCAATGTCTTAAAGATTTTGGCTGTTTGGACAAATAAAAAAATATTTTTAAAGACCAAGTCCTTCCACAAGGTAGTGCTTGAAAAGCTCTTTCGAGCCATGCTTTCTAAATTTTGTCTAAGATTTGGCCACGTGGTCAAATCTTAAGCTCATTTCAAAAGTGGGAATTAGACAATTTTCAAATTCACTAATATGGTGTTTTTTGACACTATTTATTGGCTTATCGTTTTACATGTTTTGTGGATCACTAGGCTCTACTTTACTTAGTAAACCTTGCAATACTAGACATATTGTTTTATGGTTTAGTTTATTGACAAAGTTTATCATTGTAGTTAAGAAAGGCATCACCCACAAAAGATCCAACCATCTCTAAAGAATATTTCATGGTGAAGCATATGAAGGCATAGATGTAACCTACCCAACTCTATCTGTTTAACATCAAAATGGAACTAAAATGGAGTAAATGTCTGATTTCTGTCTTAACTCAAAGGAATAAAATTAAGGACTATATCCCACAAGAGATTGAGAAAATCATATATCTCTTTCTATTAGCAAGATGACTCTATACACAAGGCACTAACCAAATCTTGCACCTATGCATTGAACGAAGGAAACGACAAACCTACCTAGATCAGGCCCATGTTCAAAGCATAAAACTCCACAATGATCCCAAACAAACACACCACCACTTGATGATACTAGGAGTGTACTGGCCTCATATATGTAGAACCATTCACGAGTATATCAAGATGTGTGAAAACTATCATGCCAAGGAGATAGTTGATCCCATTTTGCACGTCATAGTAGCACTTGCATGGAGAAAATACATTGTTGATTACTTGGGAACTCAAATATTTCATGAGGGAGTTACTAAGTTACAACAAAGATACATTGAAATAAAATCCCAAGAGATTACAATCCTCTCAGATCACCTTTATAAATAGGAGAAAGATGGATATCTCATGTTATGCACTATGGAAAGCTAGTATATACCCATCCTTGAGCAAGTACATGACAGACAAGCTCTAGGGGGAACACTATAACAAAAAAATTCCTATCACGTGGGTTCAATAGTAGGGATTTTTTTACTCTATATTTTCACATACATAAGGGTCCCTTATATTAGCAAAAAAGTGATCTTGAAAAAAATTCTAGATTAAAGGGGAAAAGGGTCCCTCTTATTGGTGAAAAATCACAGCTAAGGGTTTTACAAATATTCCTTGAAAGCATGTGATGTATAGGTGTTACATATGGTGACTCCTTCAAGCAGACAAGCGAGAGGTCATTTCTCTGCTAATATCACATCAAAGACAATACTCATCGCAAGACTTTTGGTGAAATATAAGGCATCCATACACGGGCCTATGTAAAGTGGTATGATGAATGTCAACAACCCAAAATACAGACTAAGAAAGACAAGATTCCCTTAAGACCAATGATGGGAGCAAGAGCCTTTGCCAAGTGGGGAATTGATTTTGTTAGAGCCATAGCCCCACTAGCATATCAAGAACACATGCCCAATATATCATTATGGAGACTAATTATATTACAAAATGGGTAGAAGGCAAGGCCACACAAAGAAATAATGCAAGGATGAAAACGAAATTCTTTGATGAAAATATATTTGCTAGATACGACTTCTCAATAGAGATAGTTATTGACAGAGGAACACACTTCTTACATGAAGTGATTGCATCTCTATTGAATGGTTTTTTAGTTATTCATAAAAAAATAACACCCTACCATCCTCAATCAGATAAAAAATTGACACCCTACCATCCTCAATCAGATAGATAGGATAAGAGCACCATCAAAATTTTGTGCATGATACTCATCGAGATTGTGAGTTACTCGCACATATCTTGGGATCAAAAATTACATTTTTCCATATGGGATTATTAGGTATCATTGAAAACTATCATAGAAACAACACCATTTCACATGGGCTTTGGACTAAGTGCAATAGTATCTTTGGATATTTTTCTTTTGACTTTGTGAATAGCCAAAAAACTTGGCTAGATTGGATATGAATTTTTGGAATGTTTTCATCAACTTCAAACCCTTGAAGAGAGATGATTGCAAACAATTTCCACCAACATATGTGTCAAAAGAAAAGATTTTTTAGTATATGATTATGTCCTTGTATACACGTTGAAACAACATGCTAAGAAACTAATATTTGTTTTGGATGAATATGATATCCTTGTATAGTATCTCCTCAATCCTATAATAGCAATATGCAACCTCTTTCACCTTAAAATAGAAAATCTTAAGGTGGAACGTGCATAGCCGACGATCCAAAGGAAAGGAAGCCCCCGGGGCGGGGGGCGGGGGGGGGGGGGGGGTTAGTTTTTTTTAAGAGAGTTGGGGAAGAGAGCTTGAAAAGTCAAGAAGGAGAAGAGATAAAACATGGGGTGAAAAGGGAAGGAAAAAGGATATTTTCACATGAATGCTCTCGCTCTATTGTACATAGATGATGAAGGAGGAAGATGACTATTTTGGAGGGGTTTTTCTCCAAGATGTCAAGAGGGAAATATGAGGGTCTCTGAGCCCTTAAAGGGGAAGGAAAAGAAGCTTGAGGAGGGAAATTTGTAGGAAGAGAGGAGGGTAGTTTTTTCTTGACTTAGAAAAAGAAGATAATCCATGCCATCATTGTACCCTATTTTTTAATGAAAATTACATATATGCTCTTTTGTGTCGGCTCAAAAGTTATATTTATTTTTCTTCTTGTCTCATGCTTGTTTTCCATTGGTAGCATAGGCTTTGGATTGTGTGTGTGTGTGTGTGTGTGTGTGTGTGTAAAGAGAGAGAGAGAGAGAGAGAGAGAGAGAGAGAGAGAGAGAGAGAGAGAGAGAGAGAAGGGGGTGTGGTGGGAGATATTATGTGTGCTGGAAGAGTAAGATTGCAAATATGGGAGAAATGTGTACCTTGTTCGATGTAGGTGTACATGAAGGTGTGCGACTAAGTCGATGGTGTCTGAGTTTGAGTATATGAAAGTGAAAGTTTTCAAATTTCATTCGTGTGTATTGAGTTTGTGGCCTTTGGCCTAATTAGGTTTGTGGCCTTGAGCCTAATGCCAATAGCTAGTGTGAGAACCATCTCTTGTACTAATAGCCGTTTTTCGGCTCTCCGTAATCGCCATAGTGAGTTAACCCACCCTACCAAAATCATCCAAACACTGTGGCTATCCCTACTATTTCACTATATATAGGTGTGTGTGAGTTAGGGGACTTTTCCCATATCTTCTTAAAAACCCTTAATTAGCTAGTCACTGGACTAGTTGAGCCAAAAAAATTAAAAAAATATAAAAAATAAGTATATTATGACCCATTTGTGTGTAAATATTTCATTGTATATAGAGCCTAAATAAAAGGATTTTTCATAATTATTTTGGTATTTATTTAAATATTTCTACCTATGGTGTGTTATTTATGCTATGTACATTGACTCAACATTACCATATTTTTTATTACCATTTTGCGTACTCTTTATTCCATATAAAAATAATTTCATGCAAGCTTCTCTTATTTTTGGTGTAACTCCATCACAATAAAAATCCAAAAAAACTAGTTTATTTACGTGTATATTTTTTCACTATTGTCATTGTTTCCTTCCTACATCTATTCTCTATTACTCTCATCAATTATACCACAAAAAATATTCATCTTTTTATGGTAGACTTATAATGGGAGAGATTTATTTTGACCCCTTTATATTTTTTCCACTTATATTATTTATATTTGACATGTACATATTTTTTTAGACCCCTCAATATTTTATTTTCTTAGTTGTACTATTCACCTATATCATGATCTCAATAATATCTTCAATTATAGACCTACCAAATAAGATCAAGGGTATGTGGAATGCATGCATGCACCATGGGGGGCTCACTCTTGGAGGTATTCAAAAGAATCATCCAAAGAAGGACCTCACAAGGATTTTTTGCAGTGGAAAAAACAGTCGGTTTTGCTGAATTTTTAAAGATCACATGCTCCTCGAATTTGAAAAGGTGTTACAAACAAAAGTTGTAGCTCGTGAGCCGAAATTCTGCCTCTTCTCTTGAAAGACAACACCATGTTGATGGATTACTCATATTCAATCACCTTGGCTCTCAAGGAAGGTCAATAGTGGATAAAAAACGTACCGTCAAAGCTAGTGGACCGTCAACAAGCGTCAAAACTGACCCTACTCAAGACACTTGGAGCATCAACATTGTAAGAAATCCATATTTTCTTACCTATTAAGAGTTTTTTCTTCCTTATTTGTATCCTATATGGATACTTCCATTGTAAATATCCAATTCCATTTGTAAATTAATAAAAATACTAACTCTACTAATTTACTAACACTAACCTACTATAAGAAGTCCTATCACCTCCACTTCTCTCCTCTCTCTCTCTTCTTCATCTATCCACACCAACTTCTTGATAATTCCAAGAAAAAGAAATTAGATAAGTGATGATAATATAACCCAACCATGGTTAGAGTAGTAACCCTAGCCCCCAAAATTGCTATAAAAGGAGGGTGTAGCTAGCACAAAAATGGGGAGCCATAAGCAAGAGCACTATGCTATAGCTTGAGAATCCAAGCTCAACCTCTCTAGAAGGAGCTCTTGAGTGGAAGCTCATTGTCTTATGCATATGCATGTGTTGTATTAGGGGTGATTAGCAAGGGAACTCTATGCCATTGTAAGAGAGAGTGATCATTCAATTGAGAGTAGGAAATCTATCATTTCTCCTACTAGTGTAAGCCCAAGATTTGCTGAATCAAGGAGGGTGGATTTGGACTAAAGCTTGGATACTTTGTCTCTCTTCTAACGTAAAGTAATGGACAACAATGATGTGTAAGTGTCTTGGTGTTTTTTAAGTTCTTGATAGCTTGTCTCTGGGTGTTCTCATCACATAAAGTCCACATACTGTAAGAAGGCAACAGGGTGGAGAGGACTCCCCTGGCCTTAAGACAGTGATTGGGGTGGCTTTTCTTGTGATGTGTTGTGCTGTAATTTACTCAAGCTATGTATTAATGCAACAAGAATCCCCTCCCTCTTCTCTCTTTCTTACATATATAATTGTGTTTTCTTGATCACAGCCGATACATTTCAAAGCAGCCCGAGCACTATCTCTCTCTCTCTCTCTCTCTCTCTCTCTCTCTCTCTCTCTCTCTCTCTCTCTCTCTCTCTCTCTCTCTCTCTCTCTCTCTCTCTCTACGCGTCCTAGTTCGCATCCAAAACTAGGTGGTGCCCCAAATTTGTGTAGGGTTAGGTTGCGGGTTTGTGTGTGTGTTTTTTGTTTTTTCCAACCCCAACCCGATTGAGCAGCACGGGAGCCTAGAAAGGTGCTTAGAGGCCACTCTTCTTGTTGCCCGCCCCGGACTGCCTCAGTACAATAAGCAAGTGATCATGTGAGGGCACATGGCTTAGCACATGTGCACATGAGTTGCACAAGAGTCCAAATGACCATCCTATTAGCATGGATTCTCCACATTTTACGGATTCACTCTTGACCTTTGGAGAGTTTCCCCTTGACCCTTGGGAAAAGGCATCTATGACCGTTCAGATGTGCATCTAGCCATATGAGCTACTATTTAAGTAGCAAGCTCTTGCACAAACTCTCCAACTCTTTATACCCTCAACCCAATTCAATTGTATGCATCTTGTAAGTAATTACTAATAATTCAAGTTAATCATATTTTGAGTCTACTCTCTCTCTCTCTCTCTCTCTCTCTCTCTCTCTCTCTCTCTCGCATCAATTCCTAGTGTAATTACTAATGCTACAACCATGAATGGTAGTCTTGTCGATCCACCCTAGTCCAACAAGTGGTACTAGATATTTGGTGAGATTAAAGTTCTCTAATTAATCTCCATAATTTTAATTCTCAATAATTGAACTCTAAACTATCCATGTGTGGGCACGTCCTTGGTAGACCCAAGAGGTCACCACCCATAGGATTCCTTAATTAGTAATTAGTGTGTGATTGTATTTGCATTTAGGTCACATTTTAGTGTTATTTTTGCATAGTTTGCATCATTAGTTGAGTCTATTCCAAGCATCAAATTGCTGCTTTATCTTTGTGTGGAGGTAGTGCTCTCCAAGCCCTCTTTGATGAGCCTTCAAGCTCCCCAATTGGACACAATTAGCCCCACTATTGAGCTCTTAATATTTTCCTATGTTTAGATGTGTGTGGGAATTTGTGTGTGTGAGTGGAAGGGGAAGTGCCTACCGAGCTTGGCATTCAAACTAAATTTGTGGATCTACTGCACAAGCAAAGAGTTTGGCCCACTTGGCTACCACATTTAAAATACAGTGCCCCCACTCGTGTGGTCATGGGGTCAAACCCATTTTGGGGCAAGCCAAGACGATCGGCGGACTTGAGGATGGTGGTAAAATGTATTGGAATTGCAGAGTTTTGCCCGCAAGGGCTTTTCCAATGCTGCACAAGAGCACACTTTGTTGAGCCTACTTTCAATCTGCAAGGGAGCTGCCCCACCCTGCCATATGCCCCCCCCCCCCCCCCCCCCCCCCCCCCCTGCCTGCTGGTGCCTTGACTACACCTCTTTCTACTACCCAAGTGCCTGCCCCCTCTTGCACGTGGGCTACTCATTGCTTGCACTACCCGGCCTTGTAGAGTACCCGATCTCACAACTCCACCAACCAAGGCACCCCAAGCAAGGGGTAGTGTCCCATGTGCAGTAAATTCTCCAAACACAAAGTCCCTTTAAGGGCCCGCTCCCACTAAGCTGTAATAAAACCAATTCAAGCAAAGGTTTTTTATAGCCAAAGCTTTGAGCAAAACCATCAAAGTTCAAGGAGAGGTTTTTCAAGCACTTCCAAATTCAAAAGAAACCAAAGTTTCAAAATTTTGAGCTTCAAAACAATGTTTTCTATCTCTCTTAAACATTGTAATTCAAAGTTAAATCCTTTGCATCCGAGCACTGTGACAAAACAAATGTATGTCTACACATAAATCATCATTGAGGAGATGAGCTTCTGCTTATGTAAAGCGGCAACACTGGCATTGGGATAACACCCAATTCACTATGCAATATAAGAAAAGTCCATCTTCAAGAGCAGAAGCATTAGCACCATCAACTTGCACTGCATTCAGATTTCCATCTTAAAGAATTGCATTGAATAAAAATGTCAAGAATTCCCACGAGCTCGGACACTTAAAGGATTGATAGAGTTTTAAAGCATGTAGCAGTAGCACCAACATCTAGATAGTAGAACCATAGAAGAGATGGATATGAAGCCAGTGGCCTATGATTTGGCAGGGAAAATGGTAGCTTATTGGCAGAATATGGGTGAGCCCTAGCCTAGAGCCATCTTTGTGGATAGCTTAGTCCTAGGAGACTCGCGTTTGAGGGGAGACGTCTTTAGTCTTCGTGGAATCATAGTCCATAGATTCATTACAACCTATGTGGTCTGGTCTTCATGTTAGTTGAGCTCTTTTTAGTTGGTCACTTGTCTAGTCCAAAGTCCAAGGGGAGGTTTGTTGGGTATGTGGCCTTTGGACTAATTGGGTATGTGGACTTTAGCCTAACACAGATAGCTGGTGTGAAAACCATCTATTGTATACTAAGAAATCTAATAAGCAAGTAAGCATGTGAAGGCACATGGCTTAGCACATGTGGCAGATGAGTTCGTTAGAAAATTTCGGAGGTCATTTGGAGGGCCTTGTAAGAAATTGTATTTCTCTCTCTAGAAACTTTTTTTAAAATGCACTTGCACCTTGTGAGTACGTCCAAAAGGACAACCAGACACTTTAAAAAGTAGATTTATATTCCCAATCGTCCTTGAAAACGGTCACTTTTTTATTTAATGCGAGCGTCTTTTTCAGGAGGCAGGTGCGGCGCATTCAAGGCAGCTTACGTCATCACTGAAAGTTGAAAAGTCACAAATTGTCAAATAGTGATAGATTTTGAGGCTTTTGACACCACCAATGCGTCCGGAACGCCAAAATACCCTATAAACGAATGTCTACTTGTCTCATTCCGACATCCAGAGAGGCAAAAAATGTCAAAAAACCCCAAAAAATGGGCTTTTTACTTAAGGCAAGCGAGGAGGCATTCTAAAATGCTAGAATGCCCCTCTGCGCGCCTTTAGTACAAAGCTCATTTTAGTGATTTTTGGACAATTATCTTTCAAGAAAGCCTACCCATGTTTCTCTATTGCACTTTTGCACCATGTTCTCTCTCTCTCTCTCTCTCTCTCTCTCTCTCTCTCTCTTTGTGGAGTGGAACCACTGGATTTACATGTAGGAGACATAATGGGGATAGTGTGATTGACTATATGCTACTCTCTGAAGCCATCATGTATCGCATAAAGAGTTTTATGTTTGGTCAATGGACCCCGGAATCCGACCATCGCACCTTATGTATTGACCTTTCATGTGGAGAAGCAACTAAGCATGATAATCTCAGCCAAAGGAAAGAGAAGTTATCACTATGTATAGATTTCAAACGGGCACCAATGTACATTGAAATGGTTGAGCAAAAATTATGGATGACAAAGCTTCAATGTGATGCACCATTGGAAACTAAATGGGAAGCTTTCAAGAAAGCTATTTGTTCTTGTGCGGAAGAATGTTTTTCCATAAAGCATCTCCATGGTATCAACAAAGATAGATCACGCAAAAGGTGGTTTGATAAAGAATGTCAAGATGCTCAAAAGTCCTTGATAAAGCTTGATGCAACTATGGACAAAGACAACTATCAAAGTCATTTGCATACATACAAGGCATTGATTCAAAAGAAGAGAAGAAGATGGGAAGTAAAGCAACAAGAATTTCAAGTCCAAGAAAAGGCACATGCATGTGGAAGATTTTGGAGAAACTTGAGAGGCAAGCGGGTTGAGAATTTTGGTAACTTGAGTCTAGTGGATATGTACACACATTGTAGGCAATTATATGAGCAAGCAAATACTCAAAAAATGCCATTTATGGTTCACTCCCATGTATGCCGTCTTTTTTTACTATTGAGGATGTATGCGGTGGGCTTGAAAAGTTGGCCACTCGCAAAGCGGGAGATCTTCAAGGTATCAAGCCGGAGATGATCAAATGGACGGGAGATTTTACCCATGAGTGGATGTGTGATATGTTCAACCTTGCACTTCAACATGGTATGCCTTATGATTGGAGTACTAATTGGGTTAAGCCATTGCGTAAAGGAGGGGATGTAAGGAATGTAAGCAACTATCGGACTATAATGATTCGGTCTCTTATGGCAAAGTTGTTTGGGTGCATAATGGAGATGAAATTGAGTGATTGGGCTGAAGAGAATGACAAGCGTGCAAAGGGACAAGCGGGTTTTCGTCGATGCCATAGCACCATTGATCATCTTGTCACTCTTCGTGTTCTCATGGAGGAAAGTCGGTTGAAAGGCAAGCGATTGTATTGTTGTTTTGTGGACTTTAAGAAAGCCTTTGATATGATTCCACGTAACAATTTGTGGAGAAGGATGGAAGAACTCCAAGTGCCAAGTAAGTTTATTGTTGCGGTTTCTCGAATCTATGAGAAGGTGATTTGTCAATTGCGCATGGGAAGAGAAATTTAAGAAATTTTTGTAAGCACTATTGGGGTTAAACAAGGATGTCCATTGTCACCAACTCTCTTTGGTCTATGCATCGATCAATTGGAACAAATGGTACTTGACTTTATGCAAGAAGAAGGCATTGAAGAGGTCACTATTTGCAATGCAGTAATCATGCTTTTGTTGTATGCGGATGATGTAGTGCTTCTAGCACACACTTTAGAAGATGCACAAAAGCTTATGGTTGTCCTTGAGAACTTTTGCTTGCATAGTGGGCTGATTGTAAATGAATCCAAAACAAAGGTTATGCTTGTGAAAACCAACCATAAGGAGAAGCCATGCATTGTGTACAACAACGAGACACTTGAAGTTGTTGAGAGCTTTAAGTACCTTGGCCTTGAGGTTCCATCCAATCACAAGTGGCATGAATGTGCTATGCGTCGTTTGGAAGCGGGAAAGAGAGCATATTATGCATTTGAGAACATGTGTAATGTGGGAAACATCAAGTGTTGGGTTCTCAAGAAGTATCTTTTTGATGCATTGGTGACACCGGTTCTTCTTTATGGAGTTGAAGTGTGGGGCGGGAGCATCTCAAAGTCTACTTGGAAAGAGTTTGAGAATGTCCAAAAGCGTTTTCTTACAAACTTTCTCCAAGTTAAGACACAAACACCATATATGCTCCTACTTCTTGAGTCGGGATCTCTTCCAATTGAGGTTATGGGCATGGAAAGGGTTGTGGAGTACATGATAAAGATGTGTCAAAACCCCTGACATCGACTTCCTAAAATTGCATGGGAAGCAAGCAAAAAAGTTCAAAAGACGCATAAAAGCAAGATCTTGAGCACGGGATGGATGCAAGACATAAAGAAGTGGTTTGGGAGATGGGATGCATTACACTTGCTACATGATGCTTCAATTGACTCTCAAGTGAATGAAGATTTTCTACAACGCCAATGTATTACGGCTTGGGAGAAATCCGGTGGGTCACGCTTCATACATTACACCACCTATATTGCCCCCAACTACAAAACCATGTTCTTCGCTGAGAGAGGAAACCGTACTCACACTTACATGCTTGAGCCTATTCCCTTGTCCGCGATACGCACTATCGCAGCAATTCGGCTTAGCTCCCATTTCCGATGCGAGATAGGGCGTAGGGGCAATGGAGAAGAGTCAAATCGATTGTGCACATTATGCTCACTACAAGTTCGAGAGTCTGAGTACCACACACTACTAGAGTGCTCAGTTTTGATCACATCCGAACTTGCTTCTCTCACATTTTCAGCCATAACTTAGACCTACACACTTTCCTCTCCCAGCCAAAGTGTGGACTCTCCATTGCGACTCTCATCACTACAATTTTGGAGCATCGAGAGTCACTCATCAGCCATACACATACTACATCACATGTAACTTTGGTCCCATAGGTCATATTTGACCTCCGAGGACGATAATAAAATCTATCTATCTATCTATCTATCTCTCTCTCTTTCTCCCTCTCCCTCCCCCTCTCCTTTCTATAGCTTAGCATATTTAAAGAGAGAGAGAGAGTGAGAGACTCCTATTACTAACAGCGCGCGTGGAGCATGTTTTGACCTCAAAAAACACCTCCTCGCATCGTTAGTATAAGGTAACAAAAAGACCCTCTCTCTCTCTTTCCCCCGCCTTACTTCCTCTCTCTATAACACTCACACATACACACATAAACACATACACTGGTGGATGCACAGTACTAAAGGCGTGCATAGAGACATGCACACCGGTTGTGCCTCTCTACGCGCGCCTTTAGTATAGAGAGAGAGAGAGAGGCTCTATGTGTGTGTGTGTGTGTGTATGTTATATTTGTGTGTCTGTGTGTCTGTCTTTCTGTGTGTATGTTATATTTGTGTCTCTGTGTGTTTGTGTGCATGTTATATTTGTCTGTCTCTGTGTGTGTGTGTGTGTGTGTGTGATCAAAATGCACTTTGTAGAATTGTAACAATGGGTGTGCGTGCTCACTCTGATAGACTCGAAATTATGATCTCTAAGGCTAAGATGATGAAGAAAAAACCTATGTGATAGATGGAGGCCTTTTTAGATATTTTTTGACATTTTCCTCTCAAAAAGCTCCCTAAAAGAGGAAAAAAGGGGCTTTTTACTAATGGCGCACGAATTTTGGAATGCCCCCTCGCGCACCGTTAGTAAAATGTTCTTTTAGGGGTTTTTGACATTCTTTGCCTCTTTGGATGTCGGAGCTAGGCAATTGGACATTCATTTCTAGGATATTTGGGCGTTCCGGACGCATTGACAGTATCAAAAGTTTCAAAATCTTTCACCACTTGATAGTTTTGTAACTTTTTGAATTCTAGTGATGACGTAAGCCGTATCAAATGCATCGCATCTACCTTCTGAAAAAGGTGCTCGCATTAAATGAAAGAGAGTGATCGTCTTCAAGGACCACTAGATTATTAAATGAGGAGAGGGACACCTTTTATATTTTTATTAATATCAATCTATTTTTCTACGTAATGTAGGCTCTTCTCTCATTGGAGGAGCTTATTTTCCTCTCTTCCAAAAGGCCCTCCAAAAGACCTCCGAAATCTCCTAATGGAACAAGAGTCCAAATGACCATCCCAGTCAGCATGGCTTTTCCACATTTTATGAATCCACTCTTAACCTTTGGAGAGTTGACCCTTCACCCTTTGGAAAAGGCACTTGTGACCCTTGAGAGATTCATCTAGCCACATGAGCTACTATTTAAGTAGCAAGATCTTGTGCTACACACTTTCCAACTCTCTACATCCTCAACCCAATTCCATTGTATGCATCTTATCAGTTATCATTGATCAAGTTAATCATGTTTTGAGTCTACACACACTCTCTGTAATTACTAGTGCAATTACTAATGCTACAACCATGAATGCTAGTCTTGTTGATCCACTTAGCCCAAAAGTGTGCATGTCTACTAGGGATGCAAGATGTAGTGTGATCCCTAAGCTATAGAGGCAAAAAAATTGTGTCTGGGGTGTGTATGCATTGTTCCCCTTCTGCAATGTCTTAGTGCTAAGAGAAAACAGATGTACCTCAGTGTCCATTGATTTTTTTAGTGGAACTTTCAAAGTTGTATGTGATAACAATGAAATAAAATAAGTCTTTTTGTGTTGTATTTTGGCCTTGAAGTATTAGTGATAACATGTTTATAGATGAAGCAGCTTCCTCAACCCAACATTCTTACTCCTTTGCTATGGTTTTTGATGAACACAATGAGAATTATGCCTTTGAGCATGCAGCATAGCACCTCAAACAACTATTACATGAATATAAGGATCTCAAGGGAATCATCATTCAGTAGCCCCCTATACAACGTGCATTTGTGGGGTATTAGAAAACCCCTCTTTTAACTTGATTGAATGAAAAAAATGACCCCTTATTTTAGGAATTTTTACCAAAATTGAATATAAAAACCCTTTATTTTAATTATCTTTGTTAAATTGCCTAAATTTTTTGTATTTTAAAACCCCTCCTTTCGAACTCACGTTATACATTAACATGACTACATAGTGCACCCCCCGAGATAAGGATGTCTCTTGACCTTGGGTCAACATCACGGCATAACTCAACAAAGCCTTATTTTTTGAGAGTTATGAAATGCTATGGATTATGGTGAAAATATCATTTGTAATAAGTAGCTAGTCTAGTTGTAGAAGCTGGGGCGCAATGGCACTTCCAGATTGTACATACAAATCCATTTGACCCCTTGAACTCTAATTTAGGTTTAACCTATGGTAGCCTTAGTATATAGGGACCTAGGCCATTTTGTAAAGAGAAATTTTATCATAATCAAGTTTTAACCTGCCGTCGACTGTGTGTGTGTGTGTGTGTGTGTGTGTGTGTGTGTGTGTGTGTGTGAGAGAGAGAGAGAGAGAGAGAGAGAGAGAGAGAGAGCGTGAGCTTCATCCTGGTGCTAGTCCCTGCTCATTCATCACATTGGAGACCCAACTGCACCATTGTGATAGGCTTGGCATGCGCTACACATCAACTCCAAGCATTCCTCACGAAACAAAGAAAATGTGATCCCGTATCTATGAGCTATTTGCTGCTCTAACTATATCTAATGATGTCCAGTTTTTGCGCGCAAGTAGTCATTAGAATTGTGGCAACATAAGTGTTATAGGCATAGACATTCAGAATAGACAAACACAGGAACTAGAATGGAATTGGAACAGAACACAGAAACAGACTAATTCCACCATAACTTCCAGCTTCACATTCCCAAAAAGACACTGATCGATAGTTACATAGTTTGAGAATACCAATGGGCAACGTCCTTTCCCAAGAACACCCCTTAGAATCCCAAAAGTACAAAAGTTGATATTCCAAATTCCACTAAGGTAAGACATCCAAAATTCCCCCGGCTTAACACCTGGCACAGCCCGATGGCTAGAGCCATAGGCTGACCTAGACCCACAATCCCTTCATCAAGTATTCTGCTCCCCAGTAACACCTTTCGCATCTGTATCCAAAGCCTTTTCTGCCACAAAATCCGGATTTGCTTGCTTTTCCACCTCCGCTTCTGCCTAATTTTCCACTTTTGATTCCACTCCACCTGCCAAATTTCGATCTGGTTTCAAAACGCCACTGCTCAGCTCCGCCGTCCACTTACTCATACCCCCTGCACTTACTTCAATTCCCTTGCTTTTGTTCTTCAACTCCTCCATCTCTGCAACCAGCCTCTCATTCTCCACCTTCCATGCCTCTTTCTCCCTCCTAATGCTCTCCTTTCCAGCTAGCTGAAACCAATCCTTGAAGTGGTCCGTCGACACTTCCATATGCTCCCTCCAAAGCCTAGCTGCTTTATTCCACATCTTGTGCGCATATTCCAGCACTTTCTGCTTCAAGGCATCCGCTAAGATTCCTGTCATTCCCTGGTTCTGCAATGCCGCCTTCTCCATATCCGCCACCCAATGGAGTTATTCCATTAATCAGAAAAACAGTTTCTGTGGTCAAATTAGACACCTTGTCCCCCAATTCTTTAAATTGCTCATCCACTGCAGTCTTCAGTGTTGGAGCTATATATGGCTCACTCTACTGAACTTGGTCTCACCTATATATTTGTATCTTGTCCTCAATATGAATCAGTCTTTGGGAGCGTATATGGTGTGTCTCTTGTCTCGTCTCTCTCTCTCTCTTTCTCTCTACATCTCAACATGGTATCAGAGCGGTAACGATCACGCGCCGATTCAATTCATGGTGACATA
Source organism: Adiantum capillus-veneris (assembly GCF_014529385.1). Lineage (NCBI taxonomy): Eukaryota > Viridiplantae > Streptophyta > Polypodiopsida > Polypodiales > Pteridaceae > Adiantum > Adiantum capillus-veneris. Next base: position 20,045,591 of record NC_140949.1, on the reverse strand, counting down.
ACAGTATGTGTATGCGATTCGCATGTAAGATTCAAAATTGCTACAAATTTTATTTTTGAGCGTTGATTCTTGTTAACTGTGGTTGTTTTGTGTTAAGAAGAATATGATTAGTGTTTTATGTGGCGTTTATTTCTAATCAATCTAATCGTTGATTACGTTTTCTTGTTGATGACACCCTGAACCGCATCTCAATTTTTCTTGCTGTTCTGCTCAAAATTTGGAGAAACGGAAAAAGCGCAATGGAGCATAGCGCAATGGCACTTTTCATCCAAAACTTGTTCGTCTCCTCGAGCTCTTCGATTTGAGTTCTAGGTTTGCGTCAATCGGAGTTTGCAGCAGAAAGTTATGTTGTTTTTACTGCAATTGAGCTTGACGCAGCTTTCTTCGTCCTACTTCTTCGTGAAGCGTCCGCGATCGTTTTTCTTATTTTGGCATTAACTTTTTTGAGAAGATTTGGCTTTTTGCTATTCGTATTGTGGCCGTCAATCTTGCATCTCACGCCACTCTATTTTGAGGACTCGTTTATTATTAACGTCTCCTTTACCCTGCCTTTTTTGGGTGATGTCTCTCACATATTTGGACGTTCCTTGAGCATCTTTCTTACGTATATCGTTGACAAAACGCAGTACTCATATCTCTCTCATCCTCAATTGCGGCCTTCACCATATATGGTGTGCAGATTCTGCAATCTTATCTTATATGTCTTCTCGCAACAAGATATGGCTATGAATATTCTCGTCAACGGCTTTCCTTCTGGACAGCGTTCTGTTCCTCCTTTTTAAGGTCAAGGATTTCCAGGCCGGAAAGCAAAGATGTTGTTAATTCTTGAAGGCGATGAACTCTCCGATGTTGTTCTTGGAAATCGTGTTTGTCCGCCTCAGCCTGTTGATACGGATAATGATAACGTGCTTATCACTGAAGGACCTATATTTGAAGATTGGAATGTTGCCTATACGGATTGGCAATGACGTGATAAAGCAGCTCGTCGGTACATTCTTTTTGCTCTTACTGATTCCCTTTTGCTTGATATGTATGAACTGCCTACTTCCCACGACGTATGGAAGTACCTTATTGCAAACTTTCAGAAGAAATCTGTTACAGAAATACTTTATTTGAGAGGGTTTCTTAACAAGTTACAATATGAAGTTGGTACTACCATGACGGGACATATTGAATCTTTCAAATCTATTATTAATCAACTTGGTGCTGCCGGTGATCCTCTTCCACAAAAGCAACTGATTACACTTCTCCTTGATACGGTGAAGGACTCTTCTTATGATAACATTGTTACTATTCTCTCTAATAAAGATGGTCTTGATTTCGACCAAGCTTGCATGTCTTTAATTGAATACTCTCAACGTCAAGAACGTCGGAATGATGGTCACGATGCAGCTATGATTTTACAAGAGGAGATTGAGTCACAACAGATGGAACGTGCTTTTTATGCTCGAAGGCATCCATTTCAACGAGGAAACCGCAGAGGTGGCCGTCACGGTAATATTTTCTCTCGTCTCAAATTCCCTAATAAGCAATGTTCTTACTGCAACAGAAATGGCCATACTGAAGATGATTTTTGGGCACATCAATATGATGATGAACACAATATTACCACAAAACAACCACGTTTATCTAGAGACTCTTCTTCTTCTTCTTGTGAATATTGTGGACGATCTGATCATCCCACTCATATGTGCTATAAGCGTCAATTTGACACAGATCGGAATAGAGCATATGCTACTGAACATCAAAACAACATTGTACCAGAAACAAGCTGCGTCCTATGTTCAGTTGCTCCGGACAGAATACTTCATGTACGTGATGGATCACTTTTTATTGTCGATTCTGGTGCTACAGGAAATATGACATATCAGTTTAAGTGGCTCCATAACTATCATCCACTTCCAGTTCAACGTGTTGTTTATCTTGCTGATGATACTACTTGTCAAGTAAAGGGTATTGGAGACTTATATCTTGGTGCCTTATCTTCTTCCACTTGAATTTTGCGAGGAGTATTACCTGTACCAGATCTTCAACGTAATCTTCTTTCAGTTGCTAGACTTGTTGATCTTGGTCTGTTTGTTGGATTTGATCATACCAAATGCCGAATTGAGAAAGATGGACAGACTATAGCCACTGCTCCTCGAAACGGTAATTTGTTTGAACTCTCTCTCAACGATGCTGTAGCAAATATTGTCACTGCTCTAGGTGATCATGATTGCAAAGTATGGCATCACCGTTTTGTTCATGCTGATTTCTCAAAACTCCTTGATCTTCAACGTCATGATCTTGTTCATGGCATGGATCTTAAATCGCATCCCCATATGGGAATTTGTGAATTTTGTGCTCTTGGGAAACACAATCGTAAACCCTTTCCTCTTTCAAATACAACTCATTCTCATGACATATTGGATCTTGTTCATACTGATATATGTGGACCTCTACCCTCTTCGAGATCACAATATCGCTACTTCATTACTTTCATTGATGATTTCTCAAGGTATACGATTTTATTTCTACTTAGACAAAAATCTGAAGCCTTATCTGTTTTCAAACAATTCCACAAGGCTACGGAACTTCAAACTGGTAAGAAGCTTCGTAGTGACAATGCAGGCGAATATGTTTCTCGAGAGTTTGTGAGTTACTATGCTGACAGTGGAATTCATCATGAACACAATATTCCATATTCGCCTCAATAGAACGGTGTTGCTGAACGAAAGAATCACACTATTTTCAATGCTGTAAGATGTATGCTGATTCATTCTGGCTTATCTCGTGTTTTCTGGGCTGAAGCTACTTTGACAGCAGCATTTATTCAGAATCATCTTCCTACTACAGCACCCTCTGGTAAGATACCCATCACAGCATGGACAGGTGACATTCCTTCTGTATCTCATTTTCGAACCTTTGGATGTATTGCTTATATTCATTTTTCCAAAGAAACACGAACAAAGCTTGATGCTCCTGGTCTTAAAGTTATTTTTATTGGATATTTTGACACTTTCAAAGGCTACAAAGTCTATGACCCTTCCTCCAAGAAAGTAATTGTGAATCGTGATGCTACTTTTAACGAATAGCTTATGGGAGGTTCATGGTCCGTGGATGATTCTGATGATACTAAATCATTGCTTCAGGCTTTTCCATTTCTTTCAGAAGATGAAACTCTTCCTGTAGATCAACTTTCCTCTTCACAACCATCCATTCCAAATGTTTCCAATGATGATATTGATATTTTTGTTGATTTGCCTATTGATTCTGAACATGGCTCATGTCATGTTTATGATGACGATATTGCTGATAATTCTTTTTCTACTTCTGAAGATCCCGTTACTTATGATGAAGCTATCTCTTCACCACAAAAGGATCAATGGCAATAGGCTATGGAAGAAGAGTACGATTCTCTTATCTCTAAAGGTACATGGATACTAACTGAATTACCTCCTGGTCATACAGCTATTAAATGTAAGTGGGTGTATAAGACAAAAGTAAAAGCAGATGGATCTTTTGACAAGTTCAAGGTGCATTTAGTTGCAAAAGTTTACTCCCAAGTAGCTGGTGTTGATTATCAAGAGACTTTTTCACCAGTTGTTCGCATTACAAGTGTTCCAATTTTATTGGCATTTGCTATTCAATTTGATTTAGAAGCTCATCAAATGGATGTGCGAACTGCTTTTCTTAATGGTGACTTGGAAGAGGAAATTTATATGGAACAACCAGAAGGGTTTGTTATTCCAGGTAAAGAAGACCTTGTTGCTCAACTCCATAAGGCACTATATGGTCTCAAACAAGCTTCGCGAGCCTGGTATACAAAATTTGAACTTTTTCTCACCTCTAAAGGATTCATCTCTTGCTCGTCAGACCCCAACTTATACATAAAACGCCAAGGTAGCAGTTTTGTGATTCTTGCTCTTTATGTGGATGATACCATCCTTGTTTCCAATGATTTGGGATTTCTTCAGCAAGTGAAAAAGTTATTGTCTTCTGCATTCGATATGGTGGATCTTGGAGAGATTCACTCTTGTCTTGGCATTCAAATCCAACGGAACCATACAAAAGGTATTTTATTCCTTTGACAGTCAAAGTTTATTGCAGATACTATTCAAAAATTTGGTATGGAATCTGCACATTCAGCCAACACACCTTGTCTTGCGAGCTCTACGAAGAATGCTTCTGACAATGGCGGTCAACTTGTCACAAATCAACCTTATGCTAACTTGATTGGATGTCTTCAGTTTGTTGGCATGAACACTCGTCCTGATATTCTGTTTGTTGCTAATTATCTTGGACAACATCTTGCATGTCCTTCTCTTAAGCATTGGTCTACTGCAAAGCGTGTATTGAAATACTTGAAAGGCACTACAGATTTTGGCTTAGTCTATCGACAACAACTCACATCGGATTCTATGCAATCTCTTTCTCTTTTGGGTTACACAGATGCACACTGGGCAAGCTCACATTTATCTATGCGATCTACTAGTGGAAATTGCTTCTTTATAAATGGTTGTCTTGTTTCTTGGACCAGCAAGAAACAACGTTGTGCTGCAGTTTCTACAACTGAGTCGGAGTATGTTGCGGCATCACTTGCAGCTCGTGAGTTGATTTGGCTTCAACAAATGCTGGTTGATATTGGTCACTCTCCTCTTTCTAGCACACCCTTGCGGTGTGACAACCAAGTTCTATTAGTCTTGCAAAAGACTATGTTCAACATAATAAGTCAAAGCACATTGCTGTCTATTATCATTATGTCAGGTATGAAGTACACAAAGGAACCATTATGGTTGAACACTGTCCAAGTGACCAGATGATTGCACACATTTTGACCAAAGGCCTCAATGATTCACGTTTCATCCTCTTGCGCTCGGAGCTTGGAGTTGCTTCAGCCTCACTCTTTCTAGATTAGCTTCTTTGCTATTGTAATAGCTTTGTACATATGACATTGTAATCTTTTAGGTACCATGCACTATGCACACTCCACATTTGCACCTTCTGATATCTAAGTCACTTGAATATTTGTACATAGATGCACAATTCACTTTCACATCATCACCGCTGGTTCATATTTCACATTGTATAGGGGCTTGGGTTTTTCCCTTGAACTCCCCAAGGGTTTTTCCATCCAAAGCTAGAGACCTTTGTTTGAGTGGGGGTGTTGGAGCTATATATGGCTCACTCTACTGAACTTGGTCTCACCTATATATTTGTATCTTGTCCTCAATATGAATTAGTCTTTGGGAGCGTATATGGTGTGTCTCTTGTCTCGTCTCTCTCTCTTTCTCTCTACATCTCAACATTCAGTCCATGTGCGCACCGAGTGAAATCCTTAGCTACACTCAAAACTTCAACATTGAACCTTGCCATAGCCTTAGCTGTAATCCTCTTAACCTCCTCTTGAAATCTTTCCTTATCCAACCTCTCTTGAAATAATTGCATCCTAACTTCTGCATTTCCCATTTTGGAATAGTGCTACACTTATGTTCCATCTTCTCACTTTCCATCACCCTAAGCGCCGTATCCTGATTCTGCAGGAACTCATTCAAATCAACCAAACAGTTAGCAGCCTCCTCCATAGAGAAAATCCCCCTGGCCTCATAACTGGCACTGCTACCTGCCTTAACCTTCAAACTCTCCGGAACACTCTTCTTTGCAGCTCCACCCATTCCTTTCAAAATAGTGTGACCATCTTACCTTTAGACTCCGACTTCTTAGACTCTGACTGTTGGAATTAGGGTTGCAGAGAAACACACACAGCATGGAGAAGACGAAGGAAGCTCAAGGAACACAATAGAGAGTGTTTTACTTAGTGTGCAATGGAAAGATAGATAGCCCTAGAGTGATGGGCGTATATACAATGCACGGGGGAAAAAACCTCCTAAAGAGGGAAAAAATGCCCCGGCGGTACTAGTGTGTTCACACACATCACTACCACATGTATATGGTAACAAATCCCCCATGGAGTGATGCGGTGAACGAGAGCTGGCACATGAGTAAAGAGAAGTGCCATGCCCTGAGGACAGGATTAGTCCACAAAGGGGAGTAAGCCCAAAGCTTTGCGGAAAGCTTCAAGCTTCTCACGAGACAATGCCTTTGTGAAAAGATCTGCAAGGTTGTCCTGTGTTGGCATATAATCCAAGCTGATCTCTCCTGCTGAGAGCCTCTCCCTGACATAGTGGTAATGCACCTCAATGTGCTTTGTGCGAGCATGAAAAACTGGGTTCCTCGCAACTGCCAATGCGCTCTGTCTGTCAGTGTAGATAGTGTTGGCAGTGTCGTGTCCAACACCCAAATCAACCATAAGGCGTCTGAGCCATACACACTCAACCGTAGCTGTGAAGACTGCCCTGTACTCAGCCTCACAACTCGAAGTGGCCACAGTAGGCTGCTTCTTGCTCAACCATGATATACATGAACTGCCAAGCATGAAACAAAAACCACTTGTGGACACTCCCGTGTCAAAACAACCAGCCCAATCTGAGTCCGAAAAAGCATGTAAGTCTGGCGGCAATGATCCCCCCTTGGGATAAAACAAGCCAAGATGTAAAGTGCCACTAAGGTAGCGAAAAATCCTCTTGGTAGCCTGCCAATGCTTAGACCCTAGGCTATGCATAAATCTACTGACCTGTGAGAGTGCAAATTGAATATCCGGCCTCGTGTTGCATACATAAATGAGGCAGCCAATAGCATTTTGGTAAAGAGTGACATCAGCACGATCACCAGCATCATGTAGACTCAACTTCAAACCCGTTTCCATGGGAGTGGAAATAGGTTTGCAATCCTCAAGTCCAAACTTACATAGCAATGTCTCTATGTAACTTTTCTGACACAAGGCAATACCACCATCACACTGCTTAAATTGTATGCCCAAATAATGATGCAACAGCCCCAAATCTTTCATCTTGAAAGTAGCATTCAAATAAGCCTTAAATTCAGCAATATGTCTCTCATTTGGTCCAGTGATCAGCAAATCATCAACATAAAGAACCACAATGAGAAGTACATCACCCTCACGCTTTACATACAATGTGCTTTCTGTTGGACTATTACAAAATCCTTGTTTGACCAAATGAGTGTCAGCTTTCTCATACCAAGCACCAGGAGATTGCTTCAACCCATACAAAGGCTTGTTACATTTGCACACTTTGTCCTCTTGTCTTTTTATGAAAAAACCACAAGGCTGCGTTACATAAACTTCCTTAAATATGTCACCATTCAAGAAAGCAGTAACAATATCTGATTGATGTACATCCCAACCAAAATGAGCTGCCAATGCACATAGAAAACGCACAGTAGTTATACGACAAGTGGGAGCAAAAGTCTCTTCATAATCTATGCCTTTTTGCTGTGCATAACCCTTTGCAACAAGTCGAGCCTTATGGCAATCGATCTCACCATCCGGCTTGCGTTTCAACTTGTAAACCCACTTCGTATCAATGGCCTTTTTTTCAGGAGGCAAATCACATAAAGTCCATGTGTCATTTTCTATAAGTGCATCATATTCTGATTGCATGGCATCCATCCAATTTTCTAAATTTTGTGCTTCATCAAAAGTCAGAGGCTCCTCAACATCATGTAAGCTAGACACAGCCAAAGCATAACAATCTGATGCATAAGATGCATGGCGAGAGACTGAATGAGAACGAATAGACAAATGTGCATCCAATTTACTATCGCGCAAAGTGTGCACCAGCCATTTTGGCATACCTCTAGCCTGCTCCTTTTCAGCCCTTTCCTCATCAAGTACATCATGTACATCTGCATCAGTAATAGGCTGATCTAGAACATTTTCAGAAACCCCCATAGGCTGTACATTTGACTCATTGGAACTTACATTCGTATTTCCACCATTGAAAAGAGGCAACAAAGTGTCATAAATGTCATGTGAGCTTACATTATTGTCTCTAGTACATGACAGCAAGGGTTGAACAAAATCTTTCACAAACACTACGTCCCGAGAAACCAGAATACATTTTGTTTGCGGATGATACAACCTGTAACCTTTTCTTTCAGCACTATAACCAACAAAAATACATTTGACAGCTTTATAATCCAATTTTTTGCGCTGCACTTGTGGCACCAAAGCATATGCCAAACAACCAAAAACACGCATGTGCTCAATAGAAGGTTTTCTATCATGCCATGCTTCATATAGAGTAATAGACTGCAAAGATTTCATAGGACACCTATTAAGTACATAAGTGGCACACTTAATGGCCTCAAGCCAAAAAGAATGCGGCAAACCTTGACTTTTGAGCATACATCGTGCCATTTCCGTCAGTGACCTTTTTTTCCTCTCAGCAACACCATTTTGCTTAGGTGTATAAGGCACTGTACATTGGTGTTTTATCCCACGACTAGCTAGAAATACATTAAATTCATGAGACATATACTCCCCCCCTTGATCAGAACGGAGGGTGCCCATAGTACATTTCGAGACATTTTCAGCCATAGCCAGAAATTGTTTGAAGCACATAAAAACGTCGGACTTCGTTTTAAGCGGAAATACCTATGCATGCCTGGAGTAATCATCAATGAAAGTCATGAAGTACAGGTAATTGCCCAAGGACGGAGTTTGCATGGGCCCACAAACATCACTATGCACAAGCTGCAACCTGCATGTGGCCCAAACTGAGCCATCCTTTGGAAATTTAGAATGCTGCATCTTACCCAAAATACAGCCTTCACAAACATGTTTGACAGGTGCTTCAAGAGGCGGCAAAGAGGCAACCATATCAGATTTCTGCAAACGCAGCAAACTGGCAAAATTCAGATGACCAAAACGTGCATGCAAAAGTTTTGCATCTGAAATAGCCCTTGAATCTGCAACAACATTTGCAAAGTTTTTTCCACACTTGTCATACAAAGTGAGCTTATACAGCCCACGGCACAAAAGGCCAGATGGAACAATTTCATCACCAAAACTAAGGTCATGAACTGTACATCTATCATCCACAACTTTGACTACAAGTCCAAGTCTAGCAAGTGCGGATACAGACAAGAGATTCTTTTTGATCCCAGGTACATAAAGTGCATCAACAAATGTGAAGGAACTGCCATTAGCAGCAGTAAGCACAATCTTTCCAACTCCCTGAACTGGATAAGAGGCGTTGTTGGCACAAGTGACTAAATTCCCATGAGGGACTGGCTCGAGAGAGGTAAACAATTCACGATGTGAGGTAATGTGCTTTGTAGCACCACTGTCGAAATACCACACATGTGAATCTGCAGCAACTCACAAGCATGCATCATGGACAGCAGGATTGTAAGTGCACTCTACGCTAAACGCCCATTCTGCATCAACATCAGCAAGACAGTCTCCTTTCACAGAAGACTCAACAATAGCTGCATTTGTAGTGGAACCAACATTTGCAGTGGAACCACCCTCTTTCTTCTTAGCCTCTTTGGCCTTCAACTTAGGACACGACTTGATCAAGTGATCATTGGATTTACAATAATGGCAACGCATCTTGTTTTTGCCCTTATCACGAGAATTGCCAGACGAAGTACTACCATCAGAAGCATTAGGAACATAATTTTTGCCACTCGCAGTAGAACCATAAGAAGTGGCTGCATTGTTGTAACCACCCTTTCTTTGAGAAGCAATAAAAGCCTGTTCAACTGTACACTGCCTAGTCCTGTTTTTTCTAGAAAGTGACTCTTGCAACATCAATGTGCATAATGCATCAAACTTGACAACTTTAGGATTTCCTTGGGTCATCAGTCTCAAAGTACTAGCAAAAGTCTGGTAGGAATCTGGTAAGGCATCAAGAACAGTCTGCACAAGGGAACTTTCTGAAATGACTTCACCTACAGAAATAAGCTGCTCATTGATATCCTTGACACTAGCAAGGAAAGTGTCCATATCATCTTCCTCATGCATAATATTTGATTCCATCTCTTTACGCAACAAAGCAATTTTAGCCTCATTGCGGATTGTATAAAGACCTGCTAAAATATCCCAAGCCTGTTTTGCAGATTTTGCTGAATGGATGTGAGGAACAATGGTGCGCTTCACAGACAACGCAATCAATGCATGAGCCTGCACATCCTTAACATCCCAACGAGCTTGTTCTGCCGTAGGCAAAACAACTCTAATAGCTGCAATCCTTGCAGCAAGACCTGCAACATCCTCAACATCGCCTACATCCTCAGAACCAACATGTACATCAATGCCCTGCACAATGTTCCAGACACCCTTTGACACAAGAACATGTTGCATCATATAAGCCCACATAGGGTAGTTATCCCCATCCAACCTGTCCTCAGTAGCAAACATCTTGAACACATCTGTGTTGTTGTTGTCAGCCATGGTAAATGTTGCACCTGATGTGAAAAATTCCCGAAAATAGGAGAAACGGAGTGGGAACAACCTGTGCTGTATAGCACAAACCGAAGAAGACTATAAGCCACCTGTTATGTAGAAAACGGCACTGACAGAAATTCTTCCCAAAATTTTTGTCGACCTGCGAACGCTCGCCAAAGCTCACTGAAATCGGAGAAAGTGAGCAAGCGTGTGTTGGAGCAGCTGGCGACTAAGCCCGGGAGGACGTGACCTGCTCTGATACCAATTGTTGGAATTAGGGTTGCAGAGAAACACACACAGCTTGGAGAAGACAAAGGAAGCTCAAGGCACACAATAGAGAGTGTTTTACTTAGTGTGCAATGGAAAGATAGATAGCCCTAGAGTGATGGGCATATATACAATGCACGGGGGAAAAAACCTCCTAAAGAGGGAAAAAATGCCCCGGCGGTCCTAGTGTGTTCACACACATCACTACAACATGTATATGGTAACACTGACTCCATTGTGAAAATGTTCAACTTTGATTCAGACTCCTCCAAACCCTTCCAAGAAACTTTAAAAGATGATTTGCTTTTTTCAACTGTTGGAGACCCCAAAAACAACTTCCTCCACTTCATTCCACATAATGTTCCCTCTTCCTTCAACACATCTGCAACTGGTGTCTTCAAACCTGCTGCTAATGACGAAACCTTCAGAACATGCTCAAAGATTATGGCCAAATAAGGCACCACTCGGCCCACTGCCGGTGTCTGACGCCGATCTCTCTTGCCTGTAAGCTGCATCCAATCATACAACACTATTGCCCAATCAACCTTAATGCCTCTCTCAGCCTGAAACAATGGTGCAAAAGCCTCCTTAGACATGTAAGCGGTCTTCTACAGAATGCACACCTTCTCTAGATACCAAAACAAGTTTGAGGCTCTGATTCCACCCGCATTCTGCACCATATAGAATGCCTTCATCCCAACCGGATTTCCAAATTCCCTCTTCATCAGGGAGTCAGTCACCTTCCTCCCCTTAGCTGGCATAGGCAAATACGGAACTTTGGAAACCTTGGACACCAATATTGGTGTCAAGCACACATCCCCTATAATCACTCCATCACTCTCCTTAATCATGTTCCACTACTGCTCAGCGAACGCGTTCCCTGCCCATGCGTCCCAAGGTAGACATGCAAACTCATAAAGGACTGTGCTCTTGAGCCATACCTGGGTTTCCGCCTCATTTGGGTCAAATGCTGCCACGGCTGTCTCCACACTCCCCTGATCACTCATAGACTCAGCTTCATTACTCTCTACCTTGATGTAATCTTCCTGCTGCCTTGACTTAAACAGCTCCTCCATCACCATCTTCATCGAGCTCGTGTGCGGCATTGATTCAGACGCATCGTCCTGCATCCCCGCCATTAGCTTTCCCTTGATATTTTCAAAAAACATTTCGCCCTTCTTCTTCTTAACAATCAATGAGTTGCGACGTTTCAATGAGTTGCGACGTTTGCACACTTGGATGTGAATCCCAACACTTCTCACCACCTTAATCTTATAATGATGAATTTTCACCTTGACTTGGGCACACCATACAAGATTCTCCCAGAAAATATTTGTCCTTAAATGAGTCACATCAGCACTAAGCAAGTTTTTAGCCTTAAAGTGAGTACCCCCACTAATGAGTACCCCTTGACCCTTTTGCCCAATTCCATTCCTCCGAGTTTCCTCTTTCTGGACTTCCAATCCCACAGTCTAAATTCCAACATCCAGTCCGCCATTCGAATTCCAAATTCCAGATCCCTTTACAGGTTTTGAACTGCAACAACAAGTTGCCAATGCTACCTCTGAAAATTCCATTGCAATCCGTAAAACACCAACTGTTAACAATTTACTGCCAATATCCTCAGCCTTATTGACCATCCACTTGGGAACCTCAGGAACCTTTTCATAAAATTTCTTCAGTCTGGACCCATTCTCACAGGTTTCAAAATCTTGGTTCCGAGGAAATCTTTCAACAAAAATGTTCCTTATCCTTGTTCTGATTCAATCTAATAAGGTCCCAAATATCTCAGCTTCAACTTACCCGGATGTGGTCCCAACTTAGAATTATATAACATCACCCAATCTCCCTCGTGAAAAATTTTGAATTTCGCATGCCTGGACATCCATGCTTGTATGCTCTTCTGCCCAACTTCCACCAAGTAGGCACTCTGAATTCTATCCTCTTCCAATTTAAGCAGCTCCTTCTGTCTATGGGAAATTGATTCCTCCGGACTCAACCTATGCTAAACTGACAACCTCAAGCATTGAATTACATATTCCATTGGCACCACAACTTCAATTCCAAACACCAATCTGAAAGGTGTCATTCCAGTCACCACCTTAAAAGCCGTCCAAAAAGCCCATAGTGCTGAATCTAGCTTGTCATCCCAATCTGATTTGTTTTTTGACACAATCTTCTTAAAATTCTCACCAGCACTTTATTGGAGCTTTCCGCCTGCCCATTTTCTTGCGGATGATATGGAGTAGATTTCTTATGCAAAATCATATGTCTGGATGTCAACTCCTGAATCACATAATTCAAAAAATATACTCCCTGATCCAACACCAACTCAATAGGACATCCAAATCTTGTCATAATGTTTTTATACAGAAACCGTGCCACACTTGCTGCTTTATTATCTCTCAAAGCCACCGCTTCCACCCATTTGGTAGCATAATTGGTTGCAACAAGAATGTATCTGGAACCCGTCCTCTTTGCTCGTGGTTTTATTGGGCCTACAAAATCGAATCCCCACTTTTGAAATGGTTCCAATGGCAAGAGAGGATGATCCTGCATCCTATCCCCTTGTGTAGGCTGCCCCATCTTCTGACATTCAACACATTCCTTGGAAAAACTACGTGCATCTTTCAATAACAAAGGCCACCAAAGTCCAGCTTGTAAAATTTTCCAACCTGTAATTTCCCCTGAGAAATATCCTCCAGCTGATCCCCAATGTGCCTCCTGCAACACTTCTTTCTGCTCTTTCTCCAGGAACACATCGGCGCATAATCTGATATGATCCTCTTCTATATAGTGCTCCAGCTATAATCAAAACTGTTCTGCTCCTCAATGCAAACTTCTTCCTCTGATCCGGAGACATTGTCGAAGGTAAAACTCCATCTACCAGAAACTGAACCATCTGATCATACCAATTATAAAAAATTGACCTTCCACACGGAACAAATTCGCATTAGGCAATTTATCCGATACTCCTGGTAATTCCTCCTTATGTTCCAATCTGCTGAGGTAATCAGCCACTGCATGCTGAGTTCTTGGAGTATGGACAACTATATAATCAAATTCTTGCAACATGAGCATTCACCTTGCTAATCTGCCTTCCAATTTTGGCTTCTTTACCAGAAACAATAAAGCCTGATGATCCACATGGAAAACCACTTAATTCCCCAACAGATAATGTAGGAATTTTTCCAAAGAAAAAATCATTCCAAGAGCTTCCTTTTTCGTAATTGTGTAGTTCTTCTCCGGTGCTCTCAACATTGTACTAGCATAATAAACTTGTCAAAACCATCCCTTGATCTTCTCCTACATTAAAACAGCTCCTACTGCCATGTCGGAAGCATCTACATACACATAAAATGGCAATTCCCAATTTGGTGGTTGAAGTATAGGTGAAACCACCAACATCTTTTTGATAATCTGAAAAGCCTTTTCTTGTGCTTCTCCCCAAACGAATTTCACTTCCTTCTTAGTCAAATGACTAAGTGGTGCGCTTACATCCACCAAATACCGCAAATACCTACCATGCCATTTGATCTGTCCAACAAACCGCATCACTGCCTTCAAATTTTCTGGAGCTACAGCTTTCTGAATTGCACTAATCTTGTCCCCATCAATCGACATTCCTTCTTGAGAGATGATATGTCCCAACAACTTTGCCTTCTACACTGCTATTGCACACTTTTTAGGATTAAGTGACATCCGAAACATCCTACATCTTTCATAACACTTCTGCAAATATTCCAGATGTCTAACTCTTTCCCCAAAAATGGAAAAATCATCCATAAAAATCCTCATAAAATTTGTCAAATGTGGCTCAAAGGTTTTAAATGTTGCCTTCGAGAACGATGGTGGTCCATTCTTCAAACCGAAGCTCATCACTGTATATGCAAAAGCTCCCCATTCTATGATAAAAGATTTTTTAATATCCTCCTCAGCCATTGGTATTTGATTATACCCTGAAAATACATCAAGGAAAGTGTACATCTCATGTCCCGCTGCGTCATCCAGAACTAAATCAATAAAAGCTAATGAAAATGAATCTGAAATTGTTGCTGCATTGAATTTTTTGTAATCCACACAAAACCTTAACTTCCTAGTCTTCTTAGGTACCACCACAATTGGTGACAACCATTCCGCCTGATCCACTAGCACAATGAATCCTGCATTCAGCAATTTGTCCAATTCCTCTTTCACCTACTTGGAGTAATTTGGATTCATCCCATATCTTTGCTGAATCACTGGAACAGCATCCGTTCTCAAATTTATATGATGCTTGTAAACTTGAGGATCCATGCCTTTCAAATCAGAATAATCCCATACAAAGACATAAATATACTCCAATAGTAATTCCTTCAAGTCCTTCTTGAAACCGTCCTCCAAACGAACACTAACTTTTACCATCTTTGGATAATCCTCCCTCCCCAAATTCAGATCATGTAAATCATCCTCCTTAACTCGAGAAACTTTCTTTATCATCTTATCATACAGAGCCTCCGCTCTCTAAATTACCTCCTTTGGCTCTAACTCCGAATCCTCCATCATAGTTTCTTTTTGGATTTTCCTCTCTTCCCTCTTTAATTCTGAATTTTCCTGTTCCACACCATCTATATTCCTCTCCAACTGATCAATTCCCAAACTGTCCTCTTTCACTACATATTTGTCAATGATCCGCTCCACATCAACCTCAAATACCGCAACAATTGTTGGATTTGCTGCTAGGAAATATGCCTCTTCATCATCCTCCAATCCTTCAGACATGCTAATTGCTTGTGCCAACATCGGCTTTGTCGATTCTGACAATTCCTTCTTCGGTCCCATTGGTAATGTAACTTCTCTCCTTCCTTTCTTAACTGTCACTTCATTTTTTCCCCAGTCCTATTTTAGCTTAGCCGTGCGAAACCATGGCCTCCCCAACAACACAGAATAATTACTTTTTGAATCCTTCATCCGGATGACTACAAAGTTTACAATAAATTGCAATTGATGAATGGTAATACCCTGCCTCCTTAATATCCCCAATAGCTGAACTCTTCTCTGATCAGCCATGCGCACTTGAAATGGAGCTGGTTCCAACCTGACATCTTGCATTCTTAGAAATTCTGAGTTCAAAAGTATGTTGACACTTGATCCACCATCCAATAGAACATCGGAAAATTTGTTGTTATTAAATTCCAACGACAGTGTCGGTACTGAAAAATCCACATCCTCCAAGCTAATCTGGCAATCTAAACTGTTTGCTGCACCTCATTCATATGCGGAGCAGTCTTTGACCTCCGCATCATTGTATATAATTTATCCCTGAAAATTGGAACTAATGACAACAAATGATCCAAGGTAAAATGCATAGAGGAATTAGTTAACTCTTCAAACAAGGCATCCATCATTTCTCTTTTCTTCTCCTCATTTTTTACCCCTTTCTCCTTCCATTTCAGCTTGATCTGTTGTTGCTCCTTTTCCATCAGATCTTCAGTTAGAATCTCCTTCTGCTCCTCCCAATTCAGTGGAGGTTTCAACCTTGCTTTTGACCTTGTTGTCACTAATACATCTACTTCCTCTTGCAAGCATTTAGAACAATCACATTCCGGCTGACAATCCATAGCCACTTCATTCACCCCTTGATCTTGAAGCAATTATACTACTATCAAACTACTTCCCGGTTCTTTGTTTGCTTTGGCTGATTGTGCTTGTGGTGCTGGCAACTGTGGCACTTTCCCCCTTGGCTGTTGCTGATTCCCCCCTTGATAATTCCAATTTGGTTGATTCCATCCTTGTGGTTGTGGCTTCCAATTTTGCCAACGCTGCTGCTAATCCCAATTTCCTCCCCATGGGGGTCTTGAATTCTGCCATCCTCCATATCTCTGTCCTCCTCCAGAATTGAAATTTCCTCTGAATGATTGTCCCCCTTGATTAAACTATGGTCTCCACCCAGAATACGATTGTTGCCTTTGCCAACCTTGATTGTTGAACATCCTCTGCCTTCCTAATGTCTCTGGAAACACCCCATGAGTTTGAGGTCCTTGTTGCTGAATCTTCTGCTGAATCATTTCTGGTACAACACCCCTGAAATTCGGATTAAACCAACACTCCTTTTTCCAATGTCCATCCTTAACAAAAATTTCACAATGAGGGGATTTTGATTCCACAACTTTCTGCACTCCCAACTTCTTCAATTTCTTCTCCACCAATTTTTCCACTCTATCATCTTTCCCTTTATCCTTAGAATTTTTCTTCAACTTCTTCTTGATTTTCTTCTTCTTATCCTCATCTCCTTTTGAATCCGAATCATCACTGGAATCCTCTTCACCATCACTTTCCGTTTCCGTATCTGAATCAGTATTATTTTCCAAGTCTGAATCAATGTCCGAATCCCAATCATCTGACCTCTTCTTTTTCTTTGACCTTCTTTTCTTCTTTTCTTTAGATGACCTCTTGGTTGCTTTCCCATGAGAGACCCCAAACCTTTTCTTTGCTCTTTGAGCTGTTCCCACTAATTCTTGTAATCCACCCACAACATAAACTCCTGCAACAAAATTCTTCAATTCCTTCCTTAATTCATCCAAAAAATACCCATCAAACATTTCATCAGTTGGCCTTTCTTTAGCAGTCAGCCTTCTCACATATTGGTTAAACTTTTGTGCATAATCCTCAAAAAATATTTTCCTTTGTTTCACTTCCGTAAGTTTGGTCAAAACATCATGTGGAGTCTTTTCCCTTATGAACCTATTCAAAAATGTTGCTTTCAAGCCATCATAATCAGCAAAATGACCTGTTGGAAAATTACTAAACCATTGCATAGCCTTCCCATCCAATGTATCCTCAAACTAGTGCATCTTAGCTTGGGCATTGTACACTCCGAAAAATCCTCTGGCCTGCCATCTTGTCTTGTATTGAGATATGTGGCAATCGTGGTTTTCCTTTGACTTTCTCGAAAAGGTTCGAAGTTTGAGGCGCATATCCTACCTAGCCGTCGCCATATTTGTAAGTCCACCTGATTGTACAAGATTTTGTGCACTGGTACTTCCCAACGGATCAAAAATCAATCTCCTTCTTGCCACTAATGCATGCTGAAAAACTGCAACCGCCAACAGCCACGGAAATATATCCGGTTCTTCGTTCTCTACTTCGTCTTCCCACCTATCACTCAAATAATCCTCTGCGCCATCCAAATCTTCCAGCGTAACATCAGAATCCTCTCCTATAGAAACTCGGTGCATCCCACTATAATCCAAACTTCCCTACAATTCTGAACTCTGACCATCTCGCCCATAAAACTGCTAGAACCACCTAGCAACTGACCTTGTCCAATACGGGAATGTATTCTCTTCTGCTTCCTCCAAAGTGCATCCAAACACCCATACCAACTCGCACTATTCTGAACATCTTCCCTCCATTCAACCAAACCTTTTACCACTTCAACACTCGCTCCTACAAGAAAACTTCATTCGTGCATGCTACATCACACCTACTCTGATCGCCAAGTGTTATATGCACAGACATTTAGAATAGACAAACACACGAATTAGAATGGAACTGGAACAGAACACAGAAACATACTAATTCTGCCATAACTTCTGCCTTCACATTCCCAAATAGACACCGATTGACAGTTACATAGTTGGAGAATACCAATGGGCAACGCCCTTTCCCAAGAACACCCCTTAGAATCCCACAAGGATAGAAGTTGATATTCTGAATTCCACTAAGGTAAAACATCCAAAATTCCCTCGGCTTAATAATAAGCTATGCATAGGTCCTCATAGATTTCATTTTGGTGCACTTCCTAAATCTGGCTCTGTCTTCATGCGCGTTTTCTGTAGATGGGTTTAGACATAGGTTTTTAAGTGTAGAGGCTTTGGGATAGGTGTATCGTAGTGAGGGGATGGTGTTCCTTAAGTTTTGTACAATTCTGGCATGATTTAGTGAGTTTCCTTCCATTTGTGTGTATGTGGATTGGTGGTGTATTTGAGAGCAGTGAGATTCTAGATTGTTGTTTAGTTGGCCTTCCAGAGTGTTGTATGTGTAGGATGGTCTGAGCCTGACAAGCTAAAGATATTTCCTCTGTATGCCTATCATGCCATCTATGTCCTCGATTGACATTATGTTGATATAGGTTGTTTGCATGCACTTTATAGGTCGTGTGATTCGCTCCAGCAACATTGGCGTTGCTACTAGGGATACAAGGACATAGGTAGGTATTTCTACTGACACTCGTGTAATGGTTGCTTGCTTTAGTTTTGGCTAAAGAAAGCATTTTTCTTAAGTGGATCGGGAAGAGGTTATTCCGAGATCAAGAGGATAGCCAAGAAGTGTGTGTCTCGTTGAGGGTCTATGGCCAGATAGGTTTAGTTAGGATTTGTAGATTAGAGTAGTTGTTGGTGGGCGAGATCTTTGTGAGGTGATAAAAGCGTTTGCTAGTCTATGTGTGGCAATGGAGCGTTTTTCTACTCATAGATGCAAAACCCCATATGATTTGTAGGAGTCGCTTTAGGTAAGTAATCTGATTTTTGATATAGAGCTATTCATCACTGATTTATTTGCTAAGTGCTTTGCATTTGAAATCACAGAAAACTCTACTTTTGAAGATAAAAATGCAGCAAACAAGGTTCTGTTGAAAACTTTTCATGATTGATTGATGCTGAGCATATAAGAGGGCATGTGCAAGGGTCCTGTGAAGAAAATTTAAAATTTTGTAAACTTGGACATCATGTTAGGAAATAAGACGTAGCTAAAAAGATTTTTTTTTGAGTAGATTACTTAATGGAGAGAGATAGATTTCACACACAAGAGATTATAGAGTAGAGAGAGAGAGAGAGTACACACGATATACGTGGTTCACCCAATATGGGCTACGTCCACGGGAAAGCAGCCACTCAATGGCTTTAGCACTTCAAAAGAAGAAGTAGTTTACAAAGGGATTAAACCCTTGATAGAGCTCCCGCCTTGCTTCACTCTCACCACCTCACACTCACCTTGTTGCATCAACTTCACACTATGAAATGTGTGTAGAAATGGCCTCCTTTTATAGGCCAAAAGGGCTGCCCTCTCTTATAAGAGGCAGCCATGTGTAGCCGCCCTTGTGCGAATAAGTCCAAATCGGACCCTCCAATCCGCCCATGTGTGGCCGCCCTTGAGAAGACAAGTCCGCTTTTGAATTCGGCCACCGGCCACCGGCCATTGACTTCCGACCACCGGCCATCAGCCATTGACTACCGGCCACCGGCCAACCGACCGGTTGTTTTCCAACCACTTTCCGGCCGCCGTCCGGCCATAACATTCCGGTGAAAAGGAATATTTCGGTGAAAAAAAGTCTCGGGGGCCTCCGTCCCCGAGGCCTCTAAAGTTGCCCCTGACTCTTGTCCGTGAAAATTTTGGTTTCTGGTGAGTGATTTTCCTTCACGCACGATGGCTTCTCCTCATAATGGGGGCCTTACAAATGTGCGCTTTTACCACAGAAAATGACAAGGGTAAATGAGGCTCCATACTTAACACATCATACACGTATGATGTCTCAAGGGGAAAAATCTGATTGCACCAAAGTGTTCAAAAGGGGGGTTTACCCTAGGTTTACCTTGAAACTAAAGTTTTGACCAACTCTTGACACCCAAAAGGAAAAAGACGAACTGTCAAAAATGAAAAAAGAGAAACTTGTGATTTTGAGCATATTTATACATGAGAAAATTGGTAGAAGTGCTCGAAAACCAGTGCTAGAGGCTTGGGGATGCCTGTGAATGAATTTCGTCCAAAAATTCATCAGCAAAAATCATACGTGTATGATGTCTGATGGGTGATTCTGACAACAAATTTGAACCCATCTTTTGCATGAGGTGTTGAGCGCATACACCAAATTTCATATGATTTGGGCCTATAGATTTTAAAGTAGGGGGGTTTTACTATTTCACGAGATTTCCTTATCAAAAAGTGGTGATTTTGAGCAATTTTGACATCCAAAATTTGTTGCAATCACATATTCTTGTTGTACACACCAAGGGGCACCTTAGGGGAGAAATAGAAGTCCATTCTAACCACCTGGACATCGTACGCATATGATGTCTTAGAGGTGAGATCTGAGGTCAAAAGTTACGATTGAGTGCACCCTTGTGATCTACAGCATTTAGGAAGCATATAGGAAAAATTTAATCAAATTTGAAGAAAATTTGGCCTTGTAAAGACCACATATAGATCTAGGCAAAGTGTTTTCTTAAATTGATCATAACATGCTCCTCAAAAAAGTGTCAAAATTCAATCTTGAAACTTGTTGTGAGTTGCGAGTATAGAGAGGAACCTCTGGAGTAAAATTCACTTCAATCTGCTACAAAAGACAATATACGCGTATGATGTTTAAAGGGCACTTTTAAGGTGTCAAGCACAACAAGACAAGCTTACATATCAAATTTGGGCCAATTCTAAGCACATAGACATCATACGCGTATGATGTCTCAACGCCAGATCTGAGAGTCCAATTACACTTTTGACCACACAAGGGGTTGGGAAATGATGTGTTAAGCTTGCTTGAAAACATTCAACTCATTTGGACACATAATTTTGCATGTAAAAGAGATTTTTGCAGATACAAGAAGGTAAAGGTGAAAAACTACTAATTTTGAGCAATTTTGACATCCAAACTTTGTTGTGATCACATATTTTTGTTGTATGCATCAAGGAGTACCTTGGGTAGAAATCTAAGTGAATTCCAAGCAAAACGACATCATACGTTGTGAGGGGGATGAAAACACACACAGCGCCTCTATAACAACCCGACACACACTCTTGGGAAGATACACACACACACTATGGGGCACCACTCGGCTTACACAACACACCTGGCCGAGACAGGGAACACACCTCTGGAGTGAGAGGAGAGAGACTATCCACTTGCCCACTCCACACACACACACACACATCCAAAAAACTCAGCTCAAAAGAGGAGAATTTCTGATGTTTAGATACAAATGAGCTTGGGCTAACACCAATGGGGCAAACAGATCACAGAATATGGGTAAAAGATACCAGATACAATCACAAACTGGAGCAGAAACTTCGCTCATAGGAGAAACTTAGACAGAAAAACAGCAGAAAAAGAGTGAGGAATTTGGCAAAATGGACAGCGCCATCGCGTCCGGAACGGCCCAAAACCCCAGTCTACAATGTCAAAGTGCTCAAATCCGACCTCGGATGAGCAGTTTACGGCCAAAACAGGCTCCAAAATGGGCAAAAACACACCTGCGGCTGTTCCTCCTCTCTTCTCCACGTTTTTTCTGGTCTTCTCTCTCTTTTTTCAGTTCCCACACTTAGCTTTATTACTTGGGCACCCTTGGCCTTTTAGATGACCTCAAACGGACCCCGAACATGCCAAAAACTGACCTCGCAGTGCATAGTTGTCACCTTTTTGCATCATTCGCACACCTGGCACTCAGCTTTTTTCCAATAATGCATCTCGCCACCACGTGAAGTGGCCCCAAAAATTGGTCCTAATGATGACCTTTCTGCGTAACTCTCACAAGAAAACACCCATGTTGTGTCCGTCCTCATCTGCGTGCAAATATTGACCTCGTTCGCCCTCCTGACGCCACTAGATGCCATCTAACGCACCTGCTGACCTCATGTCGTCGGCCCGTGGATAGCTCCCTCGAGAAGTTTTACACGCTATAAACTCCTCATTATTGTAGAAAAACACAGTGGTATTGGTAATAGTGAAAATCGATGCACTATGTACACCCTGTCCTACTTGTACACATGTGGGCCCCACGTAACCACCTGGCTAAGGAAAATGGGCAATCCTTTATTTGATGCACCATGGATGTATATGTACATATGCGCAATCCCTTGCTCCAAAAAACTCCTAACAACGTGTATAATGTCTTAGTGACCAGACTGCTGGTAGTGCTATCACTGTCCTCATCTGTCACCGTGGAAGAGTCTTCATCACTAGACTCATCCTCATCTTCATAAAGCTCCTCTAATTGTTTCCTTGTGTCCATATTATAAAGCTTCTTGGTACCTGTCTTTCCATAGAGGCTAATCGTACCATGTCGCCAATCTTGAACAGCTCCCACTGCACGTAACCATGGTCTTCCCAGTATAATAGGATATGCTCCCAACCCTGCTGGCATCACATGAAAATCAACCACTGCCTTTGCATCATATGCCTCCACTTCTAAGCTCTTTACAACACCTAAGCATTTTACTTTTTGATGGTTTGCCAATCTGATCTGAAAACCTGACACCCCAGCCACTGTGAGACCCATCTTCTCAACGCATGAGTGTGTTATGACGCATATTTGGGCTCCGCCATCCACATAACCTTGTCCCAAATTTTTCCTTTTATGCCACACATCTACTATTGGACAAATGTCTGGTAGCTCATCCATTGCCAACACCTTTACTGAACCTCTCTCTGGCTCTTTCTCCATTGGGTTAACCATCCTCTTCCACTGTCGCTTTAGCTTAGGCACCACCTCTATAAGCTGCCCAAAAGTAACATCTGTCTTCCTGCTCGTCAGATCCTCCTTCAAGTCATAGCTTAATTGCCCATCCCCTAGTGGAAAATCTGAAACATGAAACTTTCGACGAGCTCTCCTTTTCCTCTTCGCCTTGATATCCTCGCCTTCATGGCTCTTTCCTTTCTTCTTACTAGGACCTGAGGCACTTCTTCCTTCCTTTTCCTCTGTGGTCCTCTTCCCAATAGGCATCACTAATGTATCCTCTAGCTTTGATGCCTTCTCCAAGGTGACTACACTTAGCACTTTTGTCTTTCCCTTTTCCTCCTGGGTCAGTCCGCTGGTTCCTTCATCTCCCTTAATTTCGATGCCATAATCATGCGACCTAGTTAGCACCTGTTTTGGCAATGGATACATGTCTCCCCCCATCCTTGGTGGCTTATCACATTGCGGGCTGATGTGACCCAACTCTCCACAATTATAATATGTGGGCGTCTGCCTCCAAAACCTACCATTGCTTTGCCCAACACCATTCCTAGGCCTTTCTTCACCTCCTGGCTGATTTGCAAACCTCCCTCGACCTCGATTATTTCCCACTTGACCTAGCATGTTTAGGCTGAGATTCTTCATCAAATCTACCATTTGCCTCATGTCTTGCCTTAGCCCATCATCTTGAACTGCTGTAGTGACCACTGTTGGCATAACCTGAGTAGTAACAGGAACCACTGGTTCATGATGAACCACTGACATGCGCCCTTGTAAAGACTCTATAGGCTGAAATTCAGACCTCATTGGCAAAGACTCCACCCCTAACTGGCTCATTTTCCTCAGCTTCCACTCTTTGTTCCTTGCTACCTCTAGTGCATCCTCATATGTCCTAGGCTTCTTTATTCTCCCAAAGACAAGTTAAGAACCTGTCCTTCTTCATCATGTCAGGCGGGGGTACCTGTGGTGCTAAGGCCTTGCACATTCGCTCCCATGCCAATGAAAACTTACGTATGTACGCATCTACTGGCTCACCTTCCTTTTGCACCAAATCCTGTACTTCTTACCACACTTTGTCAGGATCTTCTATCTTCACAAACTCCACTTCCAACCCATGTCGTAGATTGTCTCAACTCAACCTTACAGGTGGATCATCCACACGCAACTCCTCTTCAAATGCTTTAGACCAAACTCGTGCATCACTCTTCAAACAAATTTGGAGAAGGCGTAACATCTGCGCAGGGTCATGAATCTGGTTGCTAATGCAGGCAACCTCCATCTTTTCCAGAAAGTCCTCCACATCTTCATCACTTCTTCCATGAAACTCCGGATAAGAGAAAGCCATGGCTACCCAAATTATGATGCTTTGAGAACCTCTTCGACCACATGTGCAAGAACCCAAAACTTTTGACTACCCAATCCCCAGAAACTTCAATGGAGCTCAACTTTAGATAAGGACAAACACATGCACATCAAATGAGTTTTCATAGTTGATCATCGGAATGACAACAGGTAAAGGACATTCCAGTATCTCCCTTAATCTTCTTGGCCCGAACATAAAGACTATGCGCTGCTAGAAAAAGATCTTCCTGGACACATGAACATTAATCTGAATTCTTTGAGTTAAATGAAAAGGAGTGAACTGAGGGCCATTTTGATCATCCATTAAAGCCAACCATGAAGCTCCCAAGAAGGCACACCTGACTTAACTTCTGATTTTGCCAAAATTTCAGCAGCATAACAGCATAAATGGCTCAAAATACCAAAAAACCAGCCATCATAACTTGGGAAAATTTTGACAGAGTTTCCCCAGAAGTAGAGCAGTAGGAACCCAAAATATAGACTGTCTATGTATGCATAAACTGTCAACAATAGAACCCGAGCATCAAGTAGGACTCACTAGTACATAGCCTATGGCGAGGTCACGAAAAGGGTGCTCCAGCTACCTGTATCACCGAAAGGATCTCCACATTTGAGAATCCCCCAGCTCAATAAAAACCTCACACTATCGACCCTCACACGAAGGCTAATGCAAATCGCGTATAGTCAAGTCTCAGAAATGACTATCTTCCAGACCAAGTCTCAGAAATGGCTGGGACTGCCAAATACAACCAAGTATGGCTCCACAAATGCGTACAATGGCAATTTCCACAAGTAACGTACAATCCAGCAGACAATGCGCTCAAATAGGCGCCAAGTGATGCATACCCACAACAACTACAAGTGACATCACTACTAGTATATCACTATACTCCAGCTACCTATACCTGTGTGAATCACCGGTACCCTACCTGTCCCTGTAACCTATAACCTGTAATCTGCAACCTGCAACCTGTAATTCCGAAGCTCGAAGCTCGAAGCTCGAAGCAGAAGGTACTCGAAGAAGATCCTCCGTGGGGGCGCCAAAAGAATGTGAGCGGGATGAAAACACACACAGCGCCTCTATAACGACCCGACACACACTCTTAGGAAGATACACACACACACTATGGGGCACCACTCGGCTTACACAACACACCTGGCCGAGACAGGGAACACACCTCTGGAGTGAGAGGAGAGAGACTATCCACTTGCCCACTCCACACACACACACACACACCCAAAAAACTCAGCTCAAAAGAGGAGAATTTTTGATGTTTAGATACAAATGAGCTTGGGCCAACACCAATGGGGCAAACAGCTCACAAAATATGGGTAAAAGATACCAGATACAATCACAAACTGGAGCAGAAACTTCGCTCATAGAAGAAACTTACACAGAAAAACAGTAGAAAAAGAGTGAGGAATTTGGAAAAATGGACAGCACCATCGCGGCCGGAACGGCCCAAAGCCCCAGTCTACAATGTCAAAGTGCTCAAATCCGACCTCGGATGAGCAGTTTACGGCCAAAACAGGCTCCAAAATGGGCAAAAACACACCTGCGGCTGTTCCTCCTCTCTTCTCCACATTTTTTCTGGTCTTCTCTCTCTTTTTTCAGTTCCCACACTTAGCTTTATTACTTGGGCACCCTTGGCCTTTTAGATGACCTCAAACGAACCCCGAACAGGCCAAAAACTGACCTCGCAGTGCATAGTTGTCACCTTTTTGCATCATTCGCACACCTGGCACTCAGCTTTTTTCCAATAATGCATCTCTCCACCACGTGAAGTGGCCCCAAAAAGTGGTCCTAATGATGACCTTTCTACGTAACTCTCACAAGAAAACACCCATGTTGTGTCCGTCCTCATCTGCGTGCAAATATTGACCTCGTTCGCCCTCCTGACGCCACTAGATGCCATCTGACGCACCTGCTGACCTCATGTCGTCGGCCCGCGGATAGCTTCCTCGAGAAGTTTTACACGCTATAAACTCCTCATTATTGTAGAAAAACACAGTGGTACTGGTAATAGTGAAAATCGATGCACTATGTACACCCTGTCCTACCTGTACACATGTGGGCCCCACGTAACCACCTGGCTAAGGAAAATAGGCAATCCTTTATTTGATGCACCATGCATGTATATGTACATATGCGCAATCCCTTGCTCCAAAAAACTCCTGACAACGTGTATAATGTCTTAGTGACCAGATCTAGGTCAAAACAAACATTTGGGCATACCTCAGTGTCCTAGAGCATAAAAGAAGTCCCTAGCCAAAATTTCATTGCATTTGGAGCTCATTTGAGCTTGCAAAGGCTAGAAGACAAATCTGAATATCTTCATGATGTCTTGATCATAACTTGCCCAAAAAATATCTAAATTGAATTCTGAAAGTTGCTGAGAGTTGCTAGAGTGATAAGGAATAATTGGGATAAAAGTCACCTCATTCTGCCACAAAAGACATTATACGCGTATAATGTCTCAAGTGTCAAAATAAAGGTCAGAATCACAAACTGAGACTTACAGTGGGTAGAAGACATCAAGGGGAGTCTAGAGTTTAATTTTGGAGCAAATTTGAGTCAGGAGACATTATATGCGTATAAAATCTCTAAGCATAGGTTGAGTCAGAAAAAAAATGTTTTGGCTATAACTTGAGCTTCCGGTATCGGATTCAAAAACTTTTTTTATCAAAAGGAAGCTCCAGAGTAGCTCTACGCATTTTTATGTAGACCCTGAACCACAATTAAGGACCCCTATGGGGTTAGTCACTATTGGTCAGTGTCCGAGAAAACGTTGTTTAAGGGCTCAAAATTCATCCGAAAGTTAGGGTTGTCTAAAACTAACAATTTGAGAAAATTGTGAGAAAACGATAGCGGTTTTGGACATAGTTTTGACTTTTTCCTAACCAAAGCACTTGAAAAATTTAAGATAAGTCTTCTTACACCAAGCTAGAGTTGTTAAGCCCAGAAAGCATGTTCTCTTTAGAGTCAAACTCAACTTATACGAGCTTCGGAATCCCAACAATAGAGGAGCATCCACTCTCAATGGATCTTCCAAACTTGCAGTTGAGTAAAGACCAAGCATGTTGAGAGAGTTTGGATAACATGTCATAAGAAGTGAAGGGTTGTATAGATATATTGATGGTAGTAAGGTCAACCTTTATAGGTGCTTAGAGCCATACCC
Organism: Adiantum capillus-veneris; assembly: GCF_014529385.1. Classification (NCBI taxonomy): domain Eukaryota; kingdom Viridiplantae; phylum Streptophyta; class Polypodiopsida; order Polypodiales; family Pteridaceae; genus Adiantum; species Adiantum capillus-veneris. The sequence continues at coordinate 20,018,064 of NC_140949.1, read as the reverse complement.
AGAAGAGCTGATAGATTACAAGCTCTTATATGTCTATACATACGAAGTCAACTACCAATGGAATATATACCTGTTTGACAAGTATGGATGAGAATAGAGAGTTATAGAAAGCACAAACCCACACACTGCATTAGACATAGGTGGATATTTGGTCAATGAAGGACCATAGATATCTCCACCAAACACGAGAATTCCTACACAAATTCCAAAAAGGGAGCCACCTGGAGTCCCTTCTAGAGCTATAACAAGAGATGAAGTGATCACAAAGATGGCAAACTTGTCTTCTCAAGGACCAATCTCCAAGAGAACGACTAATCCCTTTGAAGAAGAACCTAGGCATAGTAGAAGGCCTGAAGCGAGAGAAGGATTGGGAGAGTCTATGATTAGACTTGTAAACAATCGGCGAGTTAGACCATCCCAAATCCATAAATGGGTAAACAAGATTGGGAGAGTCTATGATTAGACTTGTAGACAATCGGCGAGTTAGACCATCCCAGATCTAGAAATGGGTAAACAGGAAATACGCCAGAGATAAAGATCCGAAAGATCATATAACAGCTTTTAGAAGAGTAATTAGAGTAGAAAAAGTTTCAAAATTTGCAACACAGTTTGCACAATTTGGATTGACTGTGGAAGACGACACGGCTACATAGTTTGACTCAATGGAAAGATATGATTTTGAGACTCTACACGAGCTGTTTGAGAAATTCATCAAAGAATTCTTGTAGAAAGACATAGCTCACAATACGATCTTGCAAAATCACAAATTTAAACAAAAAGAGGGTGAATTAGTAGGCAAAGTGGCATTACGGCTCAAGAGATATGTCAAGTTCTGTCCAAGAGCGGAACTTCCTATGTAAGCACGATTAATGCTGATCTTTATCCAAGAAATTAGACATGCAAGTCTTCAAAAGGATCTGCATATGATAAGGAGCCTAACGCTAAATGAATTGATCAAAGAAGCTCTTTATCTGGTGGATAACTGTGAGAAATATAAAGAAAATGATTGTAAAAGTCAAGAGGACGACACATCTTCTCAGCACAGTGATTCATAGATGAGTGATTCCATTGAGAAACCGGCAGCATCTATCGATCAAGAAACATTTATTAATGAAATGGTCAAGAGGTTAACTCCTCTTGTAAATTCTGATCCAAGGGAGCTTAAGTGGTGTGAAATTGAGAGAAAATGGACAAACCATACAAGAGAAGAGTGTTACTATGGCATGGAATATGCTAGGGAGAGGTATATACAACCTAATCCAATAGCACCTCCTCCACCTAGATATGCTATGGGAAATGCGCCAGGTCCAATAGAAGTTTCAAGGCCACAACCTCTGTCTTAGGACAACAACCTCTCCTGCCAAGTGCTAGATTGCCTCTAGACATGAGATATAAGAAGATGATGGAAGTATCTAATAAACAAGCGCTAGTACTAGCTACAATGTATTATAACAACCAAACTGGGTACTACCCTTTGAAGCGACAGAAGATGAAAGAAAAAAATGGAGTTGTGAGGCCGATACAACCTTTGCCTCTTGCGTTCCAAAGTGAAGAAAGAAGGTATGAGATGGACAAAAGTGCATTGCAATTCATTGTGAATAGAGGCTTAGCTAGGTCAAAGCCTCTTTACAACCAAAAGGAATTGTAAGACGAAGCTCCTCAACTAGAGATAGATTGTCACAATAGCCGTGGCAAGCACTTGGTCAACCAATGTCCTTAGACGGAGATCACACAAGTATTTTATTATTGTCTTGACTGTGGTGTCATTCACTTGATCCCCAACTATCCAAAAAATCCAAATCGATTCAAAAAGATCACAAAAAATGTCTCAGGAATTGTTTAGCTACCAAGTAGCTCGAAAAATGAAAACATTGTACCAATTCAAGTAGCTACGAGAGCGCAAGCTCAAAAGGAAGCTGATGAGAACCCAGAGAGAGAAAACAAAAATGATGCAAGTCCAGAGACGGGTGAACCAAAGACCAATACACCTAGTAAAAAAACCAAGAGCAAATGGAATAATTGAAAATCTAGAAAGGCTAGGATGAAAGCACGTAGGGAACGAGAGAAGAAATCCCTAACTGAGGAGCTTACCCAAGATAAAGAGAAGATAAGACAACATGAGGAAATGGTTACACCTTCTCTTATGCCGATGTCTCAACCTCTAGAAGAACCATCCACAGATGAGAAACCAAGAAGTGCTAGTTGAGGAGGATCAGTATTGGTCGAGAAGGTTAATGAGCCATTAGCTTCCCTCCTAAAAGCCTATGAAACACGGCTCAAAAATAACCAAACCCAAGAACATAGGTAGATGACATATCCATATGCGGAACTAGAAAAGCACAGGCTATAAATGTGCAAGAAAATGATTCAAATAGCCCAAGCTTTACTAGAACCACAAGTTGAAAAACTTGAAGGTGTGATCTCTGTCCCACCTAAACTAGTAATCCCACCAAACTAGGAACAAAAAGAGCCTGATTCCAGTCACAAGCATGGACAGAAGCTCAAGGACCCCGCATTAGATCCAAGGATAGTGTTGAATACCATGGATAACTCTTTTGAGGGATTTCACACAGCTATACTTGAAATAGATGGTCTTGACAAATTGTGGAAACAAGTCAGAGAGGCCAATGAAGCAAGTGAGATAAGCAGACAAGTAAACCAAATAACAGATGGAAGAGGAGTGTTTCTTTCATTAATAGAGGAATTTGAGGTTGGATCTCAAATGAATCTAGAAGTGGAATCATATCGGGGAGACAAAGGATCTGTACAGTCTATGGACAGTAAAAGGATCTCTACAATCTATGGAGAGTCAACCCCATTTTCTAAGAACACTACCATCCTATATGGGAGAGTAGGAGGCCAAGTCAATTGTTGTGGTAGTCCCATCACAGAGAATATCTCCAAACAAGGTCATCGATTCAAAATGGTTGATAGATATTTTGTTGACACCAGTCAATTGTACGATAATGTTAGCCGAGTTGCTTAGAATAAGACCAAATATGTAGGCTACTCTGGGAAAATTCTTAGAGAAAATTGGTGTTAAAAAACCAATTACTCAAATGGAGGAAGGGCTAAAAGAGCTGGAAATGCCTCGGCTAAACACTAGGCTAGTGCCATTAAACAAGGTAGGCGAGTACTATGAGAGAGAAGATGGGAACACCACTCTTCCTGTGGAATTTCAAGGTGTAAAAAACATTGCAATCCTTGACAGTGGAGCCGATGTTTCCATCGAAACAAAAGAGGTCTGGAAAACATGGGGAAAACGAGCATGCTCTGAGGACTACAAGGATGAAATTATAGCGTGTAGACGGACACATGGAAAGGCCCATATGACTTCTAGAAAAAACAATTTTTACTTTTTGTGGAATTCAATATGAGAAAACCTTTGCTATTGTTGACTTTGGCAAGAAGAAGAACTATGATGTCATTCTAGGAAGACCATTCATGAGACAACTGAAAATGGTCCAAGACTGGGGTTATGACTATATCTACTTGAGACATATCAAAACCACAAACAAGGATAAATCTGAAGGACCATAGTTATGTGACAAGTACACCTATGGAGGTGTTTGATTTCGCTACTGTAGTAGAATCAGAACTTCCAGCATGTTTGGGTAAGCCTAAAGAACTTTTGATGTGTGGAGCTTCACAATGTGGAAGTTTAAAGTGAGAGGAATACTTCCTAGAAAGGGAAATTGAAGATAAGGATTATATCCTAGAACCCTTTCTTGATGAAGGTTTAGAGCCACTTGAATGGGAACACATCTTGGCTACTCTTGATGTTTGCGCTATTCAAGATGATCCAATAACAAAGTTTTTTAATGAAAATGGTCATGATGTCATTCCTTACTTTGTAGTGAGTGTAATCTTGGAAAACAAAGATGAAGATGAAGACAAGTTCTACAACTCTATAGAACACTTGGAGCTTCATGAAGATGCCAACAACGGAAATCTGGACAACGTAGTAGGTGAGATGAACAACACTTTAACAAATGCACATTTTTATGATTGTCCAGATCAAAGGCCCAAGAAACAATCGATACAAAAATAAAGTGCATAAAAAGTGGATTCCAGATTCTTGGTGGAGACACATGCAACAAGCATCCTCATATGTGTCTCCTATACACGAAGAAAAGGCTCATCCAAGAAGAACACATCCATGTCAACGAGCTACCAACATTCTAATCAAGTGGATACCAAAGTCATCCCAAAAACAACAATCCAAGGGTAAACAGATAGTAACTTTTCATAACCAACCAAACCACAAAGAGAAAGTGCTAGAATGCAACCTTGTTGAGGATAGCAGTAATAGTGATGATTCGTACGACATCCCCTACCAACAACTCGGATCATCACGATCACTAGAAGCTTTAGTAATAATTAAGGAAGGCCAAAAGCGGGCCAAAAGCGAAGAGCAACAAGTCAAAATCAAACAGTTCAACAAATCTGGATACCAAAGAGCCAGATTGGCCAAAAGCAGGTGTGGATGAATAAGACAAAGATCCCTGTTGAAAAATCATGCGATCCAACACAAGAGTAATATGGGGAAAAAAGCCATATATGAGTCCCTAGGGACATGTGTAAAGTGTACATAGCGTTTAGAATTCTATTAGAATGAGGTTTACTTTTTGGTTGAGTTGATTTTTGGTTTTCTTTCGTTATTTTTGCGATTTTCCCACAAGGCTAGAATGTTAGAGGTAAGAAAGAACGTTGATCAGTCTTCAACAACAACCTAAGGCAAAAAATGAATGAGGACGGTCATTAAACTCCGGGATGGACTACAAGGACAAAAAAATTTGGTGATCACCTAAACGAAAGCAGCCATCAAGTGTAAAGTTGTCGTCAAACATTTCGTGCAACCACAAGGCCGTATACAAGAAGTAGTTCTTTATACTGTAAATCTTCTTTCTTGTATGGGGACTTAATGAATCCTAACAAACAAAAGGAATTAATAGTACTAACAAGAACATAAGGTGCCAAAGATGCCCATCAGTCATGCTTGAGACTGAAGTCCAAAAAGTGCCAAATACAAGTCCAAATCAAGCCAAACTTTGGCAGCAGGCTACAAATAGAGAGTACAAGCTAACGGTTTTAAAAAAATAAAAAAGGTAGAACCCCTAGGTAGCCAAAGATAATGTTTTTTAAAATTTAAACCATGATAGCTCATAGATTGGCATCTATCATGAATGATGTCAAATAAATCCTTTTTGATGCAAGCTACTAACTTGGGAAATTAACTAGGGTTTGTTGGGCTTTAAATAAGTCATGTATCAAGTAGAAGTAGTATAATGATTTACAAATCACACAAAAGCTAACAGTGGTAAATGCAACTTTGATCACCTTGATGCAGGAACAAAGAAGTACTCAATGAAAAAGAGAAGACATAATGGTAATCAGAGGATCTCAAAAGCTTGTCCCTGATGAAGCAGATCGAATGCTGAACATGGGTTTGGAACCTCAAATCAGAAAAATTATCTCCCAGATTTGGCTTGGCAGAAAGATTTGCATTGGCCTAAAGAAGTTGAAAGTTTAGCCATACAATTTCTACAGAATCCTTACAAAGTTGTCATTGGTTCACAAGATCCAAAATCCAATCATTCAATTCTACAGATTGTAGAAGTTGTTTCTGAGAATGAGAAATATTCAAAATTAGCAGATTTATTAGACCGTTTCATGTATGTGAAGGACATAAGTTCGTCATCGAGAAAAAGTCAAGTGATTTAAGGATAGCCTTGTCTAGAAAACCAAGAGTTTTTCTAGGTATGGCAAGGTATATCATAAAGTCATTAAAGACTATGCTAATCTTGTGGTTGTAATGATAGATCAATTAAAAAGTTAGGGCAAGGTCTTTAGTTGGGGAGATGACTACCAACATAGATTTTATATGCTCAAGGTAGCTATATCTACAACATTCATTTTAGTTATTGTTGATCCTCTCAAACCATTTGTGCTTGAGACATATACTAGAAACAAGACATAGGCAAAATGCTCCCATAAGAAGGATGACATATGTCTTTGAAAGCACAAAATTGGATTTCGCTCAACATAATTCCTTTGCTTATGAGTAAGAACTACCATTATCTATATGGTCCTCAATTTGAGGTTGTTTTTTAATAACAAAAGCATCAAATGGTTTGCATATTTGAAATATTTGAAGGGATGTAAGGCCAGATGATTTGGACTCTTTCACAAGTATGCAAGCTAAAATACCATAAAGGTTAGTACAATGTGGTAGCTAATGCCTTGAGTCAATGCCTGAGGTAATTGTCCTTGCATTCATAGAAATCCATAGTAGCTTTTTGCAATATAGTGGGAGCAAGTGCAAACATGATTAGTCTTTCTCAAAGGTGTGGGGTTGTGTTATGAAATAAGATCTTGCCAACACTCAAGCTTGTAGTCATGATGCCTCTACACAATGTTCCATTTTAGCTAGCAATGAGCTCAATAGATGGAAAATTCTCCATTAAAGGTTACTTACTCCACAATGGGGAGATTATGTGTACCAACAAATATTGAAATTATAAAGGCATAAAATTGTTTATGAATTTCATGGTAGTCCTAGTGCTGGTCATCCCTAGATAAGGAAGACCTATGCACTTGTATGTTGGCATTTCTACTTTCCACATCTGCCTAAAGGTGTACAAGATAATGTGATTCACTACCAAAAGTGCCAAGTTACTAAGGCAAAGAGGTTTTAAAGCAAGAGGACTACTTCATCCTTTTGATATTGCACATGGAAAATGGGAAAGTCCCTCTATGGATTTTGTAGTAGGACTACCGACCACTATACAATAGGAAGAGAATGGGGTCTAGGAGGGCCTCTTTGTTTTCCATACAATTATGGAAGTGATTAAATATTTGAAAAATAGGTGCATTCCATGTGTGCAAAAATGGTGGGTGTGTAAGAGAGGTCAAAGGATGCACTTTCCTCCCAAAAAAAAGGAGGTGGACAATCTTATGATTTTTGGCCTTCCATAACTCCTACAAACAATCTTATGATTTTTGGCCTTCCATAAATCCTACAAAAAATCTTATAATTTTTGTCCTTCCACATTAGGAAAAATATGAACCCTCTAGGGGCCCTTTGGGATTAAGGTTAATTAGAGGCCAGCCAATGAGAAGAGGGTGGTGGACACACTCTATGCCCTTAAAAATGTAGGGGGACAAAGTAGTCTTACACTTTTTAAATGGGCTCTTACCTAGTGAGAAGGTGGGGTGGGGGGGTGGGCCATATGGAACCTCCAACTTCCCTCCTTTTTGATCCGGTTCTGAAAAAATCCCAAAAATTTGAAAATTTTCAAAAATTTCAAAACTCAAATTTCATCTTCTAAAAACCCCCCTAAAACTATTTTATGGTCAAAAAAGCATTTTTTGATCTCCAAAAGTCAAAACGTGCATCCAAAAACCCTAAAATTCAAAATTTTTAAAAAACTTTTAAAAAATCTTTTTTTGCTATCCAGAGCTCCCCCAAAATTAGTTATTAGGCAAAAAGGGATTTTCTCTCTCTAGAACCCCTTTTCCAACCCCTCCTTGGTTGCAACCATCACACTCATCCTCTACTCCAACACTCTCTCTCTTTACACCATCTCCATTGCTGCAGCAAGGAAGCTCCTCTCTCCTCCCCTACCACCTTCCATTGCCACACCAAGCAAGGCTTATCCACCTTCTCCTCCCAGTGCCACACCAAGCAAGGGTTGTCCACCTTCTCCTCCCATTGCCACAAGGGTTGACCATTTTCTCATATCACTTTATCACACCTACATTGTAGCAACAAGCAAGGTTCTTCTCCTCCTCCTAGTTTGCTTTGCTCAACCATGGCCAACTCTACTTCGCAAAGGCGACCAAAGGATGAGGTCACAGCACTTGCATGCCACAACACTAGAGGTGTAGATGATGAGTGGGTGCCACAAGAGTTCACCAAAGGTGCTTGGGTATACATGCAACCATCTGCTGTTGGCCCTCATAGTGTGCGGAATCGTGCAAACTTGGATCTTCATTGGAAAGGAAAGCTCCTTGGCTTCAAGAACCGCAAAGACAAGGGGACCATAGCCATTGTGCAACATGTTTTCTCAATGTCAACATGCACTTGCAACAACCACCTCGATTTCCAACACATTGTAAGTACATGTTTTGAGAATACAAAGCTAGGTGTGAAATCACAGTGTAATGTTATTATGGATTCATACTTAACATTTGTCATGCATTTATAGTCATATTTCCATCCACGTTGGTGGAGGAGCAGCCACTACATAGTCTCTTCTACACATTCAATGCTATACATGCGGATATTGGAGCAATAATGTTCCCGCATCTTTGCCCAACCAAACTGGTTCAAAGAAGGATTTTCTTCTATTCTCACTCCTATATTGTCCCTACTTCTACACAAGCATTTGGAATGCTTGAACCCATCAAAGTAACTTCCTTATTAAGTATGGAGTGGCCGGTCCCAAATTTGTGGTCGGTAGCATCTTTCAAGCAAAAGATGATAATGGATGTCCAAAACTCTTTGAAATACTCTAAAGCTTCTAGGTCTGTGGGCTTGAGCTGGTGTTTGCCTATTCATTATTTTGTGCACATTTTTAAAGAGTTTGGATTTGTGGAGACTACCACAATGCTTGTATGTAAAGATGCGCATTACGAGGAATTAGGAAGGCTTTTAGAAGAGGACTGGGGTTTTGTGCAGGGCATGCACAACGGGGACCGGTATCGTTGTAAGGTTGGAGCTTTAGGTATTGGAATGCGCTATTTGAAATCCCTCACCTCCTTCTACATACGATTTCACTATGATCGTTGGATGTGCAAGCTTGGAGTGTGGACTCCCTTACAGAGTGTAGACGGCGCTATTGCAAGCTTTGACATTGCAGTGAAGATGCCCAACGATGCTTTGGAGGCAGTCCAAGTGAACAAGCATTGGACTCTCAGTAATGTTCGAGAACATTTGGTTATTATGGGTTTTGAGGCCCTTCAACAAGCACAATTTCATTTACAAGGTCACAAGGTGAGAATCCTTCCACCACATTTTCAATACATCATGGTTTGTCGATCATTAGATGCTTATTGTAATGAATGTCCGCAGATTGGGAAGAGAATGGAAGACAAATTGAAGGTCGAGGAGGATTGGGGGATAGATGGAGCTATGCTATCGATCTTATAACTTTGTAACTCTTGCAATTTTTATATTGATCCCCGCTGTAATCAACATGATTTGCTTCGGAAAATCATGCCTTTGAATATAATTTTTTGCATTGGGATGAGAAATCATTTTTTGGTGAAAGTGCCTTTTTTTTAATGTCTTAAAAAAAGGGTACATTATAAAAGGGGGGCCACCTAACTCATTCACTTTTGCAACTCCTGAGCTCCTCCACTCTCTATCCACACCCCAGGCTAAACATGGATGCTGCCACAGCCTCTGCATCTGTACCCAGATCCACCCCTTTGTCACGCTTCATCCTCTTCCTCGAGGACACCAAATACAAAGGGAAGTTGGACCTCCACACCTTTTTTACTCGTCTCCCTGACCTTGACGCCACAGTCTCCCTTCACATGGATGCATTTGAGAAGATTTCTGCGTTCATGGAGGAGCACATCATAAAATATTCTGTATCTATCCCCCCAAATGGAGGGATCTGGGTGCCTTGCGATCTTTTGCGCTATATACACAAAGGTGATCGCCCATTTGCCAAGCGGTTGCAACGATTCCAAGAAATTGCAACCAATGCAGGCCATTACTTGGACGAGCAAGCCCCTGGGGTGTCAGCGCTCAAGAAGCGCAAGTTGGGGGTGGAGTACCTTTCTTGGCTCGCAACATTTATCTTCTTGGTGAGCGAGGAACCTGATTTGGAGGAGCTCTGCTTACCACACCTTCAAGTTGGGTCCTTTATCAAGGACACCAGGGAGTAGCAGGTTATCCCCATGAACCCTGCAGCGGAAGGAAAAGCACACCAGCTCGAGTACCCTAGGGGTCTTGAGGAAGTGGTTGAGAAATCCATAGTTGCGGCTGGCCCTAGTGACACTCCAGTGCCACTACCACTGACGGATGTGGCTATCCCAGAGGTAGAAATTAGCCGCTTCTCCTCAGTGTTAGTGGATGGGGAGGAGTTTGTGTTCCTGCATGATTTGGAAAAAGCATTTGGCCTGCGCATGGATGAATTCTTGAGCGTGCTATGCAACAGCAGCAAATGTCCCTTAGACAATACGCCAGATGCCCTAGAAAGCAAGCTCTTGCCAGGTGGGGACTCTGTTGCTGACACTATTGCAGTTGTATGTGTGGAGTTTCTGACAGTAGAGCAGTTTCATGTGGCTGATGAACATTTCCAAGCCACGCAAGCCAAGGTTGAGGCTGCTAGGATGCCTATGCCATTATGCAACCTCCCATCTGATGATCCAAAGCTTGTATCTGTGGTGCATGGGACCATTGACTTGGATGCAAAGGGCAACAGGGAGGAGGATGACAAGGAGCAGGAGGTAAACTGTATCCTAATTTTCATGTTACTATTTTATCCTTCGTTGTCTTTTTTCTCAACCTTCATCGGTTTATGACAGGATGTTGTGGAGGTTGATGATTTTGCTGCAAGGACGGGTGGCAAGCGGACGGGCTTTGGACCTCAAGCTTCCCTTGCGCATTACCTTGGAAAACTCCCCACTGGCGATGTGGCCATTATCCATAATGAATTTACTCCCCAAGCCCATTTTATGACTTGGTCGTTAAAAGCTTTGAGCAAGTTTTTGTGTTTGAGTACCATTGCTCAAACTGCGCATCAAGTGTTCCTAGTGCGTAGATCCCTTATATGCACAGCGTTTGGCACTGGCTTTCGTCGTAAAGTGCTTGCCCAGATAGGGATACATGCTTCCATTGGCTCAACTGACCCAAATGCCATAGCGCAGTCCCTCTTGACTAGGGAGTTGCCTTACGCGCAAAATAGGCACCAGGAAATGGTCAAAAAAAATTTGATCTCCTCAGATACATGATGTAAAATCACCGTGCTAGAAGTAATAAAAAATATTTGAAATTGTCTCTTTATATTGCAAATTCTTTTCAATCTGATTTGTCAATCTTGAAAATTGTTTCAATTGGTGATATGAATTGTTTTTTGACTTTGTTATTTCAAGGTATGTAATTGCAGTCAATTTGAGTATAATTGTGATTTTTAAGTACCCTAGGGGGTTAGATTAGCCTATAAGGGGCAAAAAAATGCCTGGCCACAAGGGCGCGCAAATGGCCCATCCATCAGTTTTGGATGGGCCATTTGCGCGCCCTTGTGGCCAGGCATTTTTTGCCCCTTATAGGCCAATCTACCCCCTAGGGTACTTAAAAAGCACAAATTTATTGCAATGGATTGGTTTTGCATCATTCATTTAAATGCAACCTTTTTATGGCAATTCCAGTATCTGTTCACACTCAAGGACACTAGAAAAGCTCAAATCAATTATGAAATGATGTTTCCAGCAAACTATCACTTGCTTTAGTTCTACCTACTACACCCTTGCACCAAAAAGTCAAATTACATTGGACACTTGGTTTCCCAATTTGTTATTTGTTTTGATATCCTATAAGGAATTCAAAGCTTCAAATGACCAAAAAAAGGTGTCCATAAGGATCCATATAAAATATTGATGCAAAACCAATAGGTTTTAGTAAATTTGGTTGTTTAAAGTACCCTTGGGGGTAGATAACCCTACAAGGGGCATAAAAAGGCCTGGCCACAAGGGCGCGTAAATGGCCCATCCATCAGTTTTGGATGGGCCATTTGCGCGCCCTTGTGGCCAGGTATTTTTTTGCCCCTTATAGGCCAATCTACCTCCTAGTGTACTTAAAAAACACAAATTTATTGCAATGGATTGGTTTTGCATTATTCATTTAAATGCAACCCTTTTATGGCAATTCCAGTATATGTTCACACTCAAGGACACTAGAAAAGCTCAAATCAATTATGAAATGAAGTTTCCAGCAAACTATCACTTGCTTTAGCTCTACCTACTACACCCTTGCACCAAAAAGTCAAATTACATTGGACACTTGGTTTCACAATATGTTATTTGTTTTGATATCCTATAAGGAATTCAAAGCTTGAAATGACAAAAAAAAGGTGTCCATAAGGAACCATATAAAATATTGATGCAAAACCAATAGGTTTTAGTAAATTTGGTTTTTTTAAGTACCCTTGGGGGTAGATAAGCCTACAAGGGGCAGAAAAAGGCCTGGCCACAAGGGCGCGCAAATGGCCCATCCATCAGTTTTGGATGGGCCATTTGCGCGTCCTTGTGGCCAGGCCTTTTTCTGCCCCTTGTAGGGTTATCTACCCCTAAGGTTACTTAAAATGCACAAATTTACTGAAACTGACTACAATTACATACAGAACTTGAAATTACAAAGATAATAGACAGAGTAGACACAACTGTTGATCATATTGTCATTGGAAAGTCAAATCATTACAAAGATAAGGGTGTGCAATACAAAAAGAGGGGTAACTTCGGCTAATGCGCGAAGTCTCGTCGCAATCGTCGTGCAAGCTGCATATCTTTTGGCTGTATTGTCACTCGCGTTGCATGAATGGCACATAGGTTGGTATCTTCCAACACTGAAATGATGTGGGCCTCTGTAGCTTCTTGAATAGCCTCTAGCGCTATTGCTTGCATTCTATACTGATTTCCATAGCTTTGAAGCACTTCCTTCACAGTGCGAGCAAAGGGGGCGCGTCGAATTAAGAGCTCCGTCGCCTTCTGGTAGTGGCGGATTTCTGCAAATGCCCTTGCTATTTTTCGGCGCCGCTGCGGTTGTCTTGGGGGCACTTGCAGATTTGCTGGCGGGCGGCGTGAAGGCTTCTTGAAAAACTTAGACTTGCGTCTGTTTACATGCTTAGGGGCTGGTACTGCAGCCTGTTCTGATTCTTCCTCTTCCCTTGGTTGCCGATCTTGTCGTGTGGGGAGAGCTCCCTTGCCTTGAGGCAATGTCTTCCCCCCAACGGCCACCCGGTGTGTGCGCGGTATGTTTTCTCGCAGCCATGGTGGCTCACTCTCTGATTCGGTGTCTGTATTGACCACCCGAGTCCTGGATGGTCCTGCTTGTGATTGGGGGCGCGACGGCTGCTCCCTATCGGACTCTGATGTTTGCTGGCCCTCTGCTTCTCTCCAGTGCTGGGCACGTTGCTTCATTCTCTTTCTAGGTGTTATATCTTGAGGAGGTGGAGATTCAAGTCCTTGATGACTCTCGTGCCCTACCACCATGCCCAGTACCAGAAGAGTTCCTGGAACGGCCAGGTGTTCGTGGCCATTTTCTTGTGCCTTTAAGCCATGACGGCTTCTCACATCCTTGGAGGGTGTTTTTGTTGGCAGGCGGATGCTCTTTCGCGGTTTGTTTGGTGCGCGCCATTTCGTTGGTAAGAGCTCACCTGTTCTTAAGAAATGAGTGATTTATGAGAGCATGCAATATTTATAAGGGCCCATTTAAAAAGGGCCCTGTTCACACTAATTTTTTTAAAAGAAGTATTATTTTTTAAATAAACATGTCGCTAAGAGTTGGACCCTGCGTTCACATTTAGTGACTCGCGTAGTATCCACTTTGATCCTTGTCGCACTCTGCATCGCCGCCATGCAGCATGCTTGGTGGGACCTTGCGACATTTGCCACTTGTTGCTATGCTCTTGACGACTCCATTTGCGCACTTCAATAGCAATCTTGGATTGTCGTGCACGCTCCATCGTGAGCTTACGAGCAAATGTTGTGCGAAAAAACCAGTTGAACATCTCCTCCAAATAATTGGATTGCACCATTCCACCACCATGTCGAGTATTTTTGAAGTACACTCCCCTTGCTCGATAATGGGACTTTTCCATGCCTTGAGTGCTAAAAATTTCAAGCGATCCATACTTGTGCATAAAAAATGCACCATGAGCAAACAAGATATGTTGTTCACATGAGCAAATGATCCACATTAGTAAATAAAAACAATCCCTTGTAATGAATACACCATGAATGACTTACCATGTAATGTGTGATGTTATTTTCACCCCAAGAAAGGGTGAAGACCTTGGTAAAATCCGCCAAAGCTTCTTGAAATGATTGCCGTTGTTCTTCTGTTGTGCTGTTAAGGCTCATAAGCTTGACCATTTTATCAAAATGGGCCCAAACTTGCTTGCGCTTGTTTGCAAGCTCGCCATTTGAATCATTGTCAGTAGTAGCTTTGCATAACTCCTTCCAAAGCTCCCAAAGGTTACCTGCCTACTGGTTGGAGCTGCTTTGAGCATCATATCGACTTGGCTTTCCTTGGGAAACTTTCTTCAAAAAGTGTCTAGCTTTTTGTTCACTCATTGACACTTGTTGAGCAATTTCATGGGCCTCCCCTGTGTTCTTTGCAGCAACTATAGACACATTTCCACCATGACAGCCAATGGAATTCAAGAGTACCTCCACTCTTTCGATCGCTTCCTGGGACTTTTCCAACGGTTTCATTGTGAAAGCATAGTCAATGTGGAGCTTCAATAGCCTATCAAAAATACGCATGAATGCGTGTAATGTACAAAAATGTACATTCGATAGAGGAAACCGAAATATTGGATTCCAAGTGTGGTCCTTTTGATCACGGTCTAGGGCATTGAGCATGGGACATCTCAGAATAGATGCTTCCCATTCTCTACCTTCATCTTCGACATCATGACAATCTAACCCTTGTTCTCCATGCCCTTGACATGGAAGCATGTAACTGGCCTTTGCAGTGCTCTTATGTGATTTTTGTCCATTAGGTTTGTACCCTCGAGTGCAAAATGGACAAGGCATGAGAGAAGAAGCCCCTTGTTTGCAGCCAAGCAAACACTTTATGGTCTTCAAATCCCCACCTAAGTGCCACTCCACATCATAACTACCAAAGCCCTCAATCTCCAACTTCTGACCTGCAATTTGGGAGTGTATTACTTCTGTGATCCATGGAGTTCTCTCAAAAATCCACGAAAGTACTCCATTGGTCTCTTTGGGCACCTCAATAGCACACAACCACCAAATGTCTTTCTCGGATTGCACGCTAAAAGATAGGGTGGGATATGGCTCGACTGAATCCCTTCCCTTGGTTTGCAGAAGGGCCTCGTTCATTAGAGTGACACTTAGCCTCTCTAACCTTCGGCCTTTCACTATTTGACACTCATCGAGTTTCAGCACAAAAGCGACTTTTGTGCCAAGCACTACAAAATAAATAGTGCTAAAAAACTTCAGCTTCTATGAAAAGAATAATACCAAAGAAAAACGTAAAGTGTGTCACCTTGTTCAGGTAACTCGTAAAATCTAAGCATGGCTTCTTAAAGCCTTCTAGGATCCACAAAAATATTGTTCCACATTGTGTAAGGAAAGCCCTTATTCAAAGGTCTTATGGATTGTTTCTTACCTTTTCCCCTTGTCTTTGTTGCGCACGAAGCATAAAGGGAAGTTGGCATTGTGTCCTCAATGTGTAGGTATGTCCCAATGCGGGAGAACACATCTTCGTTTGTGGACTTCTTTGCGAGCTTGACCTTGTGAGGAACGGGAAATAGGTTTTCCACAATGCCATGTTCTTTGAGGGCATCCTTTAGGAGTTGAAAAATAGCCTGATAGGCTTTGGTGCTGATTCCAGCCTCATCACAAGCTTGTTGAACGTCATCATCATTAACCACATTTCTGAATTTACGCATAAGGTCCTTGGTGACTGCATCCTTAATGTGCTTACCTCCAGGTGATTGTAAGATAGAAATAACGTCCTCGGTATTGAGACAACTAGTGAGAAGGTTGACTCGATTATCTTGGCTTGTTCCACCGCATGCCTCCTGGATGAAGTTTCTAGCAACAAATAAACATAAATGTTAGAAAATAGTGTGAAGTAAGAATGCAGCATGCAAGTAAAGACCAAATCACCTTGTGGCTGTAACTCGTCATTTGTGTGCTCCTCCGGAATGTGCAAGAGTTTCAATGGATGAATACAGGCGTTTGCGTTCCCTTGCACCAAGGGGTGTTTCTTTCAAGTATGTGATGGTGTTGGTAAGCTTCTGGATGTGGGACTCCTTTTCTTGCATTTGTTGTTCAAGACTTTTAACTACCCTCTCCGAAGAGGCAACACTCTCTTGTAATGCCGTCGTCTTGAGGTGAAGAGCTCGACATTCATGCATCCACATATGCAAAGAAGCACCTGCACCCATACACAGCCGCTTGCAATAGCCTAACAAGCCTGCTTCTCCCCTCCCAAGAAATTGAAGAAATGTGGAACGGCTATTAAATGGTGGATGGAAGCGGCTTATAGGATTGTAAGGGTACAAATGTCCATCCACCCAAATGTCAACATTGGTCTCACAAGCGGTGCGACGTTCCTGTGATGACCTTTGATCACCTTCACTAGTGGTCTTCGGTGCAAATGCCGTGGGTAAGCGAATATGTATGCTTTTGGTGTGCGGAGTACGTGGTGGTGGAAGCAAACCATTTGTGATGTCCGTGAGCACCATGGAAGCTGTTGCGTGAGGAAGAAAATGATGAAAAGATAGAGAGGGAAGGGTAGAGAGGCCGAGCAGGATGGGAGGAGAGAAGGAGGGAGGGAGGGGAGGGTGAGATTGGGGAGGAGGAGGAAGGTAGGGGCAGAGAGGGAGAGGAGAGGGAGAGGGAGAGAGGAGGGAGGAGGGAGGAGGGAGGAGGATGAGAGAACAAAATGTTTATTACTTTTTGGGGGAAAAGATTTTTGAAAAAATGGACTTTCTCAGCTTGTGGGTTAAAAAATGGGTCAAAAAATGATTTTTGGATATGTATATATGTTGGGAGGGAGTTTTAAGTAAAAAACAAATAAAAATGAAATTTTTTAAAAAAAGTTAAATTTTGACTCTTTTTGACCCACGGAATTGCTGATGTGGACACACCCCTATGCTTCCTTCACTTTAAAAAAAGCTAGAGAGAGAAAGCAACCTTTTAGGTCCACATCCTACATTTGTCTAAAAAAAAGGCTAGAAAAGCCTACTCAAAACTACCTTCTTCAATGCCCTTGCCCCCTAAACCCCACACAACATTAGCCTTAATCCCTAAAAATTAGGATTCCTTACAATGCCCATGCAAGGTTCATATTTCTCCTAATGATAACGCCTACAAACAATCTTTGAGTTGAGTGGAGACTATAGAGCTAGGAATTACACATCAACCTCTTTTTGTAGATATGGTACATGATATGGTTTAACCCTCTAGATCTAAATTTCATTTTGGGAAGAAAATTTGAATTCAAATAAATTAGCCTTTATTTTTGTTTGAATTCTTTGACTTCTTTCTTAATACTAAAGGTTTAAGGCTATAAGCATGTTAACTTGTCATGCTTTTTGGTGTCCTGGACAATGCTAACTAGCACAATTTTGACATATGCTAACTAGTACAATAACATGAGCTACATCTCCAAGATCTATGACATATGATATATCAGTAGAAAGCTCTTGAAACAAGGAATCCAAATGTACAACCTCCAACAAATTTTGATACGAATTGTAAAAATTTTATCGGACGCCCAACTTTTTTAAAACGTGCTAACTTGAAACTGCTAACTAGCACAAAAAGCACGACACGTTAACATGTTTTCACCCTTGACTTCCTTAACCTACCAAATGAAAAGGTCCTCATAGACTCCATTTTCTTCTTGATGCATGGACACAACTCCATTTGGGTTGTGGGTGACCATCTTACCAAAATGTGTAGGTTATTCCTACAAAGACTACAATAAAAACTCCAAGAGAACATGTACAAGCTATATTGCTTACCTACTAGTATCATTGATTGCAATCATAAGCTTTATAGCTATTTTTGGCAAGAAGTATTCCAAAATATTCCATATGTGGAGAATATGAGATTCTGGGACTAACATGGTTCCTATTACGATAGAGTCAAGGGATATATGCTAATCAAATCCATTTATGAGACCATTCTAGTAGGTGGTCTTGGAAACAATTCTAGTGGCAAAAAACTGATGGATATATAGTAAGGCTTGTAAATGGAACAAGTATTGTAAACAACATTAACATATGTTTTTTTTCACATTTTAGGATGTAATTTTGCATACCTATTATGAACATAGAAAGGCTATGTCACATCAATGAGAATGTTTCATTATTTGTACCTAAATGTGGTTCATGTTTAGATTCTATTATGGTTCAAATGTTTTAGAAAGGCTATCTAGTAACTCTTTTGTGTAGCCTATTATGTTTTTTTTCACATTTTAGGATGTAATTTTGCATACCTATTATGAACATAGAAAGGCTATGTCACATCAATGAGAATGTTTCATTATTTGTACCTAAATGTGGTTCATGTTTAGATTCTATTATGGTTCAAATGTTTTAGAAAGGCTATCTAGTAACTTTTTTGTGTAGCCTATTATTTTGGTGGGAAGTACTTAGTTATTTTCTACAAGAGCTATCTACCCATCCATTCCATCATTTTTATGTATGCATTGAACATAAACTAGGGTACGAACATCAAATTTCATGTATGCTATGAATTTAAACTAAGCTATGAGCATAGACAAGCACAAACGACTCAATGGAAATGCAAGCCCAAATAAGTTTTTGCTAATTCATGCACATTAGGTGTTGTATCAAATTCATGCATTTGATAGATTATGAAGCTTTTTAGTCACAATAAGTGAAACCTAGAGCTGACCAATTTGGTTGTTGACAATCTGGATTGCTGTGCAATATTGTGAATGATCATGATTACCAACACTTAACAATCATTTCTAGAGGTCTTTCCTTAAATGTTGGGGATACATCTCAATATTAGTACTGAATATCATCTAGAGATGATTGGTACATTGAATGTTTTAATCATGTGATAGAGGATATGCTAAGAGAGTACATTAGCAAGAAGTAGTCTGATTGAGAAAACTATCTGAATTTTCTTATGATAGTGCAAAGCGTGTTATGACTAGATTTTGTCCTTTTGTGCTTATGTATGGTTTTCAACCTAAATCACTAGTTGCAGTGGGGTTGGCTACAGATAAACTTCAACAAGTCCAAGACTTTATCCATGATCATATGTATATGATGAAAGTTGCTCATTGAAAAAATTGACAAGCACTAGATAGATACAAGAAGTATCCTGATGAGAAATGCTGGCAAGTCACTTTCATGGAAAGTCAAGAAGGGGTACTCTCGTGTGGTCTATAGAACCTTTAAAAAGTTTGAAAACTACTCATCCATCTAGCTACCTCTTAGGTGTTGTGACTCATTTAAAATAGTCAAGTAAGTAAGAGATCTAGTCTACACACTCTCATATTCATATGATTTTTCATTTAGGTCGTTTACGTAAATTCTTGCATAGGCGTGACAATGTAATTGATCATCAGGTTTTGGTTGATTTCATTGAGCCTCCACTGCATGAAATCAAGCGCATTCTAAATTGTCATGATGGGCATACTCATCATCATGAGCATTAGTTAAGTGGGAAGCTAAACCAAAAGAATATTCCACTTATTTAATATTCTCAAGAATAAATACACCACTTCCATTTTTGAGGACAAAAATGCTTCTTAAAGGGGGGAGTAACCTCACAAAAATGGTAGGACTAGAGGAGGGCACGGGCCGGCTAGACATGCAAGTCATTAGGGAAATTTTGGACTTTCAAATGGGACCTATAAGGACTTTGACTTTTTCCCTCTTGTCCAAAATGGATGCACATTAAAATCTTTACAAATGAAATCAAAACTTGTCGAACCTTTTCAATTTAGAATGTACTCATCGAGATCTATCCATTGATATATATCATGCCATCAAATTCCTTATATTCTAGAAGATTCCATATTTTGATGTGACAATTGCGTCTTATAAATGGAATCTCTCCCCACATTTCAGATTCACATTTCAACTCCAAGTTTGTAGGAGTTTGGGGATTTAGAAACTACTTTCTAAGATCTTTCCAATGATATGCTGGTTGATAGGGTTTTGACAAAGCGTTTATGTACTTCAACGAGTTCCCCACTTTGGACAAGAGAGGCAAAGTCAAACCTCCTTATAGGGCCCCTTTGAGAGTCCAAATTTTCCCTAGTGTTAGGGGTTCCCAAAAGTGGGATACATGCCTATAAAGGATATGGTTGGGAGGAGGTGAGCATGTCCTAGTTCCATCTAGCCTCTCATAGTTCAACTTTGATTACTTTTTCAATGATGATTTCCACCAATTTATTGGAAAATCACTGACAATCCATGTAGTTGTGGCTAACTCTATGCTCATGATAAGAGGATGCAACAAAATTTGGGTTGAAATAATTTAGTCTCTTTACTTGGATGCATGATATCCTTTGGAGTTGATGTGATTCTCCTTTTATTAACTTGTGCTCATTGTTATGGAGAGCAAAAGATGGCCCACTAGCCCATAATAATTCTTCATAGAGTTTCCTTTTGTTTATGCAGATTGGGTTGTAATAGTTACTATTGCGTATTTGCAAAGGAGCCTAGGAAAATCTAGAAACCAATAGATGTAACAATGCTCGTGCAAATATCAAAAGATAGAATCACCTCCTTGATCTTTCATTAATGGTGTTTTGTGCTTGACAATAGTGAGAACAACTTCCACTCCTTTGCGCGTGATTCTGCATGTGATTAGGGTGATGAGAAGAGACAACTATGGGAAAATGTGGGTATCCTACTTATTGTTTTCTTACCACCAAACCTCTTAGAAATAGGACTTGAATAAATGCTTTTAAATCTTCTAGTCCTTCCTCCTCTTTGGTTTTCTAGTCAGCAAATTCCAAGAGCCATTCATCCATGCATATAAGTATACATAATCTCTTTGTAAATTAAACATGATTGACCTCTTCTATGTGCACACCAAATAAGAATACCTTCAAAGAAGAGATGCACTGCTAGAGAATGTCGATCAACGCAAAACTTGAAAAGTACAAGGAGATGTATGAGAAAGAAAATATGGTCAAGCAAGTTCAAGAAGGTATCGCTCAGAGCAGTAAACTTGCCCTAGACTAGAAGGGAAACCAATATTAACAAGCCCACTAGAGTGCTAAAGAATCAGTAGCACTTTCACACGAGGAGCGAATCTCACTAGATGTACTAAAAGACCAGATAGCTGATCAAAATAGATAGATAAAGGCATTTAAAGAAGATCCCTTGCTCATCCCAACAAGTAGTTCTGAGCAGACCAACATTTACAAGAAGAAGATCACGGAATTGCAACAAGTCCTAGAGATTTCTTAGACAACCCAAATCACATTGGAAGAGGCTCTGCACACAAAGAGAAAAGCTATGATAGAAGAAGAAAAAGCCAAAGATGAAAGCATTGAGATGCTCATCAAGGAAGTGAAGGAGTTAAGAAAATAACTCTCAACAGTAGAGAAATTCCAAAACCTTCCACCTAGAGAGAAAAGACCCTTGGAGACAGGGCCAAATTTTGAGCAAACAGAAGAAGAGTCAGAGCATGAGGACATACAATTCGAAGGCCCGGTACATGAGGGTACTTCAACTGAACCTCACAAAACCTCAAGAGTACTTGCATCTAATGGAGGAGTATTAGGAAGTGACTAGGGAGGTTGTGCCCAAGAACCTCCACTACGAGCACCATTTATTGGGTAATTTTATCTTTATGAGCTTTCATTTTCAAGATTTTGCAATTGAAGCTTTATTTTTGAGCTTTTTAATGCTCACATTACACTAGAAATATCTTAAAATGACATTCTGGTGTGAGAAAAGTCTACACTAGATTGTGCATTCCTTCAATTACAAAAAATTAAATGTCACATGCATTCTGGTCTATGCTTGAGGGAATCTAAGCTTAAGCACTCTCTTATTAGACTTAAATGTAACTTTTAAGAAAACACCATTTGAGTGAATACCTGTCTATGAAGAATACCAAACAACACACGTAGTGTCAAAGTAGCCTACCAAGTCAGCTCAAGTAGGCCCAAAACCAAATTAGATTCCAAGTGGTAGGGTGACATGCGTATCATACTACATAGTAAATCTCCAATCACATATGATCTAGTCACACAATTATTAAAATTCTATGCCCACGGCATGTCGCAACTTATGTACACAAAACACACAAGTCAAAACATCAAAATGTAATGTCTAGAGAGAGTAACCTACCAAATCAACTCAAGGAGACTCAAAACCAAACTACATTCCAAGTGGTAGTGTGACATTCATCTCATACTATCATAGTAAACCTCCAATCAGATTATCTTGTCACACGATCACCAAAATGACACTTCTATGTCATATGGTCACCATGCACTTATTGAAGGGTCACCTTGGAAAGTGGATCAATAACATCCAAACCCCATGCAAAAGTCACGAGTGTTGAAGCACTTACTCTCTTGTAACTTTATCGCTTGCTTTGGAATTATGCCTACTAGATAGTCCAACCACCAAGGGTAGGAATTCACCTCCTAGGTTGTCACTTTTCTCTCAAGAAAAGATGGAGAGTATATGGTGTTCCCATCGCTCACATTAATCCACTGTCTAGTGAGTATTGGATTTGCATCCAATTGCTACTCCTCTATGTATTTCTTAATCCATCTATAGAAAGTTTTCAGCACCATCCACTTTTGTAAACACATGCAAATAGAATTAAATAGAATCACAAGCAATTAAAAAACAAAAGGGGACATATGCTATTTAATGTTTTTGCCAAAGTATCCTTTATATGGAGACCGCTTTTTCAAAACAAACTCTGCACCCCACCTTGGGCTCCCACATGGGATTTATTTCATTTAGGACCTTGGTACTACAACCATATAATTGTTTTCTAATGAACTACATCGTTAATTCCCAGAGAAGGATGGGGTTCTTTGAAATTGTGTCTACAAAGATTAAAGGATTACATTCTCACAACAGGACATGAAGGAAATTCACAAGGAAACTATCCAAGCAAAATCACCGGTATGAAATTTTGTCGCGGTGAGACTATGATGGGATTATTTGTCTCAAGATGCAAAGAAAGTGGCCAAGCAGTGTGATTCTTGTCAAATATCAGGTAGGCCTATATCTAAGGTTCTTGCTAAGAGCTCTCTCTCTCTCTCTCTAAAGAAAAAATTGCAATATTATTTCTCTTCTAAAATGTCTGTTTGCTGAATATTACATTTGTGCAAGTAGACGTATGCATGTACACAACTCATATGCATTCACACCCATTTATTTTACTAGCTATTTTCTCTCATTTTCCAAGAAAACAGCATCTATCACACATTGAAAGAATGAAATATGTTGAGTGAATGAGGTAAGTGTGAGATAACCAAAAGATTTCAAATCTAAGCTTTCAAACCTATAAACTTACGGCCTTAAATAGCTCGTAGATGCGTGAGCATATTTTCTCCGTTCTGCGTGGAATGCTTGGCATTGTTGCATAGCTCTCATGAGCCTAGCACGATGGTGTAGTCAAAACTCCAATGTGATGAACAAGCAGGGAGTAGCACCAGGATGAAGCTCACTCTCTCTCTCTCTCTCTCTCTCTCTCACACACACACACACACACACACACACAGTCAACAACAACTTAAAACTTTGATTATGAAAACTTCTCTTTACAAAATGACCTAGGTACATTATATACTAAGGATACCATAGGTTAAACCTAGAATAGATTTCAAGGGGTAGAATGGCCTTGTATATACAATCTGCAAGTGTCATTTGGCTTTTGCAACTAGACTAACTGCTCATACAAATGATGTTTTTAACCATAATTCGCATCATTTCATAACTCTCAAGAAATAAGACTTTGGTACGAAAATTGAGTTATGCCGTGTTTCACCACTCCCCCCCTCCAAACTCATGTCGTGCCTGACATGACCTGGTTGTCAATGTCGATGCAGTCCTTGTTGTTGTTTTGATTTTTTGCACTCCACTAGTCAAACCACACAAGAACTATGATCCATGAAAATCATAATTGATGACAAACTATATGTCCTTCACATCCAAGCCCCGAGCTGCAACATCTATTGCTGTCATTATAGGGATATTGACATATCTAAATTTAGAAAGAACTAATTCTCATTCACCTACTGCGTTGTTTGGATTTCAATTGTTGGCATCTTCTTGAAGCTCCAAGTGTTCTAGAGAGTCATAGAACTCGTCTTCTTCTTCATCTTTATTTCCTTGGATTACACTCACTACAAAGTAAGGAACAACAACATAGCCATCTTCATCACAAAACTTTGTTGTTGTACCATTTTGAATAGCGCACACATCCAAAGTAGCCAAGATGTGTTCTTACTCAAGTGGCTCTAATGCTTCCTCAAGAAAATGTTCTGCGATATAATCCTTATCTTCAATTGGCCTTTCTAAAATACACTCCTCTCGCTTTAAGCTTCCACATTGTGAATCTCCACACATCCACAATTCTTTAGGCTTACCCAACCATGCTAGGAGTTCTGATCATGCTATAGTAGCAGAAATCAAACTCCTCCATAGGGGTTCTCGTCACATCCTTGTAATTATGGTTTGTAAGATTTATTCTTGTCATGGTTTCCATGTGTCTAAGGTAGATATGGTCATAACCCCAGTCTTGGACCATTTTCAATTGTCGCATGAATGGTCCCAAAATGATGTCATATTTGTTCTTCTTGCCAAATTCAACTATAGAAAAGGTATGCTCATATTCAATGCCATAAGAAGTAACTACTACTTTTTCTAGAAGTCCTATGGACCTTTTTGTGGGTCTGTCTACAAGCTACAGTTTCATCCTTGTAGCCCTCACTACTGGTTTTTACTATTTTTTCCAGATCTCTTTTGTTGCGATGGTAACACCAGCTCAACTGTCAAGGATTGCCATGGTTTTTACACCTTGGAATTCCACAGGATGCATGGTGTTCCCATATTCTCTCTCATAATACTCTTTGACCTTATTTAACAGCATTGGCCTAGTGTTTAGTTGAGGCATTTCAAGCTCTTTGATCCCTTCCTCGATTTGATTCATTGGTTTTTTTATGTCAAATTTATCGAGGTATTTTTCCACAATAGCCCACATGTTTGGTCGTATTTTGGGAAGCTTGGCTAACATTATTGTACAAGTGACTAGTGTTGACAATATATCTATCAGCCCTTGCAAATTGATGACCTTGTTGGGAGACAGTCTTTGTGATGGGACTCCAACAACATCTGACTTGGCCTTGTACTCTCCCGTATAGGATGGTAGTATTCTTAGCATATGGGGTTGACTATCCATAGACTGTACAGATCCTTTGTCTCCCCAATACAATTGCACATCTAGATTCATTTGGGATCCAGTATCAAATTCCTCTACTGGTGAAAGAGACACTCCCCTTCCATCACCCGTCAGGTTTACTCATCTGCTTATGTCACTTGCTTCATTGGCCTCTCTGACTTGTTTCCACAATTCGTCAAGACCATCAATTTCTTTACAACTATCAGGTATAGTTATGTGAAATCCCTCGAAAGAGTTAACCATGGTATTCAACACTATCCTTGACTCTAATGCGGGATCCTTGAGCTTTGGTCCGTGATCGTAATTGGAATCTAGCTCTTTTTGTTCCTGGTGTGGTGGAATTACTCGTGTAGGTGGACATGGATCACACCCTCAGGTTTTCCAACTGGTGGTTCTAGTAAACCTTGGGTTGTTTGAATCATTTTCTTGCACATTTCAAGCCTATTCTTTTCTAGTTCTGCATATGGATATGTCATCCACACGTGTTTATGTGTTTGGTTGTTTTTGAGACGCACTTCATAGGATTTCAAGAGGGCATTTAATGGCTCATTAACCTTCTGGACCACCAACATTGATCCTCTTCAACTAGCATTTCTTGGTTTCTCTTCCATGGATGGTTCTTCAGGAGGTTGGGATGTCTGTGTAAGAGAAGGTACAACCCTTTCCTCATGTTGTCTTATCTTATCTTTAGCTTGGGTAAGCATCTTTGCTAGGGATTTTTACTCTCGTTCCCTACGTGCTTTCATCATAGCCTTTCTAGCTTTCCAACTATTCTGTTTGCTCTTGGTTTTTTGACTAGGTGCATTGGTCTTTGGCTCACCTGTCTCTGGACTCCGTCTTTAGACTCACATCACTTTTTGTTATCTCTGTCTCTGGATTCTCCTTCACTTCCTTTTGAGGACACAACCTTCACTTCATCATCAGTGTGTATCTCATATCTCTGGATTCTCCTTCACTTTTTTTTAAAGACTCGCATGTCTCCCTCCCTGGATAAAGATTAACACCCTCTTTTTGTTTGAATCTATGAATTTACGAGAATATATTGTGAGCTATTCCTTTCTACAAGAATTCTTTGATGAATTGCTCAACCAGATCGTCTAGAGTCTCAAAATCACATCTTTCCAGTGAGTCAAACCATGTAGCCGCATCATTTTTTAGAGTTAGTCCAAATCCCGCAAATAATGTTGCAAAATCCAAAACTTCCTCTACTCTAAAATTACTCTTCTGAAAGCCGCTACGTGATATTTTGGATCTTTATCTCTAAGTATTTCTTGTTTACCCATTTTTGGATTTGGGATGGTCTAACTTGTCAATTATCTACAAGTCTAACCATAGACTTCTCCCGCTATCAGGGGATATGTGTTTGCTATGTGAGCCGGGTAGGCGCCGGGCCTCTAGCTATGGGAGGTGTGAAAGAGAGAGAACAAGAACAACAGATGCGGATGAATCTTAAAATCACCATAATCATCAATTAATTGATTAATATGTTTGAGTACAACTTAGACTTTAGGCAAGGCGGGCTGTTAACAGCGTAGTCACTTGGATCATCTGGTAACGAGGAGTTTAAGCTCCCACTTTACAGAATTAACCGGGCCGTTAATGACACCGGGGCTTAACAAAAATTTAATCAATCTCTAGTCGATGAGGATGATGGTATCTCCCTCATGTCGCTTTATTTGGTTTGAGTTCCCTTAGATTCTGCAGTCTTCAATTCTGCTCACTACCTCTGAGAGGCGGAAGTAAAAGAAATAGACCCGGTGGCCTCTACACCAAGACTATGCACAATGGCCTCATCATGGGGAATACACAATAGGGGCACCACCTAGCAAGATATGCGGCTAGGACGCATACATATACACAATGAAGCATGCATGGAAAACAATTTCAAGATCCACGCCCAAATGTGGAATGGGGTGGTCCGAGAATAAGGTGAGAGGAGTGGTGAGTGAGTGAGAATGGGCTCGCTACGCGTGCATGTAGTAAGGAAGATAACGAGGTCAGGGATACATGCAAGTATGCTCACTTCTCATACAAAAGGTGGCGAATCCGCACACCTTAAGATGGAAGTAGCAAGATGATAGGAATATGAGAGGGAGAGAGAGTGTGTGTGTGTGGTGGCGAATCCGCACACCTTAACATAAGGAGAAAAAAAATGGCAAGGAACAAGCATATACCATACTCACAATGAGATGTATCTAAAGCGACACAAAGTATGGCACCAAGATGGAGTGTGTTGATTGCTTGCAAAAGATGAATACAATAGGTAACGTATGGCAGGAAAATGAGAAGGAGACAAGATCGTGGGAGGCATAATGGAGAGATGGGAGTTGATGGCGAGGAATATCATGAGTGTGTCCACCCTTCTTCTTCTTGAAATTTGTGTCTTCAACCCTTAATTACAAGTGGTGTGGAGGTGTGGTGCTCATCTTTTGTGCATGGTGATGGTGATGATGATGGTGTTGTGATTATGTGATTAGGGTTCATGCTACAAGCATGTAGCACAAGAGTGTGTATGGATAGGTGTGTGTGTGTGTGTGTGTTCTCTCCCCCCCAAGTGAGCTCTCATGGCCTCCTTATATAGGGAAGGAGGGAAGGATTTAGCAATATTTCTATTTGAGGTGAGTATCCCAATTTGGTGAGTAGGAAAATGGGGTGCATGTGACTGTGGCTCCCATCTTGTCTCTTCATTATTTAAAATACCAGAGTCAATAGAGAGAGAAGAGAGAATGTGGGTAGGATGTGGAGGATAGGAAATATTTACAATAGTCTAGCTTTGAATAGACATAAGCTTATTAGGGAGAGAAGAGAGAGGTAAGAACATTATAAGAGAGGTTGTCGAAGGTGGATATTTGTTGATGAGGATGGATCCTCCAAAAAATGGTGATAGAATTACTTTAAACTAGCCAAGACCTCATTAAAAGAGCCTTGTCTCTTGTAATAATGCTTGAAGACTTGTAGAACCATAGCCATTTTAGAAGGAAGAAAAGTGGGGATGGCCCGTGTCACCATTACACGAGAAAACTGGGGTCCACTACAAAAATCATATCTCCGTGTTCATAACCCCAAAATTTCTGAAAAAAATGGAGCTAAAAGTTGAGATCACGAGCTACATCTTTGATGTTGAACGCTCCTTCAGATTCGGGGTTCTTCTTTACTTAAAAAATTCAGCCAAATAATGTATTATTTGTGGCTGCAAAAGTCTTTTGGTGGTCTCCTTTGAGTGGACTTCTCTCTTGCCTTCAAGTGTAAGCTCCTTCATGTGTATGAAAACATGACCTAGAGTGTTGAAAAGATTGGCAATCATCTAGATGGAGGTATTATTGAAATTTGAAAGTGGGGTCGAGGTTTGAAAATGAAAACTAGTGAATAAAATATTTGGTAGAGTGGAATAATATACATACATGAAAAAAAAAATATTAGAAAATACTAGAATATATATATTTAATATTTTTAAGGTCAAAAGAGAGATCAACAAAGAAAGCTTACTTATTATGCTACATCGTGATTGATTAGCATAAGTATTATTTATTTAATAAAGGCTAAAACGTTAGTGAAAAAGGGAAGAAAAAATCAAAAGTAACTTATATAATAGGAAATACTTTTGGTAAAAGAGAAAAAAATATGGGGGGGTTCCCATGCATGGAAAAGCATGCCTCATTAGCCCTCCCCCTAAGGCTAGAGGTATTCATGCCTCTAGCTCTGTTCTTGAGCATGTTGAAATAGAGTAGGATTTCTCCTTGGTGGCTGGTAGATCCTTGTAGGGAATAATGGATCCCTTGGAAGCATGAGGCTCCCCAAAGTTCTTTTCGGTGTCCACCTGGGTCCCACACTAAGCGTAAATCCATTGTATGCAGTAATGTCCTCTTCAGAAGATCACACTTATAATGATTCTTGAGTCCACAAGCTACACAAGAATTAACTCTTGCATAAGTGATAGAAGGTATGGAAAGAACTTGATCATTCCTTGAAAGTATTCAAAGCGGGACCATGCATGGCTTCCTCGTCCAGACACATAGCCAAAAGGGAGTAATAAACCATAATCCTCATATCACAAGTGTAGCATTTCCAACCTTTACTGGTAAGGTGGGCGAGAATGCTGCAGACTTTCTAGACAACTTGGAAATAGCATGTGTCATCTCTGCGAGAGATGATGATGCTTCGCGCTTGCGCATCTTCCCACTTCTAATGAAGGTGGAGGCAAGATCATGGTACAATGCCTTGGCACAAGAAACCAAGGAACGGTGGGACTTATTAAGGGCAGCCTTTGTCAAGCATTTTGGAGAGGGCACAACATCACAGAAACTATGGCAATTGTTGACAGAGTTGAAGCAGGGCAGTATGCTGGAATACGCATCATATGAGTCAAAGTTTGTAGATTTATGGGGGCAATGGGTTGCATCGCTAAGAGAGGATGAGGGGGCACCTGATTTCCTAAAGAAGGATCGGTTTGTGGCTGGGTTATGGCCAACTCTTAAAGAGAAGGTGAAGGGAAGGTTTCCTGCTACATATGAGCTAGCAGTTGAAGTAGCTTGCCTTAAAGACAAGAAGTTGTGCCTACAAGCCAGGAATATCGATGGAGAGGAAGCCGTTAGGACCCCACCACCTCTAGCACCACCTACAACAGTCGCCCAGAGGATTCAACCACAAGAACCAATTGAAGATCAGCAAGACCTGCTCAACCGAATCACCAATCAACTTGAGAATCTCTCAGTCCATTTGATACAACAAGGGCATGCACACAATCGCAACCAAGAGCAAGGGAGAGGACAACAAAGGCAAAACCAAGAATACCATTACTACAATTGTGGGGAGGATGGTGATGGCATGTACTACTGTCCACAACCAAGGAGGCAGAATTTCAACAGAGGAGCCAGACAAAACCAGGTTTCACCACCAAGAGCAAGACCACCACCACCGAGGGCACCATGACAAGCACCACCCATGCAAATCTTACAACCACCGATTCAACCACAACCACCACCACCACCACCACAACCTCTCATTCCACCCTTACCCCCACCACTAGTTGGCAATCAAACAGTAAGCGTCATCAGTCTCTAAGGTAAGGGAAAGGAGAAAGTGGAGGAGGATAAGACCAAGGTTAAAGGAGTAGATGCCATTGGGGTAAAACGCGCTAGGCATGGTGAATCTTCTCAAAAGGAAGAAAAGATGAAGAATAAAGGGGAATCTAGCAAAAAGCCGTCCAAGTCACAACGTAAAATTGACATTGTAGATTTCTCTTTGGGTGAATGTTCTAAACCATATGATTTGGTTCAAGATGTTTCTGTGCAAGGCCCAAAAATCACCTGGCCCCAATTACTCCACCTAGCACCTAGGGTGAGGAGACAATGGACAAAGATGGTTAACACGAGGCGACCAAAGCCAAAGATAGCTGGGGATATCTCTGGGAGGAATCTAGACGACATACTACCAGTGATGGATGCTTACATAAAAGGGCAACACATCTCCAATATCTACATCGGTGGTGGCGCACAAATATGCGTCATGAGTGAAAAAATGATGCACCGTTTGGGTTTAGAGGTGAGTCGGCTGGCACCATGCCGAGCCAAAATGGAAAGTAATTTAAAAGTTCAATGTGTTGGTGTCATAAATGCAGTTAGGATAAAGGCATTCAACACCGAGGTAGATGTGGACATCTTTGTCATGCCACACAAAGGGGAGGGCTATCCTATCATTCTAGGGAGGCCTTGGCTCATGGCTATGAGAGCTAAGCAGGACTGGGACACCGGCATAATCCAGATGAAGGATGCAAAAGGGAGGCCAATACTTTACGACATGAAGATAGGTCAACAATGCGACATGGATCTAGAAACCTCTATGGATGAGTTTTCTAGTGGTGACTCTTAAACCACTTCAGAGGAGGAGTCAACAAGGAGTGAAGGAAGTGATAGCTCCATTGAGGTAATGGGCCTCACATTCAACCACAACAAGGTGGACCCTTCAAATTTGCAACCACATGTGAAAGTGGTGAAGACACTTCAACTACCCCTATGGCACGAGATTGGTGAAAGACTCATGCAGAGAAATGTAATTGAGGTCTACTGGCACTTTAGGTTTGCCTTTCTAACTGTGAACATTGTGTGTAACATTAATTTGGGAAGCTCTTTAAGTTGGGTTGCGATAAGAGTGGAAGGACTGACATCAACAACCAGTGGAATCAATCTAGGACACACCAATCAAGGAAGAATGGTTTTGCATACTAGTGGTAACATGGAGTCATTTTTCAAAATATGGTTTGCAGTTTACCCCACTCGGCATGGTGTCAATGACGTGCTGGTAGTGAATCTTTAAGTCCAATATTACCTTGATTGAGTGTACACGTGTTGGTATGTGTGATCTGTCTTGAGGTAGGTTGTCCTGATTCATGTGAAGCTTAGAGGTGCTTAGTCACTGTCCAAGCTTGTAGGAGAGGGTGGTGTTCTTTCCTGAAACAAACTCAGTAGATCCCTAGTTTCTCTAGTGAGAGTGTGAGCCAATGCTTCTGTTATCTGTGCTGCAGCATCAGGTGTGACTTGAAAATTGACTATGGTAATTACCTCGGTGACTTGAGTTACCCGATTCTCAAAGTAGAATAGTGTTGATTCTCTATTGTACAGAGCTCCTTCCATTTTGTTGTTGTTGGTTGGTTGTAGGTTGCGGACATGGTTTCCACCTTCTCCTTCTTCTTCTTGGCACTTGGCCTATGTATATCCACAGGGTTTGGCGTGTTGGTTGACTCTCCCACTTCAAATTGATTACCGTTACGCCTGGCACTCGAGCTTTGATGGAGATGCGGAGTTCGTCTAGTTGTGCTTGGAGCTCTTCTTCTTCTCTCGTCCAGTTAGAAAATCCTTCATACTCATTCATCCATTCACAATAGTTTAGGGTTTTCAGTCTTGTAAACTGAAGGGTTTCAAGAGTCCTCCTCAATGGGGGCACCAAATGAGAGGCGGAAGTGAAAGAAATAGACCCGGTGGCCTCTACACCAAGACTATGCACAATGGCCTCATCATGGGGAATACACAATAGGGGCACCACCTAGCAAGATATGCGGCTAGGACGCATACATATACACAATGAAGCATGCATGGAAAACAATTTCAAGATCCACGCCCAAATGTGGAATGGGGTGGTCCGAGAATAAGGTGAGAGGAGTGGTGAGTGAGTGAGAATGGGCTCGCTACGCGTGCGTGTAGTAAGGAAGATAACGAGGTCAGGGATACATGCAAGTATGCTCACTTCTCATACAAAAGGTGGCGAATCCGCACACCTTAAGATGGAAGTATCAAGATGATAGGAATATGAGAGGGAGAGAGAGTGTGTGTGTGTGGTGGCGAATCCGCACACCTTAACATAAGGAGAAAAAAAAAGGCAAGGAACAAGCATATACCATACTCACAATGAGATGTATCCAAAGCGACACAAAGTATGGCACCAAGATGGAGTGTGTTGATTGCTTGCAAACGATGAATACAATAGGTAACGTATGGCAGGAAAATGAGAAGGAGACAAGATCGTGGGAGGCATAATGGAGAGATGGGAGTTGATGGTGAGGAATATCATGAGTGTGTCCACCCTTCTTCTTCTTGAAATTTGTGTCTTCAACCCTTAATTACAAGTGGTGTGGAGGTGTGGTGCTCATCTTTTGTGCATGGTGATGGTGATGATGATGGTGATTATAATGGTATTGTGATTATGTGATTAGGGTTCATGCTACAAGCATGTAGCACAAGAGTGTGTATGGATAGGTGTGTGTGTGTGTGTGTGTGTTCTCTCCCCCCCAAGTGAGCTCTCATGGCCTCCTTATATAGGGAAGGAGGGAAGGATTTAGCAATATTTCTATTTGAGGTGAGTGTCCCAATTTGGTGACTAGGAAAATGGGGTGCATGTGACTGTGGCTCCCATCTTGTCTCCTCATTATTTAAAATACCAGAGTCAATAGAGAGAGAAGAGAGAATGTGGGTAGGATGTGGAGGATAGGAAATATTTACAATAGTCTAGCTTTGAATAGACATAAGCTTATTAGGGAGAGAAGAGAGAGGTAAGAAAATTATAAGAGAGGTTGTCGAAGGTGGATATTTGTTGATGAGGATGGATCCTCCAAAAAATGGTGATAGAATTACTCTAGACTAGCCAAGACCTCATTAGAAGAGGCTTGTCTCTTGTAATCATGCTTGAAGACTCGTAGAACCATAGCCATTCTAGAAGGAAGAAAAGTGGGGATGGCCTGTGTCACCATTACACGAGAAAACTGGGGTCCACTACAAAAATCATATCTCCGTGTTCATAACCCCAAAAATTCTGAAAAAAATGGAGCTAAAAGTTGAAATCACGAGCTACATCTTTCATGTTGAACGCTCCTTCAGACTCGGGGTTCTTCTTTACTTAAAAAATTCAGCCAAATAATGTATTATTTGTGGCTGCAAAAGTCTTTTGGTGGTCCCCTTTGAGTGGACTTCTCTCTTGCCTTCAAGTGTAAGCTCCTTCATGTGTATGAAAACATGACCTAGAGTGTTGAAAAGATTGGCAATTATCTAGATGGAGGTATTATTGAAATTTGAAAGTGGGGTCGAGGTTTGAAAATGAAAACTAGTGAATAAAATATTTGGTAGAGTGGAATAATATACATACATGAAAAAAATATATATTAGAAAATACTAGAATATATATATTTAATATTTTTAAGGTCAAAAGAGAAATCAACAAAGAAAGCTTACTTATTATGCTACATCGTGATTGATTAGCATAAGTATTATTTATTTAATAAAGGCTAAAACGTTAGTGAAAAAGGGAAGAAAAAATCAAAAGTAACTTATATAATAGGAAATATTTTTGGTAAAAGAGAAAAAAATATGGGGGGGTTCCCATGCATGGAAATGCATGCCTCACCTCAATCATCAAGCTTTAGTAGTTATTAATTATCATGCTTTGTCCGCATGGACTTACTTATCTTCCGTTTATGAATTTTTACGTCTCCTCTAATCCATTTGCTCTGATCGCCTTTGGCCCTCCGACTCTCTTTTTCTTGAGTACCTTATCTTGATGGAATCTGCTTATCTGCTTTTGCCAAACCTTAACTCTTCCCCCTTTGCTTGCAATCCCTTCTTCTTGCCTTTACCTGCTCAAGCCTCGAGGGATTCTCGTGCCCAAGCTCGTTTTCTTCTTGTTCGAGCAAATCTCCCTTTTATTCGTTGATGCTTGTTATCTCCTTGCTATCCTCCTTGCTTGTTTCTTGTTTTCTTCTCAAGGACCGAGAGGGAGAAAGAGAGCGAGAGAGAGAGAGAGAGAGTAAGATCTATAACTCTTCTCGAGTATATGATGGAGAGAGAGAGGCTTCCTTCTTGCTTAAGCCAAGAAAGAGATGCTTTGGTTTCTCTCTCCTTCTCTACCTTCATGCTCCCCTCCAAGCTTCCCCTCCTTCTCTTGCTTGTAATGACCTACATCCCTTGCAAAAGCGTCCCCTCTATTAATAGTGTGTGCCCTCTCTTGGCAGTGGCGCCGGGAATCATTGACGTGGCGCGAGAGTCGGCCCAATGACGTGGCAGGGCCGGGTCGACCATCATGAAAACCGCCGCTACCGGTCTCACCCGGAGCCCCCTCGCGAGCTCTACAACTTACGTTTCTTCGCCGAGCCTGCCTGAGCCCGCCGGCTCCCTGCGCGAGCATCCCAAGCTCATCCCCGCCTGACGTTCGCTGCCACCATGCTTTTTTCTCCTTTCTTTCTTCCGTGTTCACACATTAAAAAAAATACCCCTTAAGGGTTTTGGGCCACCTTGCCTTTGGGCAGCCAAGGTAGCTTGACTTGGGCGGGCTCTTTGGGCGGCCCTATGAAGGGCATCACATTTGGCATACATATCGACCAAGGTCCACTTGGCGGCCACATTAGGCGGGCACAGTGGTCCTACCCCCTTGGGCAACCCTTTGGGTTAATGGCCAGTGGCGGTAACATTAATCAAATCGCTTCTTAATGGGCACAACATTAGGCATACACACTGAGAAAAGCAATGCCAAGCACAACATATTTCCCCCACAGTCCTTGTATAACCTTATCATCTTGAACTTCGATGCCCGTTTCAACCTCTCATAT
Organism: Adiantum capillus-veneris; assembly: GCF_014529385.1. Taxonomy (NCBI): domain Eukaryota; kingdom Viridiplantae; phylum Streptophyta; class Polypodiopsida; order Polypodiales; family Pteridaceae; genus Adiantum; species Adiantum capillus-veneris. Next base: position 19,982,834 of record NC_140949.1, on the reverse strand, counting down.
AATGTTGCATACCTTTAAGATGCAAGTATAGGTGATTGAATTGAAGTAAAGCCTTCCGATCACATCCGATAGAAGGTGTCAGAGTTTCTTTCTTGGGTATTTCCAATTACGACCAGTGCCGACCAAGCACTGCATAAAATGACACCCCGGGCATGAGAAGCTACTAATACTCCCGCATCCCAAACTCTAGACAATAGACACAACTCCTAGCTAAGACAGCGACCGAGATGACTGGACTGGTACGGAGCCGTCCCTCGGTGTATCTTAATCTGCCAATATCTTCGCGACTGGGACTTCGATCACTAATGTGGAAAGACCGAAGCGCTCCACAAAGTGAGCACTTCAGGCCTGTGCATTCATTTCATTTCTGTCACCTCAATTGTAGTTGCCCAATCCGGTATGGATCTGCAATCAACTTAAACTTCAATATGCCATGAATTCTTCACCGTAGCTCAAATCTATGAGCCGTAAAGACAGGCCGGTAGAGCACTTCAACCACAGCAGTTCTAGATCATAATATTCCATCTATGATCACTTCAAGCATACTCATTTTTGGCATCATTAAGACATATGTTGGCCCTTTTAACCCGCATCTGGCTTACATTAATCATTAAGCTTGGCCTGTTATCAAGCCCTGATCACTGCTCACTAAATGGGTAGGCTTCAAAGAATCTTAGCTTGCATTTCTCTGCTCTTTTTCTCATCATGGCAGCGGAGCTGCAAGACATCCACCCCCTCTGAACCTACACAGCCTCAGATTTGTGCCAACAGTACTTCAACCTGCATCTGCTACAGGTACCTCAAGCTCTTTCCCATTATGAGACTCACGTAAGTGGTAAACATATAAAAAATGAAATAACGCTTATACCCTATCATCAATGCTCTAGCTTAGTCACTAGGTAGCTGTCCATCAAAAATCTCTGAACTGTATATGCCGTATCTTCAAAGCATCCAATTATGAAAAACATGTTTAGTGAACCCCGCCAGACTCAAGTGCTCCAACTAATGATGCACACAGCTTGAACATTAATCTCTATTTAAGGAACCATGTCAAGATCAAGCATGCCTTACTCTATCTGCACACGGAATGGCCGTCAAGTCCTTTACCTCAAGTTCTGTTAGAAGAACCAACTCAAAAGATGTGAAGACACTTCATCAATTGTCCAAAGAAGTCAGCTGGAAGCTAGCCATGTAATCTTATTGAATGCATAACCAAAACTATTATGACTTAGCATAATCTAAGAAACAAAACCTTGTACCATGCAACCTGCTGCAACAGATAGCTGGTACTCTTCAAATCTGCAACTGGCACTTTAATAGCGCTTGGGATCAAACGGGAACCCAATCATTTGCCCCACTGTGAGCATTCCTTTAAAAAATTTGCACCATCCTCTAGGATCATAGGGAATATACAAAAATTTCCAATCATTACAGCATAAACATACATTAACCCACAAATCTTTATACAAACCGCCTGGATCATATGGCATATACGTCAATTGCCCCGGACCATGAATATATCTGTCACCTCCTGGGTCAAAAGCTAGCTCAACATCCCCTACATCATAGGGTAACATCAGATTCCATATAGCATCAGGTAGCACTAGATACTTCCATATCCCCTGTGCAACTGGCTCATCCAATTGTCGATCATCAATCACAGGTAGAAGCATTGGCAGTACACCTTCACTCTCACTAGTATTGGAATCCGAAGCATGCATATCTAAATACCTCAAGTCTCTAGAAAAACTTTCTTCATTAGGCTCAAAAGATGCATCTGAAAACAATCCCCTATCTTGTAGAGGCTCAAAATCAAGTAAAGCATTATCCAACAATTGCATAAGGTCTTCATCAGCTGCATCTGGAAAAAATTTCTCATGCATGAATCTAGATTGATTGCCATCCTTAGCATCTGTATTTGAGAACCCTTCCAAAGCTTCATCCAATAATAACATAAGATCTAGGTCCACCGCTTGAGAAGGTTCCTCAATCCTATACATCTCAGGTTGCTGCAATAAACGAGGATTTTCACATATGACATGCATACTAAACGTATCTGCAGTAAACTGCTCTTCAAGTCTTGCACCCTCGTCCTGATATCTTTGCACTTCTGTAGCACAAAGTTTAGCATGCACATTGAAAATTTTATCTACTGCCCTATCTGTATCATCGGCACAATGAAACCAATCATATTCATCAACAAGAGATTGCACTTCACTATGCACCCCCTCTAAATTAGCATCCTCAAGTTTATGATCATCTTGCCATAGTGTGAGCCCCGTGTCACAAATTCTTGATAGAGAAGAAGTTTGCTCCCTCTCTAAATCACCATCATCAAATTCAAGATCAGTCTACCAGATTGGTAGCTCTAGGTAACAAAAGCTTTTCAAAAAAGGAGTCTGCACCCCCTCCGATTCATTATCATCACATTCAAGAACAATTCTCCACTTTTGTAGCTGTGCTTCCCACAAAATTATCAATGAAGGAGTCTGCACCCCCTCTGAGTCAACATTTTGCAGATCTTCAAGCACATACTCTTGCTTAGCCAAGTCCTCAAAATCTGGTACATCCAAATTTGGTAAATCTGGTATACCAAAATCCATGGTCCTGCTGCTCTCAACAATAGCCCTGCTTTGACCTATGACATATGTATCATTAATCAACTCTTTGGCAAAACGTGTACCAGTATCTTCAATTACCTCTATGGTAGAATCTGTACGAGAAAAAAATTTCTCTAACTCTGGTTCAGTAGCAAAAGTATCAGCTGTAACTGAGTCTTCCTGCATGTCTACCTGAATATGGATGCACTCATTCACCTGCACATCTTCTTGAGCTTTATCCAATTCATTGTCTTGATCCCATGATTTCTTTTCTTCATGTACTACATGCATAGGCTCTTTGCAAAATTCATTATGTGTATCCCGAATTGCATGTGTAGATTCTTTGAAAAATTCACCCTGCGTATCCTGAAGCTGTAAAGACTCACCCTCAAAGACTTCTACTTCATGCACAACATCTTCAAAGCCCAACTTTGCATACAGAGCTTCAACTATGTCTTCATCATTAGCCTGTAAGAAGGTAGCATCCTGTGCAATAAACTCATCAATCACAGCTTCTAACTTTGATCGTACTTGTCCTCGGATATTTGCGTAGTCTGGTAGACTTGAACATTGTTCTTGATAGAATTCATACTCCTCATAACATGATTGCACAATAACTACTTTGAAATACTCCCAGTCATCCTTGCAAGCTTTGACAACTTCTTGAATCTGCTCCTTCACATCTAAACTCACTAACTGCTCAAAGATTTGATCATCAACTCTTTTGGTATCCCTCTTACCTTGGTCTCCAGCTCATAGCACTCTAGGTAGCCCTCTGGATCGTATCCATCAAAGAGTCGTCTTTCCTCGTATACTGCATCTAAAGCTGCATCCAAAGCTTCATCCATTTGATTTTTCTTCTTTATGGTCTCTATTTCAAGCAGAGATCCTTGAACCAATTGCAACATCTTTGCAAAATCTAGAACTGTTGACTTATCATCAAAATCATTCGCACTTAATTCTGCAATCATCTTCATCATCTGCTCTAAATTCTCCATCTTTACCTCCCACCCCGACTCGTTTCGCATCGGGTTCACCAAAGATGTCGGGGGATATGTCTTCACTATGTGAGCCGGATAGGTGCCAGGCCTCTGGATGTGGGAGGTGTGAAAGAGAGAGAACAAGAACCACAGATGTGGCTGACTCTGGAAATCACCGTAATCATCAATTAATTGATTAATATGTTTGAGTACAACTTAATCTTTAGCCAAGGCGGGCTGTTAACAGTGCTGTCACTTGGATCATCTGCTAAGGAGGAGTTTAAGCTCCCGCTTTACAGTATTAACCAGGCCATTAATGACACCGGGGCTTAACAAATATTTAATCAATCTCTAGTCGATGAAGATGATGGTATCTCTCTCATGTCGCTTTATCTAGTTTGATTTCCCTTAGATTCAACAGTCTTCAACTCTGCTCGCTACCTAAATCATCAAGCTTCAGTAGTTATTAATTATCCTACTTTGTGCGCATGCACTTACTTATCTACCGTTTATAAATTTTTACGTCTCCTCTAATCCATTTGCTTTGATCTCCTTTGGTCCTCCGACTCTCTTTTTCTTGAGTACCTTATCTTGTTGGAATCTACTTATCTGCTCTTGCCAAGCATCCTTTCCCTTGCCAAAATGTGCTTATCTGCTCTTGCCAAGCTTCACTCTTTACCTTGCCGAGATCTACCTTACCTGCTCTTGACAAACCTTAACTCTTCCCCCTTTGCTTGCAATCCCTTCTTCTTGCCTTTACCTGCTCAAGCCTTGAGGGATTCTCTTGCCCAAGCTCGTCTTCTTCTTCTTCGAACAACTCTCCTTTTTCTTCGTTGATGCTTGTTACCTCCTTGCTCGTTGCTTGTTTTCTTCTCAATGGCCAAGAGGGAGAAAGAGAGCGAGAGAGAGAGAGTAAGCTCTAGAACTCTTCTCGAGTATATGATGGAGAGAGGGAGGTCTCCTTCTTGATTAAGCCGAGAAAGAGATGCTTTGGTTTCTCTCTCCTTCTCTACCTTCATGCTCCCCTCCAAGCTTCCCCTCCTTCTCTCGCTTGTAATGACCTACATCCCTTGCAAAAGCGTCCCCTCTATTAATAGCGTGTGCCTTCCCTTGGCAGTGGCACCGGGCATCATTGACGTGGCGGGGGAGTCGGCCCAATGACGTGGCAAGTCTGGGGTTTGACCATCTTGAAAATCGCCCCTACCGATCTCACCCGGAGCCCCCTCGCAAGCTCTGCAACTTACGTTTCTTCATCGAGCCTGTCTGAGCACGCCTGTGCTCTGCGCGAGCATCCCAAGATCATCCCCACCTGACATTCGCTATCGGCAAGCTTTTTTCTCCTTTTTTTCTTCCCTGTTCACACATTAGAAAAATACCCCTTAAGGGTTTTGGGCCACCTTGCCTTTGGGCGGCCCTATGAAGGGCATCACATTTGGCATACATATCGGCCAAGCTCCACTGGGTGGCCAAATTAGGCGGGCACATTGGTCCTACCCCCTTAGGCAACCCTTTGGGTTAATGGCCCATGGCGGTAACATTAATCAAATCGCTTCTTAATGGGCACAACATTAGGCATACACACTGAGAAAAGCAATGCCAAGCACAACATCTTTCCCCCACAGTCCTTGTCTAACCTTATCATCTTGAACTTCGATGCCCGTTTCAACCTCTCATATAATCATGCATACCTTTAAGATGCAAGTATAGGTGATTGAATTGAAGTAAAGCCTTCCCATCACATCCGATAGAAGGTGTCAGAGTTTCTTTCTTGTCAAACCGGGTATTGCCAATTACGACCACTGCCCGCCAAGCACTACATAAAATGACATCCCGGGCATGAGAAGCTACTACTGCTCCCGCATCCCAAACTCTAGACAATAGACACAACTCCTAGCCGAGACACCGACCGAGAAGACTGGATTGGTACGGAGCCAGCCCCCGGTGTATCTTATTCGGCCAATATCTTGGCCACCGGGACTCTGATCACTAAATTGAAAAGACCGACGCGATCCACAAAGTGAGCACTTTAGGACCGTGCATTCATTTCATTTCTGTCACCTTAGCTGCAGTTGCCTAGTCCGGTACGGATCTACAATCAACTTAAACAACAATATGCCATAACTTCTTCACCTTAGCTCCAATCGACGAGCCGTAAAGACAGGGCGGTAGAGCACTTCAAGCACTGCAGTTCTAGATCATAATCTTGAATCTATGCTCACTTCAAGCATACTCATTTTTGGCATCATGAAGGCATCTGTTGGCCTTTTTAACCCGCATTTGGCATACATTAATCATTAAGCTTGGCCTGTTATCAAGCCCTGATCACTGCTCACTACATGTGTAGGCTTCAAAGAAGCTTAGCTTGCATTTATCTACTCTTTTTCTCATCATGGCAGTGGAGATGCACGACACCGCTTCAGGTCTTCTACCATGCCTAGATCCCGAGGAGTCCACTATGTAGAAATTACATGTAACACGTGCGAACAAGAGGTATTTAAATAGTCCCTTACCTGTATATTTTCAAGTATTATATGTAACCCTTATGTATGAAAAATTTCACGTTCTCAATTAGAAAACCCATTATGTAAGTACATTTTTATGGAGATGTACCTAATTATAAATAGCTTATTTTGTTCACACGTGCTATCTTACATATTTTCTAGCGGACGTCCCAGGGCCTAGATTCTTCTTCGAAGGGATTTGTCATTCTCTTGGAGATTGGTCCATTACAGAGACTCAATTAAGGAGGCATGCCTGCCATCTTTATGGTCATTTCATCTCTCGTTATCGCTCTAGAAGGGAATCCGGGTGACTCCCTTATTGGAATTCTTGTATGAATTCTCATGTTTGGTGGAGGTATCTATGGCCCTTCATTGAACAAATCTCCACCTATTTCTAATGTAGTCTATGGACTTGTGCTTTCTACAACTCTATATTCTTGTCCATACTTGTCAACAACTATAGATCTCCATTGACAACCGACTCTATATGTATAGAGCTTGGAATTTGTGAACTCTTCTGGGTATGGCGCTGAGCACCTATAAAGGTTGACCTCACTGTCATCAATGTATCTATACATTCCTTTAGTCTCATGATTTTTCATCCAAACTCTCTCAACAAAATTGGTCTTTATCAATTGCAAGTTTCGAAGATCCATTATTGGCAGATGCTCCTCTATCGCTGGGATCCCGAAGCATGTGTAAGCTAAGCTTGAATCTAAAGAGGACACCATATCTGGGATTAACAGCTTGAGATTGATGTAACAAGACCTATACCGGTATGTTTAAGTACTTTGGCTAGGAGAAAGTCAAAACTATGTCCAAAAACATGAGTGTTATCTCACTATTCTCTCAAATTGTCAGTTTTAGACACCCCTAACTTCCGGATGAATTTGGGGGCCTTAAACGATGTTTTTTTGGATGCTGACCAACAATCAATGACCCAAAGTGTCTTTAATTATTGTTCATTGGTCACACTCAATCTTGTAGAGCTACACTAGAGCTTTGTTTTGATAAAAAAAGTTTTTGAATTTGATATCAAGAGCTCAAGTTATGACCAAAAAAATCAACCTGTGCCTGGAGACTTTATACACGTATGATGTCTCCTGACTCAGAATCGCTCCAAACTTCAACTTTTAGACAAGTCTATCACTCTTTTTTTTGCCTGGTTGTCTACAACTTTCTCGGGAGTTTAACTAAGCCAAAAATGATCCAAATTGAATGATACTTGGTTTTCTTTTTTGTGACAGCAAACAATTCTATAAGCTCAGATGTGAGTTTTTACTTTTGATTTGACACTTGAGACTTCCAAAATTCAATTTGAACACTTTTTGTGAACCTTGCCCTATTTCTATCTTTTGGCACTTTTTAGCCCAAATGTGCTCCAAATGCAATGAAATTTTGGCTAGGGACCGAATCTTTTACTCTCTAGGACACTAAGGTATACTCAGATGTCTGATTTGAACCAGATCTGACCCAGATCTGGCCTCTAAGACATCATATGCGTATGATGTCTTTTGGGTCAGATTTCACTTATATTTATACCCAAGGTACTCCTTGATGCCTACAACAAGAATATGTGATCATAGCAAATTTTGGATGTCAAAATTGCTCAAAATCACTACTTTTTCACATTTACCTTCTTGTATCTGCAAAAATCTCTTTAAACTAAAAAATATGAGTCCAAATAAGATGAAATTTTGTATACAGGCTTAAATCATCATTTCTCAACCTCTTGTGCGGTCAAATGTGCAATTGGACCTTCAGGCCATGCCTTGAGACATCATACGCATATGATGTCTATGTGCTCAAAATTGGCCCAAACTTGGTCTATAGGCTTTTTTTGTGGTGCTTAACACCCTGTAAGCTCAAATGTAAATTTTGGTCCCTAAAATTGCCCTTTAGACATCATATGTGTATGATATCTAACTGGTCATTTTGAAGTGAAACTCACTCGAGAGGTTCCTTACTACACTGGCAACTCACATCAACTTTCAGAATTGAAATCCAACATTTTTTGTGCTAAATATGGTCAATACAAGAATTCACTTTGCCTAGATCTGTCTTGTGGCCTTCACAAGCCCAACAATGCTTCAAATTCAAAGAAATTTGTCCTATAGGCTTTCTAAATGCTCTGGATCACAAGGGTGTGCTTAGATGTGTCTTTTGACCTCATATCTAACTCTAGGACATTAGATGCATATATATATATTACTGCCCCGTTCCCATGCACGCTTGCATGCACCCACATCTATATACATACACACATACTCACTCATGCACCAATATGTACAGACACGCATATACGCACCACACAAATACAAAAAAATGAAGGAGGTTTACGACTACGACATCGACAAAAGAAGAAGGAGGATCCAAAGCATCGGCAACACACCATTTGCCGGAATTACGCAACCATGCCACTATTTTCAGTAATTTATAGGTTATTTTAATCATTTATTCAATTTTCACCCAAGCCATTGTAAAATTCCCACTTTGTAAATTCCCTCTCTCTAGGTGATGGTCACAAAGGCCCACCTAGAGATTCTCATCTTTTAATATATAACCTCCCAAAACAAAGCAAGGGTCAACCACACCAGGCCCACCACTTGCTTTGTCTTGCCGATTAGCTTACCCTAATTACACCGGGATTACCATAATCCAAGCAGCCAACACCTATAAATTGGCACTGAGAGGTCACTACCGGGGGGCAGTTCATGAGAGGTCATTACTTGGTAGAGTTTAATGGAAAGAGTTGACACTATCAGCATCACGGGGAGGGGGCTTGTGTGTTGGGTTTGCCTAGGAAATTGCACCATGCAAAGGGAGCCACGTCCATCTCTTGACTACAATGGTCAATGCATAAGCGTATACACGCTCTTGGTAGCAAGCATCACAATCATTGAGTCGTCTTAGAGAACGCACCCAAGTAATTTGCACCATCTCTTCTTCCCCGAGGGATTCACCATGGAAAACTTACCGCACCACGTAAGTGCAGGGGAGGGGGTTTTTACAAGCTACATAAGCGTATAAGTTAGGGGTAGGCCCCCAATAATTTATCTCCCAAGCTTAAAAATAAGAGAGGGAGTATCATATTTAGGGGGCCGGGGGGGGGGGGGGAGAGAGAGAGAGAGAGAGAGAGAGAGAGAGAGAGAAGTCAGAAAAGGGGAAAATGAGAGGAAGTTTTTGTGTTTCAAATTATGGCTTCCCAAAAGAGTTTTCCCTCGAACTTGTGAGTCAATAGCTACAAAGATACATGCAAGAACTAACACTGCTTTGTATCAATTGCTTGTTTTGTGATTATAGCTCATTTGTTGAGGCATGAAAGCTATAAAGAGTTTGTATAGATGCAAATTGACATGGAGAACCTAACACAACTTTATAACCATGTTTTTTAAGTAGTTTAGATGAGTCATAATTGGAGGAGTAGCTAGAGTGTAGGCTAAATGGGCACATGGTTTGAAAGTCAAATTAAGACACATTGAGGGTACATCTAGTTGTCAAAAAAAGTGGTTCCTTAGTAAGTTATCAGTCACTATGCTACACACTCTTTGACTAGTTTTACTCGGTTAGATAATGTGAGACCTAAAATTTGTATGTAAAATAGGGGTATGATAGTTTCTTGCATTGGTTGTCGTCGTATAAGTGTAGAAAGGGGGGTCATATTCCCTAACATGAGTCGTATATAGGGGTTTTATCTTAATTGTCCACTCGCAGGTGGCATCTCGTTTTGTATATAGAGTGAATCCCCCGGGTCTTCTCCCTACCTCTCTATCACCACGGCGTGCCATTTGTAAATACTACAGAAATAATTCTCCCTCACACCCCCCGAGGGTTTTCATCATTTGCAAATCTCTCTCTCTCTCTCTCTCTCTCTCTCTCTCTCTCTCTCTCTCTCTCCCCCTCTGTGTGTAAGTTTGCGGTGTTCATATCATCGTGGTTTGCGTCCTAGCCACTCAAAGCTAGGTGGTGCCCCCTGTTCGCTTTATCATGTGACAGGCTCGAGGCGCGCCATTCGGCCCCCGGGGTTTGGGGTTCGCTTTGCTCCCGTCATTTGGTGCCCCCATGGAGGAGGGCTTCTAAGACCCTTCAGTTTACAATGCTGAAAGTGACACCCACTGCCAATCATGGAGGAACGGCTGAAGGAATTCTCTAACTGGAGGATGGAAGAAGAGGAGACGAACGAGGCACTAGTCGCCTTCATTGAAGTACTACTGCCAGGCTGCAGTGTTGTCAATATTCAAGAGGAAAATTCTCCATCTCGTGTTGCTCGTTCTAACCATAAATTGAGAGCATCAGGTGGGAGGTCGGCAAAGTGCCATCACTGTTGTCAACGAAGACACACTGTCAATGAGTGCCAGCAACGAACGCAGCGAAAGGGATGAAATTGTCTACATCGACATTCATCGCGAAGAAGTCATTCACATCAGAAGGAAAGAAAATGGTGAGGCCTCTTTTCCCTAAAGAAACTGCAGTCAAAGTTATAACCTTTACTCCAAAGTGGCCTAAAGGGGCTGCTCGAGCCAAAGGTAAGGAGAAGTTAAGACAGTCTGGAAACACATGACCCCGAAGGGAGAAGCATCTGACCAAGCAAGTACTTCAAGCTCAGAAAGCTGGGTTGTACCCAGCTTGCCAAAGAGGAAGTCATCTGAAGCTAAGCAGCGGAAGGTCGCCTACCGATTTGCACGACGCATGCGAGGATATTCCCATGTCGTAGGGAAGAGTGGTTCGGCTACTGCTCTTGCTGTTTTGGAAGACGGGTAGAGGATATTTCTCCTCTCCCTGTGCAACTTATCCTGAAGAAGCTCTCTACCACGGGAAAAACCCAGTGGGCTGGGGACGAGTTGCAACTGAATGGAGTAGAATTCATGAAAAACGCCAACTACAAAAATTACCTGCAATTGTTACTAGCCAAGAGGCTGGGAGTGGCCAGACGCTTCGCCATCACCCCATACGTGCTGAGCGACGAAGGAAAGGTAGAGCCCATGAAAGGCGACGACCTCTTGTGGATGTGCCAACTCGTCAACACTGGCACGGTAAGAGTATAAGTAAGTATTCCACCCTCTGTGCATGATGGAAAACAGGCCGACGGCATTCTCGCTCAGATTCCTACAGCATATGCATGTGAATATCTAAGTAAATAGGAAATTCTTCTACCAGCAGAAGATCGTATACCTATTCGGTGCGGCGGTACTAGGAGAAATCCTCAATTCCCCAAAACCTATCATTCTCCCCATATTGAATTACCATCATTCCTTTAATGTTTCTATCTTTATCCTGTTTTAACCTATCCACCCAACCTTGTAAAAAGCCGCGATGAGCCGCTACTCTTGTTATTATATTAAAGAAAAAGGTTTGTAATTTCCTCAGTCACTACCATGGCAAGTGTTTCTTTCCCCACGTTCAGTGGAAAGAAGTGAGAAGATCTCACTACCGACTTTTTGGATGATTTCGACATTGCTTGTGTCGTCTCCAACAAAGATGACGATGCTTGGCGACTTAGAATTTTTCCTCTACTGATGAAAGTAGAGGCCAATTCCTCGTATAATGCATTGCCCCAGGCTACCAAGAATGCATGGGATGTGTTAAGGGCTGCTTTTGTAAAGAGGTTTGGTGGAGGCACAACCTCAGAGAAGCTATGGCAGCTCTACTGACAAAATTGAAGCGGGGAGGTCTGCTAGAGTATGCCACCTACAAGTCCAAATTTGTGTACTTATGGGAGAGATGGGTTGCATCAAGGCAAAGGAGCACCTAATTTCCTAAAGAAGGACCGTTTCATTGCTCGTCTATGGTCACCGCTTAGAGAGAAGGTGAAGGGAAGGTTTCCTACAATATATGAGTTGGCAGTTGAAGTAGCCCGTCGTAAAGACAAGAAGCTGCACATGCAAGCAAGAGTAAACGAGTTAGAGGAAACAGGCTCAGCCCGACCAACCCCAGTGACTGCAACAGCCAGTCATAGAGCCCAACCGCAAGAGGCATCAGAAGATCAACAAGACCTGCTGAGTCGCATCACCACCCAACTAGAGAGTTTATCTTTGCATCTGGTGCAACAAGGGCATGCACCTGTCAGAAATCCAGAACAAGGAAGGAAAAACCAGGAGTACCACTGTTACAACCGCGGGGAAGAAGCCCATGGAATGTACTACTGCCCACATCCAAGGAGGAAGAATTTCAATAGAGGGGGGAGACAGAATCAGATCTCTCCGCCAAGAGCAAGACCACCACCACCTAGGCAACCAGGGCCGATCCCACCAGTCCAAATCCTTCGACCACCTGTACAATAGCAACCACCACCCCAACCTCTCATTCGACCACTACCCCCACCACCTGCTGTGAACCAAGCGGTGAGTGTTATTAGCTTAGAGGCTAAAGGGAAGGCAAAGGTAGAAGAATCAGTTCGAGAGAAGCACAAAGGGAAGGCAAAGGTAGAAGAAATGGATGCTATGAGAGTGAAGCATGCCAGGCACGAGGAAGCATCTCAAAGAGAAGAGAAGATGAAAGGGAAGGCCGAGTCTAGCAAGCAAGCAGCTAAACCGCGGTGGAAGATAGACATCGTGGACTTCTCACTAGGTGAGTATGCAAAACCCTATGACTTAGTTCAGGATGTGTTAATGCAAGGCCCGAAGATAACTTGGCCCCAATTACTCCACCTTGCACCAAGGATGAGGAGGCAATGGACAAAAATGGTAAGTACCAGGAAATCAAGACCCAAGATAGCTGGGGCTATCATTGGAAGGGATCTCCACGACATCCTACCAACCATGGATGCCCACATCAAGGGGCAACAAATCTCAAACGTCTACATAGATGGTGGCACGCAAATATGCGTCATGAGTGAAAAGATGATGCACCATCTAGGTCTAGAGGTAAGTAGGCTGGCACCCTACCGAGCCAAGATGGCAAACAATGTAAGAGTGAAATGCGTGGGCATTGTAAATGCGGTCAAAGTAAAAGAAATCAATACAAAAGTGGAGGTAGACATCTTTGTCATGCCACACAAAGGGGAGGGCTACCGCATCATTCTTGGGAGGCCTTGGCTTATGGCTATGGAAGCTAAACAAGACTGGAGCACTAGAATGATTCAGATGAAGGATACTAAAGGGAAGTCCATATTCTATGAGATGAGGACTAGAAAGTTGCGCAACATGATCTTGGAGGATTCAGAAGATGAGTCCACCAGCAACTATTCGTCTACCTCAGGAGAAGAGACAACCACCACCGACGGAAGTGACAATAGCATCCAAGTGATGGGGGTCATTCTTAAAGACCCAAAAAGATTGACACAATCTGAAACACCCTTGACAAACCAAGAGGGATCATCAGGTATGCAGTTCTTGGAGGATGCAGCTAAGTTACAAAAAATTCTCTCAAACAAGTTAACAAATGAAGAAAGGAGGGAGTATGTCTCCATGCTAGGTAACCTCACTACTTTGTTCGTTGATGGCTAGGATAAGATCACAGGAATTACAGTAGTGCAACACCACATAAAGCTCAAGGAAGGCAGTAAACCCGTGGTACAAAATCTCAGAAGACTTGGAGTAATCCAACATGAGGCACTACTTAAAGAAGTGAGAAGTTTGCTACAAGCAGGTTTCATCTACCCTATCGAAGACTCAGAATAGGTCTCCCCAGTAGTATTCACACAAAAAAAATGGTAAGTGGAGAGTCTGTGTGGATTATAAACCTCTCAATGCAGCCACGAAGAGGAATCACTTTCCCCTCCCATTCTAGGATGAAATTCTCAATGAAGTGGCAGGTCACGAACAATACACAGTGTGCGACGGCTACTCAGGATACTTCTAGATTAGCATTGCGGAGGAAGATCAAAAGAAGACAACCTTCATCACACCGTGGGGATGCTTTGCTTACAGAGTGATGCCATTTGGCCTCACTAACGCCCCGGCCACATTTCAACACTATGTAGCCTTTGTTTTCCAACCCTACTTTGGAACAGCAATACGGGTTTTCATAAATGATTTTTGCATCTATAGTTCATGAGCCCTTCATTTAAGCAAAATCTATGATGGCTTAACCAGGCTGCAAACCTTGGGTGGCCAGCTCAACGTGGATAAGTGTCACATTGGTGAAAGCAAAGTCACTCTCCTTGGCCATGTAATTTCAACAAAAGGGATTGAGGCTGACCCTAGCAAGATCCAGGCCCTGGTATCTTGAATTGTCATTACCCACCACCGCTAAGAAGCTGGTTTCTTTCCTTCAGAAGGTAAGATATTTAAGCAGGTTCATTCACTTGCTATCTCAAGTGGTCCTTCCCCTACAACAACTCACCCAGAGGGATGTCTTCTCAGGCAGTGAAGAGAATAAGTAGCAATTTACTGAGGTAAAACAAATCCTAGCTAAGCTTCCCACCATTTCACCTCCTAAGTGGGACGAGCCATTTTATGTGAACCCTAGTGTAGGAAGTGATACACTCGGAGCCGTGCTAATGCAAAAGGACCCCCAAACTTCTTTCATGCGTCCTATTTACTTCTCTAGTCGTGTCATGACCCCATCAGAAAAGGGATTTACCGAAGTAGAACACATGGTTCTGGCACTAATGTTTGCTACCACAAAGTTTCGCTCATATCTCCTACCTAGACCCTTTGTAATCCTGACAATGGAAGAGGTTTTCCCATATGTAATGCGACACATGGATTTCTCATCTAGGATCTCAAAGTGGTTAATTAGATTACAAGAGTTCGACTACACCATGCAAGTAGAGAACTCCACCAAAGCTAGTTTAGTGGGAATTCTCACTCATCGCCATTATGAGAAGAAGCTGAAGGTCAACACGGAAGGGAAGGAAGAAACACCAATGGTAGAGAGTCCTAGGATGGAAAGATCTCTCTCTCTTTTCTTTGACGGAGCATACAAGAGAATAATGGACCAGTGTGCAGCAGGCATAGTCATTTTCAACAAGCAACAAGAAAGAGTATTCTCCATCGGGCAGTTATTACACTCCCACTCCAACAATGTTCAGCAGAGTATACAGCCCTAATTCTTGGGTTGGAACAATGTATCTCACAAGTAATTCAACGCCTAAACACAGATAAATGGCACTTGGGTTTGTAAGAATCAGGTTTTACTTGGTCAACTACACCAAGTTAAGGATCTTCTGAGGAAGTTTGAAGCAGTGAAACTATTTCATGTCCCCAGAGCGGAAAATCAGGAGGCTGATGCTCTAGACAAAGAAAGAATACAAGACGTTCCCATAGGAGCCATTAAACTGAAGCTACCCCTCTTTCAAGGTAGTGATGCTATCCTGATGTCATCAATTTTTTAAATACAGGAGAATGTCCGAAAGGATACACCAAAGGCCAGAAAAGAGTGGCTGGTTAGGAAGGCTACTAGATACTGCCTTGTAAACGACCACTCGTATTGTAAGGGCAAGGATCAAATTCTCAAGCGGGTACCAACCTCCAGTGAGATCCCAGAGGTAATTTCAAGTTGCCATTATGGCGTCTGCGACGGTCATTTTGCTCTGGATATCACCAGTACGAAGATTCTACAACTAGGATACTATTGGCCTAGTTTGAACAGGTTACTAGCAAAAATATTGTTGCAAAGAAGTATATGATCCGCATGTAAAAGATAAAAGTTTTAGATCTCCCAAAAAAACAAAGCCCCCTACTAAACCTCTATAATGCCAATATGGGCATTCTCACTAGAGAGTTAGGTTGCCAATCTCACCACACCCAGTCTATGAGACAATGAGGATATCCCTCATCCCTAGACCCTATTATAAGAATGACCTACCATCCACATTGGTCCAACCGCTTGGGCACTATGACCGGGATGTCTTCGCGTGAACCCCACCTTCTTGGCTCTACATCTGGATGACCTAGTGATCGTGGTTACAGGTTACGTGACATACCCCCATTCCCCATCTCAAAGGGGCCCTATAAGTAGTTTTGACTTTGCCTCTCTTGTCCAAAGTGGGAAACACGGTGAAGTACATAAATGCTTTGTCAAAACCATATCAACCAATATATCATTGGAAAGACCTTAGAAAGTAGGTTCTAAATCCCCAAAGTCTGACAAATTTGGAGTTGATTTGTAATAGTTATGGCCTCCCCACTGAAGCTGAAATGTGGGGAGATTCCATTTATAAGACGAAGTTCACATCAAGAAATGGAATCTGATGGCTTGCTATATATCAATGGATAAATCTTGATGAGTACATTCTAAATCCAAAAGGTTCAACAAGTTTTTATTTCATTTGTGAACATTTTACGATGCATCCATTTGGGACAAAAGGGAGAAAGTGAAGTCCTTATAGGGCCCATTTGAGAGTCTAAAATTTCCCTAATGTTGGTTAACCTATCCACTACCACCCACACTGAGTCATTCTCTCAACTAGTCTTGGGTAAATTGGTAATGAAGTCCATAGAAATTCTTTTGAATTTTCCTTAAGGAACATCCAAAGGATGGAGTAGTCCTCCAACTTTGAGATGCTCATATTTATTGACCTAACACTTATTGCATTTCAAGACATAAGTCTGGATACTCATATTTATTGACCTAACACTTATTGCATTTCAAGACATAAGTCTGGATGTCCTTAAACAAACTAGGCTAATAAAATTGTCTTTTAACACTAGATTGGTAACATGACACTTTTATGTCCTCTTAATTGAACAATTTCCTAGAATTAATTCTTGAGATGCTAAGGAGGTTGTAAAGTGCTCTATATCCACAAATATAGTTTATGACTTGGAAAAAAACTTGGTATTTTTTTGGAGCAATTGATTCCACATTTAGAGTTGAGTTTGAATAAAAATATCTAACCTAACCCGAGCAAAAAAAAGGTGTAAACGGGTTTTTGCTAATTTTCATGAAATTGGCATTATATTATCCAAAAACACAACTTAGTAACATCTAAAGTGCTAAATAGCTTGCAAAGGTAGTTCTAAAGGGTTTATTGTTCTCTTATAAAATAGAATGCCTATGTATTGGAAGCTATGGTCCATTTAGAAAAATTTCTCTATGCTAGTTTTCTAGTAAAAGTCACATTTTAATGAATATTTTGGAAGTGTGTTTGTAATCAAAAGGCAATTTTGAGTGTGTTTATGGATTTTTCACTATGTAGCTCTTTTTCTTGAGTTTTGGGGCACCTAGTATCCTAAATAGCAAACAACACAAAGGAAAAAATGATTTTCCATCTTACCAAAATTGCACTCATTTTAAGTTAATACTATGTTGTCTTCAAATTCCTAAATTTCACTCAACCAACGTGGTACATTTCAAGCTTAGGTCCAAATATAAGTGAACAATTCCAATTTGGCACCAACTTGGTAGGGTTATATGTCATAAAAGGCCACATTGTGGAAGCCAGCTTTTTCGTCCATTCAATTTTTGTACTTCATAGGTGTGTTCCAAATTGTCTTGGGAAGAGTTGTTTTGATGATTTTGATGCTTTCTATGCTTCAATATGAAAGTAAAGAACCAAATTGTGTGAAGTGAAAGAATTTATAAAGATAATGATGGGTGTACACATAGAAACATTGATGATAGTTCAATAGAATGCAAAAAATGCACCTGTTTTTGTACTTAATTCTATGCTCAAAAGAAAATGTGCGGCCCTACAATAACCATAGAATTTGGTCAATAACTCATTGATGTTTATGAAAAAAATAGGGTCCTTGTGTAGAGATTTTGTATCCTATGTAACATTAGGGAATTTGAGAGGTCATTTGGAGGGCCTTATTGAGGAGAGAGAAAAGGAGGCGCATCCAATGAGCAGCAAGCCAACATAACGTAGAAATAGGAAGAAATAAATCTGAAAATGCAAAAGAAAGAGAAGAACATGAGGTAAAACCTTGTTTTTATGGCGGTTAAGGTATCTATATGTGGGCCCAGGGTCTAAATGTAGTTATGGTACTAAAAGATAGCTACGACAATGTATCATTCTCTCGCCACCAAAAGCTCTTGCTCCATTAACCAAGCGTTCAAACCTGAATTTCCCTCCATTGGAAGCAATTTCACACTTTCTTCTATCACTTAGAAAGAGCCATGGTTTCTTCTTCTCGCCCTAGTAGATCCAGGGGTTGTTGTTCTCTCTCCCCAGCCAGCCTCGTCATTAGTCTCCCAAGGAGGACAAGTAGCACCATAAGCTCTATCACTATCTCAAACTCCATCAATATAGATAGTCAATGGAAACAACAGACAATATACAAAGGTTCTTGGGTTCTTATGCAACCAAGAAGGAGGAAAATATCCTCAACAACAAATCTATTTCGTTCAGCATGGAAAGCACGAGTTCTAGATTTCAAAGTGGAGGTGGGCAAGAAAATTGTTAAGGAGGTTTTGGTACAGCATGTCTAAAGTTAGATTGTCTTCTTCCCTTACACAAATCTGATAGTAACCTCACCTTAGGTCTATCTTTGTAAATACTTTAGCTCTGTGAAGTTGATCTAGTAATTTGTTGATGCAAGGGATCGGGTACTTTTTCTTTACCGTAACTTGGTTCAATCCTTTGTAGTCAATATAGAGTCAAAGAGTTATGTCCTTCTTCTTTTAAAATAGAACAAGTGCTCCCCAACTTGAATTGTTGGGTCAAATATATCCTTGTTCCAATAACTGGAGAAGATTTTCTTTTAGCTCAATCACTTTAGGTAAGGACATTTTATAGGGTCTTTTTGACACAAGTGCACTTCCTTCAAGAGCTTCAATTTCATGATCTATATCCCTTTTTGGTGGTAGCTCGGTGAGTTCCTCAAGAAATACATCGGAAAACTCACTTAACCATGGATTTTTAGTTTTTTCTTTCTCAGGGTCCACTTTGTTAAGCTTTACTACATAGATTTGTTGTCCTGATTTTTTTTAAGAGTCAGCTAGCTTTAACTAATTGAACCTTTGGAGTTCCCCTCTTTCCTTGGATTAAAGCTTCTTCCCCAGTTTTATCTCTAAAAATTACTTTTCCTTCTGAACACAAGATGCTGTCTTTGTTTGCTACCAACCAATCCATTCCCAATATTTCATCGTATATCCCAATTGGTAAGGTTCTAAACAATGAAAAAGTCGATCTTCCCTTGCACCTAAAATCTAGGATTCCCACTGTATGTCTAGATATAATTGAATTCCCATTTTCCATTCAACTATCATAGGGTTGGTTGGATTTTGGGATAGCCTTGACTTTCGTAAGCATTTAGGAGACAAACACTACAAGAGGTTGTGTGCTCTTGTGACGTTGTTAGCGACGGAAATACATTGCGTTTTTATAGCCCCCGGCATCGCTAATAGCGTCGATACAGAAACGTTGCTATAAGCGTCCCTATAATAGTCGCTATAAGCGTCGTTATAAACGTCGCTATATAGCGACGATTATAGCAACGTTTGCAGGCAATCTATAGCGAAGTTTATAGAGATGCTGCGAGCCTTATATAGCGACGTTCATAGCGACGCCGAGAGGAAAAAATTTGGTGATGCCCTGCCACCCATCAAAATTTGATGAAAGTAAATCAATCACAATTCTACACATCATAGGCAAAATCACTTGATTGTTAAAATTTGCAAATGTAATAGGTACAACACCATTCTCATTATTGAAAAAATATACATGGTTTTCAAAAAGATGTATAAAAGTCGTCTCGTGATACATAAGCTATGACAAAAAGAAACTAATGCTATCTAGCTATGGCTAGACTGACGCTGTCTTATCAGACGTCTCATCGCGTCCAAGCGGCTTATCTGTCGGATTCTGCAAAAAAAAACCAATAAGACAGCTTTTTGTAAGTATAAACATATAGCGACGTTTATAAAACAATACAACAAGTAGAAAAGAGTAAACCCTAATACTAACCATGCCGTCGCGAGAACTCAGAATGTCCATCAGGGCGTTTAAGCCCTTTCTGCCTGGGTACTCATGCTCGTACGGTGTGGGATCACGTCCTGTCATCGACCACTGTACGTCAATCGACCACTGTCAAAACATATAAAGAATCCATTATGTTAGAATTTAAAAACCTATAAACCCTAAACTATTAAACATAAAGAGAAATGAAAAAACACTTACAAAATCGGCCTCAAATGATGTCCACCCGTCGCTCCCCAAGTGGTGCGAGCTCCCTGCCTCTACTCGCGCTCTAGCTGCCTCCTTTTGTTGCTTCCACTTGTTAAGATTCTCGCGTGCTGCTTTCTTCGAATTCTTCCATCTTCTTTGTCCAGCCAATCTGGTCTATTCCACCCATGCTTGATTTCTTTTTGCACTTCAGAATGCGTGTGCTTGCAGTATTCGTGCATTCATTCAAGCGCTCATCCTGTGTTGGAACGGGAAACTCGTCATGAAGCATGCTGATGACTCTGTCTTTTAAATCATTCGGTACTTTATTCCAAGTGTTTAGCATGTAGTGTCTAAACACCTGAGAGCAAAGACCGCGCATGCGCGAAATTACCTTCTTGCCTTCATCATCCAAGATGATGCTGTCGCTGAAGTCGATGGAGTAAGGCAAGCCCTCTCGCCGCAGACTCGTAAACCTGCGTGTTCCAGCAGGGGTCTCTAGCAGCATGTCAATGAGGGTACGCACGTCAGGTGTCTCCGCTGGAGTCTGAGCCCCGAAGCGAGGAGTGTCCACACTGGAGTAGCTAGTGGTGTGTAGCCGCTAGGAACAACACTCAGCCGTGCAAAACTTGGTGTCGATGGCGATGCTGTGGCTGGTGTCGGGGTGGGCAAAGAAGGGAGGGTAAAGAGCCTCATCAAATACGAGGAGGTGTGGAAGCATCGGCGGCAGCATCCCCACAACAACCGCCACCGCCACCACTAGAGCGCCGATGCCTAGACGAGTGTGAAGATCGTCTCCTCGACACCGAAGCTTCGAAACAGAGAGAAATGCGGCTGGAGTAGAAACACGCAATGGTGCGCCAGAGCGATGACGCTCCACGTACCACTGTCTCTGCTAGGGTGACAAAGAAGAAAGAAAATCCTCCTCATCCATACCTGCATTAAACACACGAACATTTAAACTTAATATTGAATGAATGGAGTAGAAAACATGGACAAGTAGATAGATAGAGAGAGAGGGAGAGAGGGATGGATTCCTGTGTAGAGAGTTTTCGTTGAATGAGGGTGAATATGTAAAAGCACTGCGCTCCGGTTGTGATGGAGACTGAAGTTGCAATCGCGACGGAAGTCCGTATCTGCTCGTAGATGTTGCTTGCCCCACCACTAAATCTAGTTGATTGGGTGAAAGAGACGCTAAGAAGCAGTAGTAGTGCTTATTAGAGTCTCTTTCACCACTAAATCTAGTTGATCGGCTGAAAGAGACGCTAAGTAAGCAGTAGTAGTGCTTCTTAGCGTCTCTTTAACCCGATCAATTAGATCTAGCGGTGAGACAAGCTGCATCTATGAGCAGAGACAGATAACTCCCTTCGCGATTGCATCTTCAGCCTCCATTGCACCCGGAGCGTAGTGCTCGTCGTCCCTGCTTGTTGTGAGAACATACCTAGAGAATACGTATCTGGAGTGGACACAAATACCATTAAATACAATGACGCAATGACGCATATAAATAGAAATGGACAAGAAGCCACGCGAACACAATATATATTATAAAACGGAGCAAAATTGTTCAAAACGGAGAATCATACAAGAATCCCAACTTTGGAATGTTCAAAGGCTAGCAGCAACATATCGCGTTCTTCTTTTATTCAACTTGAGTGATGGAAGAGGCAAGTCGATAACTCAGAATTTTCAATCGAAAGAGAGAGAGAGAGAGAGAGAGAGAGAGAGAGCACAATCAAATCTTGAAGTCAAAAAACCAGGTGGTGGAGCTGCATGTGGCCATGGATTGCCTAGGATGTGAGCGCAAAATCAAAAGAGCGTTATACAACATGGAAGGTACTTAGAGAGCCAAAGTTTTTACAAAACGGAGCAAAATTGTTCAAATACAATATTTATGGCTTTAAGAGATCTCTCTCTCATCCTCGCATAGCTCAACATGACTTCCTATATCTATATAGAGCTCTCCGTTTAAACAGATGTCCTCCATTTCATTTTGTAGATCCTGTGCATGCACCCCATAGAGAGTAGCAGGTTGATGTTCGTCTGGCACCACCTCAACGGATTTTGACAGAGCATCGTCTCCGATCTCCTCCATTGATGCCGTTGTGATTGGCACATGGTAGCCTTCATACGTCTGTGCATTACGAGGGGCTACCTCTATGACATACCACCAATTTGATGTAGACTTTGTAGGATGAAATATCACCTGCCATAGCCACATAACTTACATGAGAGCTTCCAAGCACATAAATTCTAAAATGGGATGTTAACTATTTACATACTTACTTGTTCACAATGCTCGGGTAGTCCAAAAGTGTCTCTTAGGTCGGTTCATTTCTTAGTTGAATCCACCTCAAGAAAACCATACTCTCCTCTACGCATAGTAGCGTTGCGACCCTCCATGATTATCTTGAACCATTGCACGTCGAACAAGTCGACAAAAAATCCTCTATAATCGATCCTCAAAATCTCTTGTAGCGTGCCGAAGTAAGTGTGTTCCACCACCACAGGATGTGCATCAAAGGACCGTCGTCGACTAGATTGTTCAAATTTTTCCATGATTCCACAATCTTGAGTAAAACGCTTTTTGTCGATCCGTTCCACCCTAAAATGTCAACCTTTACACCATGCTGCTGTGTATGACTTATACTACAACGAACAAAGATTATGAGTGGCCATTTAAACATCTAGAAAGTCACTAGTCATACATTGTAAACTTACCTTGGTCGCGCAACCCCGAGAGTACTCCCACTCTTCCTCAGTCACTTCTTCACCACACTGTTGTGCGCTTTTCAATTGGTTGTGCAACCATCTTAAGCTCATGAATGTTGGTAGGCTCTCCAGACCCATCGGATAGTGCATTGGTGGTCGTATTCCCTGTCTCCACTTGATTCGTGCCCTTTGTCGCTCTTGCTTTGCATCCTCATATTGTGAAATTCAGTTTTGCATCAATAGATTGTGAAGCATGCAAAATCGGTTGATTTTAGCCTCTAAAGCTTCCGTCATCTTCTTCTCAACACCGAGTTTGCACATGACAATCCCATATATGCGCTCATCATCTATGGTTTTCCATAGCATGGCCCGGGATTTATCAAATCCATCTAGCCACTCTCCAATGTATACTAGGGACTCTAATACCAGCCAACCTTCTGCCATGCTACCCTCCGGACGTGCCTTCTGACACACATATCCCTTGAGCGTTTTCATGCAACGTTCTAAAAAGAACATCCATCTGGAATGTATTGTGCCAGCTATTTACACCTCATCAACTATGTGAACAAGAAGATGCACTTGAATGGTTAGCATGGTAGTAGGAAAATGTTTCTCAAACATACACACAACCTCCGCAGTGTTTAGTTTAGCGAATGGTATGGAGTCTACGTTGATCTCCTTTTCTGAGATCCATTCCACCAACTTTGCAAGTTTGTAGATTGTGTTACGGACGTCAAGAGACAAACATCCCTCAATGGCAACCGGTAAAATAAACTGCAAAACATGTGCAACAATGATATTAAAGTCCACACACGAATTTGTTACGCAATTACCACTATGATATATTCCACTATGAACATACCTGACACATTTTATGCCTGTCATGTGACTTCAAACCGGTAAGCTTTCCTTCTTTCGTAAAACATGATCGGAGCGAGTGCATTGCGCCAGTGGGGGTCCGCAAAGATCGAATGGTCTCTTTTACTTTGCGTTCTTGGGCTCTTGTGAAAATCCATGGTGCTTTAGGGAGTTTTATCGATCCATCGGACGCTATTTGCGGCCAATATTTATGCATATGATCCACATTTCTAAGGTCAACCTTGGCTCCCAAAGTATCTTTCTTGCCGGTCAGATGGTCCCATAGTAGATTACCCACATTCTTGAATATGTGCATTGGAACGAGCAAGTGATTGATCATGAGTCAGGTGCAGTATGGTAGCTCGTACCATAGAGATAGTCTCGTCATCCCTAGGGGCAATCCGTCATCACACATCTCCTTCTGCTCTAACCATGCTTGTGCAGATATCCTCGGTGGCTCTCTTCCTAAAAAGCCATCGTGTAACACATGAATCTCTAGAAGATACGCTTGATGACCTTCGTAGATTTGCTTCTTCAATGAGGGTGCCCTACGTACATTGAGTCTAGGTCTGCATGTGACACATGCTCTGTATCCGCTTGTTTGAATCCTTGCATGTATACACATGATAATAGATCAGCTTGAGAAAAACCAAGAGTTATAGTGTTTGAGTGAGGAGTGTAAATCATCTGAGCATTCTATTAGTCCGGGATAGTCATGCATGGTCCACATTAGAATGCCTCTGATCAAAGCATTCCGTCAACCTTTGTGTAGGCTCATATCCACCACTTCTATGCCAATCCACAATTTTTGTAGCTCTTTCAATAGTGGACAAAGATACACATCCATATTCTTCACTTTATATCGCCCCCGCACAATCAAGCTTAGCCATAGGTGCACCTTCTTCGTAGTCAACCACGGGGGAATGTTGTAGTTGACGATGAAAACGGGCCATACACTGTAAAATGTTGATCTTTGAACAAATGGATTTACGCCATCCATAGCCAGGCCTAAGCACAAATTTCAAGCTTCCCTGGAAAAATCCGAGCATGCTCCATCTATATGTTTCCAGGCTGCGCAATCTGAAGGAATCCGTAGCACACTAGTTGAAGATTTAATCTCCTCATGCCGTGATGCTAGGGCGGCCATGGACTTACATTTGAAGAAATGCTTGATGCGAGGAAGCTGAGGAAAATGTCGCAAAACCTTTTGTGGAAATTTTGTTCCATGGAGATCTACTCGATATCTCTCGGAATCACATTTCGGACACTTCTCCATGTCTATGTATTCCCCTTTGAAAAGAATGCAGTCATTAGGACAAGCGTGTATCAAATTGCAATACATCCCCAAGTTTCGCAAAATCTTGCTTCCTCTTGGGAATCTGGCATCACATTACCAAAGCTGGTAGTATGTGCTCTTTTAGCAATCTACACAACATAAAAATACGGTACAATTGTGTAAAAATCTATCAGATCATTATACATTTAGAGTTTTATTAAAGTAAATTAATTGTAATAGATCACCTGAAAAGCGCTGTGACACTAGTGTCACTCCATCCAAACTTTGCTTGCATATTGAGAAGAACCAGGAGCGCTTTCAATCTAGGCACACGTGCTCCATTATACAATGGCGTATCACCTTCACTTTTCATATCATCATAGATAAGCCTTTCTGAATCCATGATCGTCTCGATCATTTTATCAATCTCGGGCTCAAACATTGCCTTGTTGGGAATGTGGTGTGCATAATCATCCCCCGAGCTGTCAGAGGCTACATCTTGTGGCCTCACATATGCTGCTTGACCAAAGTGCCTGCGAACATGTCTATTGGGTTGCAAGATTGCTGCTTGTTGGCCAGCGTCAGAGTCCAACGAGTTATAATTGGCAACATCTTGATCTATAATAGATGGATCGAGCTTGCCAAATTCGTGAATGTGCTGCAAAGAAATGCCTCTTTTCCGTCACACAGCATGCTTGCATTGATTACAAGGACATAAGATCCTCGTTGAGAGATAGGTGTTTCGATTGGACGGAACCTGGACAACAAATTTAATCTTCTATTGGCATTCTTCGTCTTTTATCTCTCTCTCTCTCTCTCTCTCTCTCTCTCTCTCTCTCTCTCTCTCTCTCTCTCTCTCTGTCTCTGTTCACACTGTAAACTACCTCACATTCTCTAGTCATGTCCAACAATCCCCGTACACCTCCGTCTAGAGGTGCACGGAGATCAGAACCACCGGGTTATAATCTCGTATTTATTGGTCAATGCCTATATTTGTGGGTACAAGAAATCTACACACCCACGTCTACATGATAGTGCATGTAGTGGACAAAACCCCTTTGCCTCTTCTCTAGCTGTAGCATTTCACAACATCTTAACATCTTTTCACAATAGATCTTTTCACACCAGTCACGTCAGGCATCTGTGCATCTGACCTTTGATGCTTCAGGTAGTCACTCATGCGTCTCCTTATCCAAGCATCATCAAATGTATTCTCCAGAGAGGTAACTGGAAACTCCCGATGCAGCATCGCAATAAGATAATCCTTAGAGTCTTTATCCCGATCCCTCCAAGAGACCATGATAGACTACAGTGTGTCAAAAAACCTGTTTACACAATTGTTGTATGCGGCCCATCACTTGCTTCCCCTTAGGGGTCATAATGGTCTCATCGGGATTCATGAGGTAGGTGTATCACTTTGGCATGTCCCTCCCGTGAACTATAGCAACCCTATCCAATGAATGGTCATCATCCAGGCCTCTAGGTGACCCCGATGCATAGGTAGTATAATCCTTCAGTGTACTCAAAATAAACCTAAATCTAATCTAATCTAACCTAAATAAACCTAAGTCTAGTCTAACGTAGATCTAAATCTAATCTTATCTTAAACGATAAAAAGAGGAAAATGGTATAACCTTTCTATCACCCAAGTGTGGTAGATTGGTTATGCCATTTGCCTCTTGAATAACAGGTAAATAACGTAAATAAACATAAATCTAATCTAATATAACGTAAATCTAAATCTAACGTAAATAAACCTAAATAAACCTAAATCTAATCAAATGTAAATCTAACTAAAAAAAAACCTAAATCTAATCTAACGTAAGTCTACATCTAACGTAATCTTTAACGTCTTTTTGGATAGTTTCCTACGACGTTAAAACTCTCTTCTTCTCGTGTGTGTGTGTGGGTGTGGGTGTGTGTGTGTGCCAATAAAAAGAGAAAAATGGTATAACCTTTCTATCACCCAACTGTGGTAGATTGGTTATGCCATTTCCCTCTTGAATAACAGGTCTTCAGTTCAACTCCTCGTCGGCTAGATCTTTAAGGTCTCTTGAATTAGTTTCGTACGACTTTAAACTAAACTCTCTTCTTCTCGGGTGTGGGTGTGTGGGTGTGTGTGCACGCCAATAAAAGGAGAAAAATGGTATAAATTTTCATCACCCAAGTGTGATAGATTGGCTATGCCATTTCCCTCATGAATAATAGGTCTTGAGTTCAACTCCTCGTCGACTAGATCTTTAAGGTCTCTTGGGATAGTTTCCTACGACGTTAAGACTCTCTTCTTCTTCTTCCTCTCTCTCTCTCTCTCTCTCTCTCTCTCTCTCTCTCTCTCTCAATGTGTGTGTGCATTCTTTGTTCATGCATGCGTGTGTGCGTTTCTTGTTTATGCATATGCTCTCTCTCTCTCTCTCTCTCTCTCTCTCTCTCTCTCTCTCTTTTCCTCTCCCAATGTGTGTGTGCATTCTTTGTTTATGCATGTGTGTGTGCGTTTTATGTTTAAGCATGTTATCTCTCTCTCTCTCTCTCTCTCTCTCTCTCTCTCTCTCTCTCTCTCTCTCTCTCTCTCTCTTAAAAACACAATGTGTGTGTGTGTGTGTGTGTGTGAGAGAGAGAGAGAGAGAGGGAGAGAGAAAGAGGGGAAGGGAACATGAGAGTGAGGAGAGGGAAGGAGCATACCTGGCTCTCCTTCCTCTCCTCATATGTGTGTGTGTGTGTGTGTGTGTGTGTGTGTGTGTGTGGAGAAGAAAGAGAGAAAGAGGGAGAGCACGTGTTAGCTTTGCTTGCTTGAGCGCCCGTCAAAAACTTAGATCTGAGATCTGAGTTTTCGGACGCTCTCGGTTATTTTTTTACCCCTGACGGCCTCGCTATAGGCGTTGCTATGAGCGTCGCTAAGTTACTTATAGCTTAGTGACGTGCATAGGGACGCCTATAGCGATGCGGTGGGTTTTCACATTTGAGCGTCACTAATATTAAGTACCTCTTGTAGTGAAAAATGAATGTGTGCTTCCACAATCGATGAGCAATGAGAAAGATTCACCTTAGCAGTTGGCCAGTGTTTGAATAACTGTAAATTTTTCCTGAGCCTGAGGATTGTCAATAGCAGCATGGAGGTTGGCTCTATCCATTTCTTCTTCTAGTATGGGCTCTATTCTTATTGCATGAGCACGTCCTCAAATAGGTCTTCCTTTTCCATAAGCTCTAGCAACTCAACCATGGCCTCTTCCATGTCCGTATGCACGTCCTCCAATTCTTCCTCCCTGATGATTCCCGCCAGGTCTAGTTTCAACTACTGCATTAAATGACAACCCTAGTTCAATACACTCAAAACAACGGATCTCTCTTTGTCCTTGGTTTATTGCAGGTGTTGCATAACCTTGGCGTCTTCTCCCTTGGATTCTTGCTCGATTAATTCTTCTCTAGGACCCACTAGAATTGGTTGGCTGAAATCTCTTCTTCTTGAACAAAGGCTTAGCATGAAACAGTGCATCCTGCAATGATGTGGGTTGCATGGCTTCAAGCTGAGCATCCAAAGGTGCATTTAACCCTTGGCAGAATTGGGCCACTTATTGATCATTTGTCAAAACCAGTCTATACCTCCTCAATGTAAAAAACTTGAAGAAATATTCCTCCAAGGTCAACTCATTTTGCTTTAAATCAAAGAACTCATTCACCTTCAGAGATTGGTGAACAGGGGGCAAATATCTTCCTCTGACTCCCTGTTTGATTTCATCCCATGACTGGGAATCTTTCGCAACACCCTTGTCACGGCAGTATTGTTTCCACCATAACTTTGCTTCTCCAATCAACCAAAAAATTCTTAGCATAGATCGATTTGCTTGCACCATCGTAGCGGTAGTAAAGTAGTCATCCATGGATTCTATCCATGCCTCAACATCCTTTTCAACATTAGCCCCTTCACCCTTGAAAGAAAGGGATTGCATCTGCTTCAAGAGCAGCTTCTTCTCATGTACTTTTGTGTAGAGAGCCGCTTCGGCTTCCATTTGTCCTTGGTTCTATTACACAAGATAAAAGCCAAGTCTATCTTCAATGGGTTATCCATTAACCACTTCTAAAAATTGATCGTCAATGACGTAAAATTTTTACTGGAGCTTGATTCATCATTTCACATGCATCAATAGACTTTCAACCCGCAGCATTAGTCGCACCAAGAAACAAGTATCTTAAAACATATAGGGATCACCAAATCCCAATAAGCTCATAAGTAAACCATTTATCACCACTCAAAAGACAATTTACAAGAAAAATTGATGTCTTTTATTTATCTAAGAACCTTTTACAACGATGGGGTCCATGACCTTATTACAAAATTATGATAATAAGTTTAATTTTCTAGCATATAATCATAGCCAAGATATTATTGTGCACTCTTTAGATAGAAACGCGGGGATTCTTCAACAGGGGCTAGGAATCGGTAAGTGGCAGGGAGTTGTGGTAATCGGATTGTCCATCCCTTGCCCGAGAAGTGGCTATTTCTCCCCATAACAACAACTCTATCTTCTGGAACGGCTACAAAATGACCTTGTCATAGACCCATCGGTTGAGGTTAACGCTTTCGTCTCTGTGATCATTGTCCTGAAGCTGGTTGGCCAAAAGATATAGTAATGGACCAACTTCATCTCTTCACACCATTTGAGGTGGCAAAAATCATTCCTCAAATTTCCTAAGCTTCCGTCCCTAATGGTGAAACTGCCTCCACAAATCCACAAGGTTTTGTACCATCCTCGCTGGATCTTGGAATTGCAAATAACTAGAACCATTAGTTCATAGACTAACGCTTTTTTCCTCATCGAGAGTGAGGCACAACCGTCAGTCAATACCCTACGGTTACTAGTTAGTTATTTTTTATCTATCGTCATTTAAGTCCACGTTTGTGGAAAGCACCCAGCTTATCATGTCCACCAATCCGACGATTGATTCGAACCAATACCCACTTTCCACCCTACACACACTCGTATCTTTGTTTCCTAATTACTACCACACTGTGAAACATTTAAAAGAAATTCCTTAATTAAGTTTCCACATGATTTTTGTTCTAACAGTCATATTTTCAAACATCACCAAGACAATCTTTCATGAGAAAATTTTACTGAAAACAATCTACTTATTCAACTCAACAAATGATCATGGCCGACCTACAACAACAAGATTTTTCTCTGCACCAACAGAGCTTTTGTACAAAGGTTTTCTTATTCATAATCAAGTATTCAGTTCAGGCAACAACCCTCTTTGAGCACCAACCCAACATTATCCACCAACACGGCATTATGCACCAACAGAGCTTTTGTACAAAGGTTTTCTTATTTATAATCAAGTATTCAGTTCAAGCAACAACCCTCTTTGAGCACCAACCCAACATTATGCACCAACATGGCATCACGCACTAACGCGGCATGGGCACCAACCTGCATCCTGCACCAACACGGCATCACGCACAAACAGGGCATGGGCACCAACCCGCATTGTGCACCAATGTGGCATGCACCAACCAGCATTACGCACTAACACGGCATCGTGCACCAACACGGCATGGGCACCAACCTGCATCATGCACAAACAGGGCATGGGCACCAACGCGGCATCAAGCTGCCATCCAATTGATTTAGTCTCTATTCCACAAATGCAATCCAATTCTCTTTCACCCAAAATTGACGCAAATAGTATCTTTAATAGAAGATAGTAATTCATATTTAAGTTTCGATAAAAAAAGCATGTGTTTCGGTTTATATAGCCAGTGTTTTTCTTATGGTTTCCTAGGCTCGTCTAAGTCATGATTATCTACTATTATGCATAAACTTTAAAATTATTGATACCTGGTTTGGATTTACCACAATGTTCTTCTCTACGACTTTCGGGGCCATGGCGCAACTCAAAGATTAAAATTAGTAGAAAAGTTACTCGTGCTAAGCGCAAGTCTGAGGGCTTGTTTATCTAGCATCAAAATAGTTTCATAACCTTAAATTCTAGGGTCTAGTGGACCTAATTTTGCCAAAAATTACGTGGAAAGTCAAATTTTTTTAGTAATTTGATGGAAATTTATTTAATAAAAATTATGCATACACATACAAATCACACAAAAAATTACAAAGATGGAACAAGTCTCAAAAAGATCTATAAAGTTTTTTGAAAATTTCTTGAATATATTTACTAGTTTTCCCTAATTTTTAATGCTAAAATTACCTATTTTTAGTGTATATTCTATTTATGTTTTCCTAAAACTATTTTTTAAAGCTATAAAATCTTTGTTAAAAATATGAAAAGTTTTACTATGAATTTTTCTTATGCAAGAAGTAATTTTAAAACTTAAAATCTCAATAATACAAAAACTTCGATCGGATGCATACTTAACCCTTAATTAGCTAATGATTAGCTATTGATTAGTAAACTTTATGGTATTAGCTGATTTCATAGTCTCTAATTACTTATTAATTGAATCTATTAGCTCATGAATGATTATGTTCAATGCGCTTGATGATACAGAAATTTCTAGGTCTATGCGTGCACAAATATAGCAAGTATGAGTGCGTAATGAGCATGCATGAGAGATTTCTGTAATTTTTAGAGATTCTTATCATTCCTAGAGGCTTTGTGCATGTGAGAATCATGCATGCAAGAGTTGCATGCTACATAGCATGAAAGGTTACGAAAGTTTCTAGAGAGAGAAAATGATGAGATAGAGAAGACAGACTTGAAGGTTATGAAAGTTTCTAACTTGAAGGTGCAAAAATCTAACTTGAAATATATCTCTAATTAAATGATTATCTTCCCTTGTTGATTTGTTTGTTGCGTTAACTTTGGCTCTTTCGTCGCTCGTGCGTCGCGAGTGCATTTTCCACACAAACTTCCTCTAGCTCAAAGAGAGAGAGAGAGAGAGAGAGAGAGAGAGAGAGAGAGAGAGAGAGAGAGAGAGAGAGAGAGAGAGAGAGAGAGAGTATGCACGAGTGAGAGAGAGTCTACGTGTGTGCCAACCTGCAACGTTTCTTTCTTGGACCAACCAAGAATGTGCGGTAGCTTGTGAGGGGGAGGCTAGGTCTTTATATAGGAGGGCAGGGCTGATGCCGATCTACCAAATGTCAGGTATAGGATGAGGGGGCTCTCTTAGCTAACTAAGTTCAAATTCATTTAAGTGGGGTGTTTTATGCATGTCCTTACATTTGTCAAGTGAGTGCATGGCCCTTTAACCCTTCATTTTTTCCATAATTAAAAAAATTGCAAGCTTAAATGTGAGCTAAAGTGCATTTTACAGCCTTGTTTTGGACGTCATCAGGTGCGTTAGAAAGCTCTCTTTATGACGTCAAGATGCACACATTGATACAAGTGTTTTATTACCTGCTACTAGACTCAAAAATTTACAAAAACGGACATGTAAAGCTTAGGGTACTGCTCCTTGAATTAATGAACGAGGGTACAAAATGTCGTTGAGGCAGGCACATTACAGATATGCTGGCAATGACCACCATGAAAATGGTAGAGACCCAATCAGGAAGATCAAGGTGATAAATACTTGAGCCATCTTTGGGTTTCATGTGTCATGATCATGGCCACTTTATGTAGATTTCTAGTAGATAGCTGTGATCAAAAGAAAGGGATTGTGCATGTATTTAAGGTTATAATAAAATATTATAAAATTATTATATATCTAGTTGGGTGTTTCCTTGTTCATACCAACACTCCTAAAAAGAAAACACCTCTCATTATCCCACTATCTCTTCTCCCCCCAAAACGTGCAGTCTGTCTTTGAGGGAGTTAATTTTGTAGCAGCCTACAAAAGGAAGGGTGGTGGTCCTCACAAGGTGACACTTCCCACCTCACATATAAAGCTGCCGAGAAGCACTTCACCTCACATCACTCACTTCCTCTTCAATGGACTTTTCTATGGAGGTTAATTTCTTTATTATTATTTTATCTAACATCAATAACAAGTAGGAGCATCTTATGACACCTGCCTTCCACTATTTTACACTAACAATATGTTGACACGCGGGTCAACAACACGGCATAACTCAATTTCTATACCAAAGTCTTCGTTCTTGAGAGTTATGAAATGCTCCGGATTATGGTTCAAAACATCATTTGTAATGAATAGTTAGTCTAGTGGTAGAAGCCAGGGTGTAATGACACTTCCAGATTGTAATACAAGGCCATTTTACCCCTTGGACTCTATTTTAGGTTTAACCTATGGTAGCCTTAGTATATAAGGTACCTAGGTCATTTTGTAAAGAGAAATTTTTCATAATCTAAGTTTTAAGTTGTCGTTGACTAAGAGAGAAAGAGAGAGTAAGTGTGAGCTTCATCCTGGTGCTACTCCCCACTCGTTCATCACATTGGAGATCCAAATTCACCATTGTGCTAAGCTTGATGAGATCTATGCAACAATGCAAAGCATTCCTTTTGAAACAGAGCAAACACGCTCGTGCGTCTACGAGCTATTTGTGGTTGTAAGTATATCAGATGATGTCTTATTTTTGTGTGCAAGTAGTCATTAGAATAGTGGCAACCTAGCTACGCATAAGTACTCATAGATTTTAGTTTTAGACACTTCAAACATTTATCTCTATCTTCATACATATTTTTTTTCAGATGGGTCTAGAGTGAGGGTTTTGAGTGACCTAGAGGCTTTGGGATAGGTATATCCTAGTGAGGTGATGGTGTTCCTTAAGTTTCATATGATTCTGGTATGATTTAGCGACTTTCCTTCCGTTTGTGTGCATGTGGGTTGGGTGGTGTAGTTAACAGTAATGAGATTCCTGATGGTGGTTTAGTTAGCCTTCTAGAGTGTTGTATGTGTGGGATGGTCTCATCCTGACAAGCTAAAGAGATTGCATGTGTGCACCTATCATCTCATATGTGTCCTCGATTGACATTATGTTGATCTAGTTTGTGTTCCATGCACTTTATAGGTGTTGTGATTCTCTCCCACAACATTGGCACCGCTCTCAAGGACATAAGGACTTGTAGGTAATCATACTAACACTCGTGTGATGGTTGCTTGCTTTAGTTTTGACTAAAGAAAGAATTTTTCTTAAGTGGATCCAGAAGAGGTTATTTTGAGATCAACACCTGATCCAGGAAGCGTGTGTGTTGCCGAGGATCTGTGACTATATAGATTTAGTTAGGATTTGTAGTATTAGTTGTAGATTAGAGTAGTTATTGGTGGTCAAGTGATTTGTGAGGTGATAAAAGAGTTTGCTAGTCCGTGTGTGGCAATGAAGTGTTTTTCTACTCATAAATGCAAAAACCCATATGATGTGTAGGAGTAGCTTTAGGTAAGTGATTTGATTCTGATATAGAGATATTCATCACTAATTTATTTGCTAAAGTGCTTGTTTGGATTAAAATCACTGAAAAGTTTGCTTTTCAGGGTAAAAATGCAATAAATAGATTTTTGTTGACATTTTTTTATGGATGATTGATGTTGTGCATATAAGAGGGCATGTGAAAGAGTTCTGTGTACAAAAACTAAAATTCTATAAACTTGGATATCATACACGTCTCAAGAGACATCTAGAGACCAAATTTGTCAAATCTCATTGCACCAGAGTATTCAAAAGGGGGATTTTACCCTAGGTAAACATTGAGATTAGATTTTTGATCACCTCTTGACACCCAAAGGCAAAAGATGGAGTGTCGGAAACGAGAAAAAGAGAAACTTGTGATTTTGAGCATATTTTTGCATAAAACTTGGTAAAAGTGCTAGAAAACCACTATTAGAGACTTGGGCATGCTTGTGAATGAATTTTGTCCAAAAATTTACCAGCAAACATCATACGTGTATGACATTTGTAGGATAATTCTAGCAGCAAAAATGAACTTTTGACATTATAACCATCTTTTGCATATTGTGTTGAGCATATACACCAAATTTCATTTCATTTGGAAATATAGATTGAGAATTGAGGGGATTTTACTCCTTTAGGGGATTTCCTTGTCAAACGTGGCGATTCTGTGCAATTTTGACATCCAAAATTTATTGTGAGCACATAATCAAGTTCTACATATCATGGGGCACGTGTGGTAGAGACAGAAGTCCATTCTGACCACCTAGACATCATATGCATCTAATGTCCTAGAGGTCAGATATGAGGTCAAAAGACACATCTAAGCGCACCCTTGTGATCCAGAGCATTTAGAAAGCCTATAGGACAAATTTCTTTGAATTTGAAGCATTGTTGGGCTTGTGAAGGCCAGATAACAGATTTAGGCAAAGTGAATTCTTGTATTGACCATATTTAGCACAAAAAATGTTGGATTTCAATTCTGAAAGTTGATGTGAGTTTCCACTGTAGTAAGGAACCTCTCGAGTGAGTTTCACTTCAAATTGACCAGTTAGACATCGTACACGTTGACGTGAGCAAAGCAAACCCTAAGCCCCGACGACCTCTAAAATGCCTGGGGCGGAATGGCGCGCCTCGAGCGTGGCACACGGGAAAGGGATTAGGGGGCACCACCTAGCTTTGAGTGGCTAGGATGAAAACCACGATGATATGAACACCGCAAACTTACACGGGGGGGGGGGGGGGGAGAGAGAGAGAGAGAGAGAGAGAGAGAGAGAGAGAGAGAGAGAGAGATTTGAAAATGATGAAAACCCTCGAGGGGTGTGAGGGAGAATTACTTCTGCAGTATTTAGAAATCACACGCCGTGGTGATAGAGAGAGGTAGGGAGAAGAGATGGTGCAAACTACTTGGTGTGTTCTCTAAGATGACTCACAATGATTGTGAAGCTTGCTACCAAGAGCATGTATACGCGTATGCATCGACCATTGGAGTCGAGAGATGGATGTGGCTCCCTTCGCATGGTGCAATTCCCAAGCCAAACCCAACACACAAGCCCCCTCCCCATGATGGTGATAGTGTCAACTCTTCCCACTACACTCTACCAAGTGCTGACGTCTCATGAACTGCCCCCCGGTAGTGACCTTTCAGTGCCAATTTATAGGTGTTGACTGCTTGGATTATGGTAATCCCGGTGTGATTAGGGTAAGCTAATCGGGAAGACAAAGCAAGTGGTGGGCCCGGTGTGGTTAACCCTTGCTTTGTTTTGGGAGGTTATTAAAAGATGAGAATCTCTAGGTGGGCCTTTGTGACCATCACCTAGAGAGAGGGAATTCACAAAGTGGGAATTTTATAATGGCTTGGGTGAAAATTGAATAAATGATTAAAATAACCTATAAATTACTGAAAATAGCGGCGTCATTGCGTAATGCTTGCAAATGGTGTGTTACCGATGCGTCGGTGTAGAGCGTACTTCTTTTCGCGGTCGGCCAGGGTATGCCTTCGGCGCATTTCCTCTTTTAGTTGTTGGCGGCGCGTGCTTTGGATCCTCCTTCTTTTTTTCTCGATGTCATAGTCGTAAACCTCCTTCGTTTTTTTTTGTATTTGTGTGTGGTGCGTATATGTGTGTGTACGTATTGGTGCATGAGTGAGTATATGTGTATGTATATAGATGTGGATGCGTGCAAGCGTGCGTGGGCACAGGGCGGTAATATATATATATATATATATATATTATATGTTTTTTTGTTTTTTTGTTTTGTAGTGTGGATTCGCGTACTGCTGCAGATTACGCGAGGGTGAGTGAAGGGGGGGGATGGTGTGTGTGTAAAGAAAGTGTGTGTGTGTGTGTATGTGTTGTGGGTACAGAGAGAGAGAGAGAGAGTTAATTCAACGCCTTCTCAGGCCCGCGAGGGAGAGAGAGAGAGAGAGAGAGAGAGAGAGAGAGAGAGAGAGTTTACTGCGGTAGGTTGGAGTTGTGTGCAGAGCACGAGGGAGAGAGGTGATGAGTGGCGAGAGAGAGTGTGTGTGTGTGGTGTGTGTTGAGATAAGGGGGGAGGAACTCCCGTTCCTTCCGTGCCTTCACAATCAGGGACAAACGAGAGAGAGAGAGAGAGAGAGAGAGAGAGAGAGAGAGAGAGAGAGAGAGAGAGAGAGAGAGAGAGAGAGAGAGAGAGAGAGAGAGAGAGAACCTGCAGGCGGGTTTGACGCCAGAGAGAGAGAGAGGATGGGTAGGTAGGAGGGTGTGTGGAACTGGAGCCTTCGAGTTGGGTCCGGGAGAAGGAGAGGGGAGGTGGCGGCGTGGCAACAAAGGGTGATGAGGGGGAGGGGGGTTGTTTTAGTCAACGGGCATCTTGGGGTTAGAGAGCGAGAGAGTATCTA
Source organism: Adiantum capillus-veneris (assembly GCF_014529385.1). Lineage (NCBI taxonomy): Eukaryota > Viridiplantae > Streptophyta > Polypodiopsida > Polypodiales > Pteridaceae > Adiantum > Adiantum capillus-veneris. The sequence goes on along the minus strand of NC_140949.1, from coordinate 19,945,740 downwards.
ATAAGGGCGGGTTCCCACCGGGGGGGGGAAAGAGAGTGTGAGTGAGGGTGGAGCTAGGGAATGGGTGAGAGAGGATAGGGGGGGGGGGTGTGAATGAGAACGGAATGGAGAGAGAGAGAGAGATTCCTTCCATGGTCTGCGGGGCCACTCTCCCAAGAGAGAGAGAGAGAGAGAGGATGGGTAGGTATAGGTGAAGATAGGGGGGGGGGGGGGGGGGGGGGGGGGGTATAAAGCTGGTGGTCCGCCAGGGTTGAGGAAGAAAAAGAGGGGGGGGGGGGGGGGGTATAAAGCTGGTGGTCCGCCAGGGTTGAGGAAGAAAAAGAGGGGGGGGGGGGGGGGGATATGGCCGAAGGGGGTCTAGATGAGATGAGAGGTAGGGGTAGCGGGCCAAGGGAGGGAGAATGAGGCCGAGGGTGAGGCGAGCGGGTGGGGAAGAGAGAGGGAATATTTTCGGGTTACCGGCTTGCATAGAAAGCAAGGGAGGGAGTTGTTCTATGGGCTCGACACAGCGGGAGCGCGAGAGAGAAAGCGAGAGAAGGGGGGGGGGGGGTGTGCTCGAGAGCTGCGCCTGGCCGAGGGTGGCCTATTGAGGGGGGGGGTTATTGGGGTTAACAAGGTGTCGGTAAGGGAAAGAGAGGATATTAGAGAGAGGTATGTAGGGAAAATGAGAGAGAGAGATATCTCAGTCGATGCCCGCCGGGGGAATAAAACTACAGGGAGAGAGAGAAGGGGTATCTCAAACCGAGGGCGGCCAGCTAGGCTGGAGCATAGATGAGTAGGCGGGGCATGAGGGTGATAAGGCCGGCCAATCGAAGGGGGAGGGTGTGCCATGCTCGTAAAAGTGTCGAGAGGTTGACAGGCATTGCCGAGGCTTCCAACAGTGTCGCCAAGCCTCCGGCAAGGGAAAAATAAGTTTTTTCTTTTTTTTTTCTCTTTGATTTCCAAAAATCGGCCGTCATTAGCCCTCTCCTTTTGGCTAGAGGCATTCATACTTCTAGCCCTTCCTTTGCATCTTTAGTTGTGTAGTTAGAGGGTTCTCCTTCCTCTGGAATGTCTAACATGAATTCTGGATCAAACCTAAGAAAATGCCTTTTCAGTCTCCATCCATTGACCCTAGTCTTGTGAATTCTCCCATCAGCTTATAGCTGTCGTTGTCATAGCGTTTCTTGATGATGAATGGTCCCTCCCATCTAGGTTGATATTTCTTGTCCTTCCTAGTGTCAAATCTTTTGTCGTACCTCAGCACTAACATACCTTTTTCCAGTCCCTTTTCTTTAAGCCCTTGATTGAAAGTGAGCTGGCATCATTCTACCTATGTTGCATAGTGATTGATTGCTTCTTTCCTATCTAGTTGGAGTCTCTCCAGATCCAAGATGTGGTTTCAGAGATTTACAATTGGATGATGTATCTGGCTAGCCAAAACTCATAAGCTGGCTATCTGTACCTCAAAGGGTAGAATTTCCTCCTTCCCATAAACTAGATGGAAAGGGGTGAAACCTAGTGATGTTCAACGTTGTTCGGTAGGCCCAAAGAGCTGCCATGAGATGTTTATCCGAGTCCCCTATGTGATTGTTCACCTCCTTTGTGAAGATTTTGCAAATCATTCTGTTTACCTTCTCTACCAGACCATTGCATTGTGGATAGTATGGTGTGGAATGTCAGCGTGTGATGCCTAACTTCTTCATCAATTCTCCCACCAAATCACCTCTCTTGGTCCTCTATCTGATATTATCTCAAGAGGAGTGCCAAAACGGCAACAAATATGCTAAAAAATGAACTTGCTACCACTTGGGCTGTAATGCGAGTTGTGGCTGTTGCTTATGTCCATTGAGTCATGTAGTTTACACCAACTATGATGTACAATTTACATGATTGGGCCCTAGGGAAAGGACCGATTGCATCTATTCCCCACTTGTGAAATGGACCATATAAGATGATAGGAGTTTGTGGCTCGTAGGTTAATGTGAGATCACTGGCCACTTGGCAAGCCTTACATGTCTTACTGTGACTACATGGTTGGCATGTGACTATGTTGATCTATTCTTTGCTATGATATCTTTGCCTTGACGTTGTCAGGAGTTTTTGGAGCAAGGGATTGCGCATATGTACATATACATGCATGGTGCATCAAATAAAGGATTGCCCATTTTCCTTAGCCAGGTGGTTACGTGGGGCCCACATGTGTACAGGTAGGACAGGGTGTACATAGTGCATCGATTTTCACTATTACCAGTACCACTGTGTTTTTCTACAATAATGAGGAGTTTATAACGTGTAAAACTTCTCGAGAAAGCTATCCGCAGGCCGACGACATGAGGTCAGCAGGTGCGTCAGATGGCATCTAGTGGCGTCACGAGGGCGAACAAGGTCAATATTTGCACGCAGATGAGGACGGACACAACATGGGTGTTTTCTTGTGAGAGTTAAGCAGAAAGGTCATCATTAGGATCACTTTTTGGGGCCACTTCACGTGGTGGCGAGATGCATTATTGGAAAAAAGCTGAGTGCCAGGTGTGCGAATGATGCAAAAAGGTGACAACTATGCACTGCGAGGTCAGTTTTTGGCCTGTTCGGGGTCCGTTTGAGGTCATCTAAAAGGCCAAGGGTGACCAAGTAATAAAGCTATGTGTGGGAACTGAAAAAAGAGAGAGAAGACCAGAAAAAACGTGGAGAAGAGAGGAGGAACAGCCGCAGGTGTGTTTTTGCCCATTTTGGAGCCTGTTTTGGTCGTAAACTGCTCATCCGAGGTCCGATTTGAGCACTTTGACATTGTAGACTGGGGTTTTGGGCCGTTCCGGACGCGATGGCGCTGTCCATTTTGCCAAATTCCTCACTCTTTTTCTGCTGTTTTTTTGTGTAAGTTTCTCCTATGAGTGAAGTTTCTGCTCCAGTTTGTGATTGTATCCGGTATCTTTTACCCATATTTTGTGAGCTGTTTGCCCCATTGGTGTTGGCCCAAGCTCATTTGTATCTAAACATCAGAAATTCTCCTCTTTTGAGCTGAGTTTTTTGGGTGTGTGTGTGTGTGTGTGTGTGTTTGTGGAGTGGGCAAGTGGATAGTCTCTCTCCTCTCACTCCAGAGGTGTGTTCCTTGTCTCGGCCAGGTGTGTTGTGTAAGCCGAGTGGTGCCCCATAGTGTGTGTGTGTGTATCTTCCCAAGAGTGTGTGTCGGGTCGTTATAGAGGCGTTGTGTGTGTTTTCATCCCGCTCACATTCTTTTGGTGCCCCCACGGAGGATCTTCTTCGAGTACCTTCTGCTTCGAGCTTCGAGCTTCGAGCTTCGAGCTTCAGGATTACAGGTTGCAGGTTGCAGATTACAGGTTACAGGTTACAGGGACAGGTACAAGTACAGGTGATTCACACAGGTACAGGTAGCTGGAGTACAGTGATATACTAGTAGTGATGTCACTTGTAGTTGTTGTGGGTATGCATCACTTGGCGCCTGTTTGAGCGCATTGTCTGCTGGATTGTACGTTACTTGTGGAAACTGCCATTGTACGCATTTGTGGAGCCATACTTGGTTGTATTTGGCAGTCCCAGCCATTTCTGAGACTTGGTCTGGAAGATAGTCATTTCTGAGACTTGACTATATGCGATTTGCATTAGCCTTCGTGTGAGGGTCGATAGTGTGAGGTTTTTATTGAGCTGGGGGATTCTCAAATTTGGAGATACTTTCGGTGATACAGGTAGCTGGAGCACCCTTTTCGTGACCTCGCCATAGGCTATGTACTAGTGAGTCCTACTTGATGCTCGGGTTCTATTGTTGACAGTTTATGCATACATAGACAGTCTATATTTTGGGTTCCTACTACTCTACTTCTGGGGAAACTCTGTCGAAATTTTCCCAAGTTATGATGGCTGGTTTTTTGGTATTTTGAGCCATTTATACTGTTATGCTGCTGAAATTTTGGCAAAATCAGAGGTTAAGTCAGGTGTGCCTTCTTGGGAGCTTCATGGTTGGCTTTAATGGATGATCAAAATGGCCCTCAGTTCACTCCTTTTCATTTAACTCAAAGAATTCAGATTAATGCTCATGTGTCCAGGAAGATCTTTTTCCAGCAGCGCATAGTCTTTATGTTCGGGCCAAGAAGATTAAGGGAGATACTGGAATGTCCTTTACCTGTTGTCATTCCGATGATCAACTATGAAAACTCATTTGATGTGCATGTGTTTGTCCTTATCTAAAGTTGAGCTCCATTGAAGTTTCTGGGGATTGGGTAGTCAAAAGTTTTGGGTTCTTGCACGTGTGTTCGAAGGGGTTCTCAAAGCATCATAATTTGGGTAGCCATGGCTTTCTCTTATCCGGAGTTTCATGGAAGAAGTGATGAAGATGTGGAGGACTTTCTGGAAAATATGGAGGTTGCCTGCATTAGCAACCAGATTCATGACCCTGCGCAGATGTTACGCCTTCTCCAAATTTTTTTGAAGAGTGATGCACGAGTTTGGTCTAAAGCATTTGAAGAGGAGTTGTGTGTGGATGATCCACCTGTAAGGTTGAGTTGGGACAATCTACGACATGGGTTGGAAGTGGAGTTTGTGAAGATAGAAGATCCTGACAAAGTGTGGCAAGAAGTACAGGCTTTGGTGCAAAAGGAAGGTGAGCCAGTAGATGCGTACATACGTAAGTTTTCATTGGCATGGGAGCGAATGTGCAAGGCCTTAGCACCACAGGTACCCCCGCCTGACATGATGAAGAAGGACAGGTTCTTAGCTGGTCTTTGGGAGAATATACGTTGGAGAGTGGAGCTAAAGAAGCCTAGGACATATGAGGATGCACTAGAGGTAGCAAGGAACAAAGAGTAGAAGCTGAGGAAAATGAGCCAGTTAGGGGTGGAGTCTTTGCCAATGAGGTCTGAATTTCAGCCTATAGAGTCTTTACAAGGGCGCATGTCAGTGGTTCATCATGAACCAGTGGTTCCTGTTACTACTCAGGTTATGCCAACAGTGGTCACTACAGCAGTTCAAGATGATGGGCTAAGGCAAGACATGAGGCAAATGGTAGATTTGATGAAGAATCTCAGCCTAAACATGCTAGGTCAAGTGGGAAATAATCGAGGTCGAGGGAGGTTTGCAAATCAGCCAGGAGGTGAAGAAAGGCCTAGGAATGGTGTTGGACAAAGCAATGGTAGGTTTTGGATGCAGACGCCCACACGTTGTAATTGTGGAGAGTTGGGTCACATCAGCCCGCAATGTGATAAGCCACCAAGGATGGGGGGAGACATGTATCCATTGCCAAAACAGGTGCTAACTAGGTCGCATGATTATGGCATCGAAATTAAGGGAGATGAAGGAACCAGCGGACTGACCCAGGAGGAAAAGGGAAAGACAAAAGTGCTAAGTGTAGTCACCTTGGAGAAGGCATCAAAGCTAGAGGATACATTAGTGATGCCTATTGGGAAGAGGACGACAGAGGATAAGGAAGGAAGAAGTGCCCTAGGTCCTAGTAAGAAGAAAGGAAAGAGCCATGAAGGCGAGGATGTCAAGGCGAAGAGGAAAAGGAGAGCTCGTCGAAAGTTTCATGTTTCAGATTTTCCACTAGGGGATGGGCAATTAAGCTATGACTTGAAGGAGGATCTGACGAGCAGGAAGGCAGATGTTACTTTTGGGCAGCTTATAGAGATGGTGCCTAAGCTAAAGCGACAGTGGAAGAGGATGGTTAACCCAATGGAGAAAAAGCCAGAGAGAGGTTCAGTAAAGGTGTTGGCAATGGATGAGCTACCATACATTTGTCCAATAGTAGATGTGTGGCATAAAAGGAAAAATTTGGGACAAGGTTATGTGGATGGCGGAGCCCAAATATGCGTCATAACACACTCATGCGTTGAGAAGATGGGTCTCACAGTGGCTGGGGTGTCAGGTTTTCGGATCAGATTGGAAAACCATCAAAAAGTAAAATGCTTAGGTGTTGTAAAGAGCTTAGAAGTGGAGGCATATGATTCAAAGGCAGTGGTTGATTTTCATGTGATGCCAGCAGGGTTGGGAGCATATCCTATTATACTGGGAAGACCATGGTTACGTGCAGTGGGAGCTGTTCAAGATTGGCGACATGGTACGATTAGCCTCTATGGAAAGACAGGTACCAAGAAGCTTTATAATATGGACACAAGGAAACGATTAGAGGAGCTTTATGAAGATGAGGATGAGTCTAGTGATGAAGACTCTTCCACGGTGACAGATGAGGACAGTGATAGCACTACCAGCAGTGATGAGGATGCTGATGTTGCATTTGTTTTGATGGATAAAGAAATCCAGGAGTGTGGTTTAGTCGCATTTGCGAATGAAGTTGAAGATGACAGTGAAGGGCCTTATGAAGTGATTGAAGGGCTGATGCAAACCAAGGTTGAGTTGTCAAAGAAGCAGGAATTGATGACACAAATGATCAGTGGAGACCTCTCAGCTATGGAGAAGGATATATATTTGCACATGCTGGCTAGTTTTCTTGATTTGTTCATTACTTCATATGAAGAGATCAGAGGGTTCAAGGGCAAAGAGATGCATATAGAGCTGAAAGAAGGTGCTAAGCCAGTGCGGCAAAGGCTAAGAAGGATGGGTCAAGAGCAAATGGAAGCCTTGGTAGAGGTGGACAAGTTATTAAAGGCAGGGTTCATAGTTCCAGTGGAGACCACAGAATGGGTGAGTCCAGTTGTAGTCAGTCCAAAGAAGGATGGGAAGTGGAGAATTTGTGTGGATTTTAAACCCTTAAGCGCAGCCACTAAGAAGAACTCATATCCTCTTCCATTCATCGATCAGATCTTGGATTCAGTGGCAGGTTATGAGAGGTATAGTGTGTGTGATGGTTTTTTAGGCTATTTTCAATTGAAGATTTCTCTTAAAGACCACTTTTATTACGCCATGGGGCTTCTATTGCTACACAGTATTTCCATTTGGGTTGTCAAATGGACCTTCCTTCTATCAAGAGAGAGCAAATTGGGTGTTGGAACCATTCATTGGTAGTTGTGTTAAAGCTTTTATGGATGACTTCTGTGTCTATAGCAGTAGGGCTGAACACCATGAGAAGCTACAGATGGTATTGGCTCGATATGATGAATGTGGAGGACAACTAAATCCAAAGAAATGTCATCTAGCACAGCCAAGGGTGAAGTTATTGGGCCATATGGTGTCAGAAAATGGCATTAAGGCTGATCCAGATAAGGTGAAGTCTATTATTCTTCTTCCATCACCTATGAGTACGAAGCAATTGGCAACCTTTATACACAAAGTGAAGTACATGGCACGGTTTATTCCATTGTCTCGCAGCTTCTTTATCCATTACAGCAAGTGGCAAAGCATGATCCATTGCAATGGGATGACAAGTGTGAAGAAGTGTTTCAAGAGGTGAAAGAGGTGTTAGGGGGGTTGTCAGCCATGCAGGCTCCTAATTGGGAGAAAGTTTTTTATGTAAATCCATCAGTAGGGGATGATGCCATTGGAGCCATGCTATTGCAAAAGGGGAAGGGAAGCCATTATATGAGGCCAGTGTATTGTGCAAGCCGAGTGAAGTTGGTAGCAGAGAGAAAGTTATCGGAAGTAGAGCTAGTGATGGCCAGTGTAATATTTGCTTGTCGACGATTTCGTCATTACTTGCTACCACGGCCTTTTGTTTTCTTGACGAGTTATGCCTTTTCGCCACAGTTAATTAATGGTACTAACATGTCAAATGTGGTGAAGAAATGGGTAATTGAGTTGCAAGAGTTTGAGTTCTCTTTTCTAGTGGAAGATAGTACAAGGGCTACCCTAGCTGATTTGTTGACCTACAAGGAGAATCCCCTTATTGTTAAGGAAGAGGTGGTGAGAAAGGTAGTTGAAGAAGTGCCACAGATGAGAAATGCACATGTGTTGTTCTTTGATGGTTCATACAGAAAGAGCCACGATGCAGCTTCAGGGGGTATAACACTTTATGATCCAGAGGGGAAGCTAGTATGCAAGAGAGGGTTCAAATTGGATGCGCATAGTAACAATGAGGCTGAATATGCTACATTGGAAGCCGGATTACACATTTGTTTGAAGCATGGGGTTCGAAGGTTGAGCATAAAAGGTGATGCCTTGTTAGTGGTGAAGCAAGTGCTGGGTGTGTGGAAGAGCAAGAACACCTCATTGAAGGAAATGTGCTTCAGAATTAAAGGCATGTTAAAAAAGTTCGAAGCATGGAGCATCAGACACATTGAACGTGCTCTAAATGGAGAGGCACATGAAGCAGCTCAAGGCATGATTGGGGAGCTATTTGTGTTGAGGACCACTTTACCTCTTTATCATGGCCAGGAAACTTTGGCTGATCTCGTGTTGAGACGTGTACCTTGGCGGGAGGAGCTTTACAGAGTGTTGGAAGAGAATCATGAAGGCGCATGTGGTGGCCATTTTGCTCTAAAGATCACCTTGCATAAGATTTTGCAAGAGGGGTATGTATGGCCTAGTTTGCACAAGGATGTTCACCATTGGTGTAGGTCTTGCAATAGGTGTCAAGCATTTGGGAAGAGAGTGTTGAAGCCAGAGCTACGAAAAACCATTATGGCGTTTGATGTGTTTGAAAAGTGGGGGATTGATGCAATAGGCCCGTTACCTATCACAAGCAGGGGCAAAAGCTATATTTTGACGGCAGTGGACTATCTCTCTAAATGGGCAGAGGCTATAGCAGTAAAACAGATCACTGCAAAGGATGTGGCAAAATTTGTGTATGATGAAATATGTTGCAAGTTTGGGGTGCCATTAGAGCTACTTTCAGATAAGGGGCTAGGATTTAGAGCTAAACTGCTAGACTTCTTATGCACAAAGACGAGGATTAGGCACCAGCATACCACTCCTTATTACCTACAGTGTAATGGCTTAAATGAAAGATTCAATGGTGAGTTGGTACAAATTCTTTCTAAAGTGATAGAGCACCAAGGAAAGAATTGGGATTTGGAATTGCCTAGTGCATTATGGGCTTACCGTACTTCGGTGAAGACAGGTACAGGGTTTACTCCATTTCATTTGGTGTATGGAAAGGAAGCACTATTGCCTGTGGAGGTAGAGTTGCCTGCGGTCAAGATGTTAGAGAAGTTGCTTGGGCCGCCTAGTGATGCATTCAAAGAGAGGCTCTTGCAGTTACAAGAGGTCCAATTGGATAGGATGAGCGCATTGGAGCATTATGGACAGATGCAGGATAAGGCTTTGGCAAAGATAAATGAAAAGGTCAAAAGTAAGGGTATCAAGAAGCATGACTTGGTTTTGCGCTACAACAGCAAACTGGACAACACCTTCCAAAAGAAGTTTCAAATTAAGTGGGAAGGCCCTTTCAACGTAGTGGAGTGTTTCCCGAATGGTACATATCAGTTGGCTAACCTGGATGGGATTTACATACGTCAAGGGTAAATGGATTGCATCTTAAGTTGTATCATGCCAGGTTGATGATGGTGGAGCAAGATGAGTTTTCTGAAGAGTGAGTGATGTCTGTGAGGGATGAGGAGACCTGTGATGTGGCGAGTCTCATATCTCTCTTTGCTGCTGTTGATCATGAATGATCTAGTAGGCTAGGGGATGGGCAAATTATGTCAGGATTTTTTTGGAGCAAGGGATTGCGCATATGTACATATACATGCATGGTGCATCAAATAAAGGATTGCCCATTTTCCTTAGCCAGGTGGTTACGTGGGGCCCACATGTGTACAGGTAGGACAGGGTGTACATAGTGCATCGATTTTCACTATTACCAGTACCACTGTGTTTTTCTACAATAATGAGGAGTTTATAGCATGTAAAACTTCTCAAGGAAGCTATCCGCGGGCCGATGACATGAGGTCAGCAGGTGCGTCAGATGGCATCTAGTGGCGTCAGGAGGGCGAACGAGGTCAATATTTGCACGCAGATGAGGACGGACACAACATGGGTGTTTTCTTGTGAGAGTTACGCAGAAAGGTCATCATTAGGACCACTTTTTGGGGCCACTTCACGTGGTGGCGAGATGCATTATTGGAAAAAAGCTGAGTGCCAGGTGTGCGAGTGATGCAAAAAGGTGACAACTATGCACTGCGAGGTCAGTTTTTGGCATGTTCGGTGTCCGTTTGAGGTCATCTAAAATGCCAAGGGTGCCCAAGTAATAAAGATAAGTGTGGGAACTGAAAAAAGAGAGAGAAGACCAGAAAAAACGTGGAGAAGAGAGGAGGAACAGCCGCAGGTGTGTTTTTGCCCATTTTGGAGCCTGTTTTGGCCGTAAACTGCTCATCCGAGGTCGGATTTGAGCACTTTGACATTGTAGACTGGGGTTTTGGGCCGTTCCGGACGCGATGGCACTGTCCATTTTGCCAAATTACTCACTCTTTTTCTGCTGTTTTTCTGTGTAAGTTTCTCCTATGAGCGAAGTTTCTGCTCTAGTTTGTGATTGTATCTGGTATCTTTTACCCATATTTTGTGAGCTGTTTGCCCCATTGGTATTGGCCCAAGATCATTTGTATCTAAACATCAAAAATTCTCCTCTTTTGAGCTGAGTTTTTTGGGTGTGTGTGTGTGTGTGTGTGTGTGTGGAGTGGGCAAGTGGATAGTCTCTCTCCTCTCACTCCAGAGGTGTGTTCCCTGTCTCGGCCAGGTGTGTTGTGTAAGCCGAGTGGTGCCCCATAGTGTGTGTGTGTGTGTATCTGTTGAGCTTATATGTGAAGCTACTCAATATATAGAGAAGCCATATACATTTGTATATTTAATGATTTTTATAATATAACGATGATGTATATATAGAGGGGACCTGGGTGCCATATATAGAGAAGCCATATATTGAGTAGCTTCACATACAAGCTCAACAGTATCTTCCCAAGAGTGTGTGTCGGGTCGTTATAGAGGCGCTGTGTGTGTTTTCATCCCGCTCACAACGTCCATGTGGAAGAACCAAAGAATTTGGATAGTAAATGAAATTAAAAAATAGAAGCTTGTGCAAAGAAAACTTTGACAATTTTTTGTAGGAGATTGCGTGTATGCACTAGTTTCATTTCTTCTTAAGAACGCTTACCATGTGAGTGATTTTGTTTTGGATTGAAAATACTTATGTGTTTTCTTTTGTTAAACTTTTACTTATGGCTTATAGTTCATGTGCATGTTTTTTCTTTGACAAGATACAACTATGCCACGTTTGACACTAGCCTTTTGGTCTCTTAGGATGTGCATACAGTCTAAAAAGAATTTCTCTTATACCAATGTGTAGATAGTGGGAACCAGCCCTAGTCGAGAATCAAAGAAGTAGTAGCAAGTGGTAACTACCAAGTTCAATTACCACATAGTTGTACAATGTACAGTAAGTCAAAGATCCAGTCTGGTACCTATGAATAGGGCCGATTATTGTTGACTACTGTTACTATAGCTATAACTCTAGAGTATAGTTCTACTCATGTACTCTTTTGGCATTTGTTGTGAGAATTACTTCTCTCATGGTTATACTTGGTACCAGTCTTGGAAGGATCACTATGTATAAATTATGTATATCAAATGCATTCAAGAACTATTTGTAAAACTTCTTATCTTTGACAAATTAAATACACCCTTTTTCTATTCAAGCTATAATTTTTTTTCCTGATTCCATTTTACGATACCCTTTTCTATGTGAAAATGTGAGAACATATTAAATTTAATAGTCCCTTCTACTTCACTCGCATGATAGTCAGATAATTATTAGGTGACCCCCCAAGATACCAGCTATACTCTCACTATTTGAATATACATTCTAGTTCCAATCTCAGTCTCTTGTTTCTCTTTCTAGTCTAGTCATTGTCTGATTATATATTTGGAGTCCCCATTGACGAGAAAAATCCTCCTCATAGGCATAGTAGTCTTCACCATGATATTGAAATCTCCTCAATAAAGCCCATGCTTTCTCCATTGATGGAACTTTAGAGAATCTAGTCTTCAAAGCTTTGGAAATTTGAGTATATCCATCTTCAATCTGAGAACACATACTCCAAAACCATTGACCAACGTTTCCTCTAAGACATAGCAATAACAAATCCCCTTTCTCAATGTCATTCCTCTTGCCAAGGAGATGACAAATCATTCCAACTTACGCAAGAAAATCACCAACATATTCTTCTAAATTCCCAAAAAAGATTGGGATACCCTCAAAGTTATAGTGTGTCATAGTCTTTTAATGCTAGAGCCACACAATCCCTTTTTTTCATGACATGCAGTTATGCACACAAAGTCTTGAAAGGCCTTCTGGCCTAAATTCTTATGAATGAAAGAGATTGATCTTCTTAAACATGAGACAATAGTTGGCTATTGGAATTTTTTTGTGCAAAAATCTTTTTTCCGTTTTGTGTTATGCTAATCCATACCAAATCCTAGATCACTTTAGATGTCTTAAAATAAAACTATGAACACATTCTATTTTGAAATCCAAGCATTCATGCAATATACAACAACAACATACACAAGCTGTTCATCAGCGGGGGCACCAAAATTGAGGCGGTTGGGGGTGGGCAACAAGAGAGGCGACCTCTAAACACCCCTCAAGACTCCCGTGCAACTCAATTGGGGATGGGGAAACCAGAAGCACAACACAGCAACAAACCCACAACCAAACCCAAACAAGATAGGGGCACCACCTAGTTATGGGATGCAAACTAGGATACAAGGAGATTTCGTCACAACCAACAGGAGATGCAACAAAACGCACACAGGCAATCTCATGCAAAGACATACACCAAATGGCGGAAAAGAGAGTTAGAGAAAAAGGAATAAAGAAAGAGAGAAGTGGAGTTTGTGCAAATACCTGATTCAGAACTTGCAAGGTAAGGATGTATACTTACACTATCACGGATCTTGTATAAACTAAACCAACAATTAGTGAATGGTAAACATTGCTAGCACAATCACATTGACTTAGGGTGTGGGAAACCACTCACCACAAAACCTCTTACAATGAACAAGAAACTTGGCAATGAAAACACAGTAACCACTTTCTCAAACAAGCTCAAATGACGAAACTTGAAAGATACGAGTCACCTTGCATCCACCAAACCATGCGGCACAAGTGAAGGACGAAGATTATAGAACCAAGACACGTCTTTGAAGCACCAAAACCTCAAATTGTTGAAAATGAAAGAGCATGTATAATATTGATTTTAGATAGGACACTCACACTCTCTCACTTGTAATGTGTAGCATCAAAGCGTCTCTCACACCAAGTGCAAGACTCACAAAGTGGTTGCTACAGCTAAGTCTCTCCTCACGCATATAGTTTTGGGGTGCTATGCAAAATCATGAGATGATTTTACAATAAGGAGAGGGGACTATTTATAAGCTGGAGACCCCTCATTGACATTATTGGAAATCCTAATTTACAAGCTAACAAATAAGGATTATGATTTTTTTAAAATATCAAAACATTGCAGGCCTTCTTTGTCTCCTTGAGTCATGGATGTGGGCTCAAGAGAGCACATTATTGATGGTAGACAAGATGAAAGTAAAGTTTGAAGGAAAGAGAGAGAGAGAGAGAGAGGGAGAGAGAGTTTTATTATATGTACATGTCTTGAGGGAAGGTGCTTTTTAGAGATGGATTTTTGGTGTTTGTGTTAGTAGGTTAGTAGTTAGTGTTAGCAATTACTAGAAAGATGGGTGTACCGTTGAAATGGTGAATCCTTGAGGAATCTTGGACTCACTCGTGCGTCGATTGTCAAAAGTGACCGCCGTTCTTCTTCTACTTCTTTACACGCCGCCGCCATAGTTCAATCACCCCAAAGGCAATGAGGGTTTTGTTGATAAAACAATCCCATTTTGTAGAGATTAAGTATGGTTAGGTTGCTGTTTTTTATGCATTCTTGAAAGGGTAGAATAAAATTTTAATATGGGAGTAATAGAGAGAGATATGGAGAAGGTGGATGTAGGTAGAGCTTCAAAAGAGAGTTAGAAGTGAGAGAGTGAGAGAAAACCATGGAAGTTGCAATTTTAAGCGAGGAATAGAGAGAAATGAGTGTGTGTGTGTGTGTGGAAGTAGGAAAGGAGGTGAGAAAAGACTATGGGCGACTTGTGAGAAAAGTGGGCAGAGACTAGGGTCCACCAAAAACATCCTATCTCACTGTTGGTAGCTCCAAAAATTACTAAAATTATTAAAAATTTTAAGTTGATTATTCAACTGCTCTTGGTACATATTTCGTCTTTTGACCATTGCTTCAAATTTGGAGTGGAGATGGATATAAAATATCCTACCACAATGCCTATTGTTTTTCACAAAAAAAGTCTTTAGTGGCTGTCCTTTTGTGGAATTTGCATAAGGATTTAAAGGTAAGCCCCTCCTTGCATGAGATCATGACTTGATACATTATTAGGGGTTTGAAAATATACATGGTTGTGGATTATTCATAAATATAATATATGAATATGATGGAAAAAAAAGGCTAGTATATATAAACAATTCCTGGAATCTAAAACAGTGTTAGCTATACATATAAAAACAATATATGAAAATATACCGAATCAAATGAGGAGGGCACTCGTTTGTTTTTATTGATGTATATTTATTTAAAAGAGGTAAGAAAGAGTACTTGAAAGAAATAAGAATTTAGTGAAAGACAATGATTGATGGTGAAAGGTGTTTTTGAAGTTTTTACCTTGAGTGAATTCACACCAAAAATAAGAGAAGCTTGCATGAAATGATTTTTTATAGAATACATAGGTGGAAAAGATTATGGTAATGGTGAGTAAATATGAATTGCATACTTAGATAAATAACACACACCCAAACATACATATTTAAATAAATACAAGAAATAATTATAATAAAAACTCTCTATATTTAGGCCCTATATACAATAAAATAATTATGCACAAAAGGGCCGTAATATTTTTTGGTTTTTTTTTCCCTTGGCTCAACTAGCCCAATGATTAGCTAAGTAGTGAGGGTTTTTAAGGAGATATAGGAAAATTTCCCTAACTCACACACGGCTATGTATAGTGAAAGTGTGAGGATAACCACAGTGTTTGAGTGATTTCTATAGGGTGAGATAGCTCACTATGGAAATTTTGGATAACCAAAAAATGGCTATCATTAGAATCCCTAGATAATGATACATTCATTTACCATTTATCTGATCGCACAAAATGTAGATCTTGTAACGTCTATCTTTGTTTGCTTTCATCTTTCATAAAGGACCTTTGCTATATGGTTAGAAAGCCTTTTGTGCTGTGAAATATCATGATGTAATGAAGTGGATAAGTAAACCTCATCCATCAAAGAAAAGTTTCCATAAACACCCCCCAGGATCAAAGATCTTTTAGTTTCTCTTCCAATGAGAAATGTATGATATGGAATCACTTACTGAAGTTTGTTGAAGAAACTTGTTTCTCTTATTGCTATCCATCATTGCTTCACCCACTATGAACGTGATATAAAGGATAGGTTTCTCTTTCTCCCGTATAAAGTTGATGTATCTTCTTTGATCTTCAAGAGCGTCTATGAGCATATCTCTCAATTCTTGCCCATAAAAGTCATTCAATGTGGGTAGGCTCATCAACTCAAAAACTCCATGACCTTCTAATTAAGGAAGTCTTGTCCCCTTCCAACACATTGGACAAGAATAGATTTTGGTACAGATTGATGAAATATCCACATGTAGCAATCAACAAGTATTCCATCTATGATGAAGACGAGAAGCATCACAATGTGAGATCTCCATACACCAAAGATCCAAAGTGAAAAAGGTTTGGAAACATACCTTCATCACCAAGTATTCATGTCCTCTTCCACTTAAGAAGGTATGGTGCCCACAATGAAAGGTATATGTGAAGAGAGGAGTTGACATTGAAGAGGTGAAACCCAATGTGAAGATGATTGGGGCTTCAAAAGCTTGGATTTTCTTGCTAAGAGATTGTCACATGAATGAAAATCCACCCACTAATACACCATTGGAGATAATAATACCCTTTTGAGAGTTTCCTTTTATGATCCTATTTTTTGCTACTCTGCCATGTTCTTCATCCCCTTTTAAGCCCCCCCCCGCCCCCCCCCCAGCAAGGTTGGAACTCCTCACATTGTACCACGTCAAAGGTTGATGTATTGTTTTATGATTTTGTGAACACTTTGCTTTCTTGCATGATAGGTTCCTCCATGCTTAAAATGCATGGTTCATACCAATGCTTTTCAATATCCTCAACCACTTCTTGAAGATTAATCTCACATGGATTCAACTCACACTCTTCTACTTTGTTTGGATTCAACTCACACTCTTCTGCATTGTTTTGGAGTTAAAATTCCATGTACAAAGCCATCTCTTTATGATCAACATGGTCTATGATCTCCCCACCTATGATTTTCTCTTCTTCTTCACTCTCTTCTATTAAAAATGACATACTCTCAGAACATTCCATAGGATCAAGGTTACCTTCAATGTCTTCATTCTCCATAGAGTCATGTTGCACAAAATCTTGCTCTGCTCTGACCAAAAACTGGCCCTCCAAAAGGCTGGATGTATCCGTTATTGAATCATCCCCAACACCATTTGAGATATCTTGTGTTGATTGCTGCAAGATTTTCATGAAGGTAGGAAAAAAAGATGCCATGTTTGAATCTCTATCACACACTTTAGCACTTGAATCATCGGTTGCCATGTAAACATCCTCTTTAATAGTTTTTGGAGTAGAGGAAAGAAATACGGTCAAGGAGCCGATTCCTTGATTGAAACACTTTCTTAATGGTTGGTTCTTCTAGCATGATGGAAACCATTTTTGATGTAGAAGTACTTGTGAAACTTCCTTCGGGCAATAGTGACCGCTTCTTCAAAGGTAGAGGGTCCACTACAAGTAACCTTAGTCTTTAGGAAAGGAGACAAACCCGAAATAAATTGATCCATTTTTACATAATCTGGAAATGTAGAATTAAATCCACATCTTGCCCATTGACGAGAAAAATCCTCCTTATAGGCATATTAGTCTTTACCATGTTGTTGAAGTCTCCTCAATGAAGCCCATGCTTTCTCCATTGTTAGAATTTTAGAGAATCTGGTCTTCAAAGCTTTGGAAAGTTGGGTATATCCATCTTCAATCTGAGAAGACATGCTCCAAAACATTTCTCAATGTTGCCTCTAAGACATAGCAATAACGAATCCCCTTTCTCAATGTCATTCCTCTTGTCAAGGAAATGATAAATCATTCTACCTTCAGTAAAAAAAATCACAAACGTCTTCTTCTAAATTCCCAAAAAATATTGGGATAGCCTCAAAGGTATAGAGTTGTCAGGAGTTTTTTGGAGCAAGGGATTGTGCATATGTACATACCCATGCATGGTGCATCAAATGAAGGATTGCCTATTTTCCAGAGCCAGGTGGTTATGTGGGGCCCACATGTGTACAGGTAGGACAGCATGTACATAGTGCATCGATTTTCACTATTACTAGTACCAGTGTGTTTTTTCTATAATAATGAGCAGTTGGTAGCGTGTAAAACTTCTCTAGGAAGCTATCTGCGGGCCGACGACATGAGGTAAGCAGGTGCGTCAGATGGCATCTAGTGGCGTCAGGAGGGCGAATGGGGTCGATACTTGCACGTGGATGAGTACGGACACAACGTGGGTGTTTTCTTGTGATAATTATGTAGAAAAGTCATCATAAGGACCATCTTTTGGGGCCACTTCACGTGGTTGCGGGATGCATTATTGGAAAAAGCTGAGTGCCAGGTGCGCGGATGATGCAAAAAGGCGACAACTATGCACTGCGAGGTCCTGTTCGAGGTCCGTTTGAGGTCAACTAAAAGGACCAAGTAATACAGCTAAGTGTGGGAACTGAAAAAATAGAGAGAAGACCAGAAAAAGAGTGGAGAGAAGAGGAGGAACAGCCGCAACTGTGTTTTTGCTCATTTTGCAGCCTGTTTTGGCCCTGTAAACTGCTCATCCGAGGTCGGATTTGAGCACTTTGACATTATAGACTGGGGTTTTGGGTCGTTCTGGACGTGATGGCACTGTCCATTTTACCAAATTACTCACTCTTTTTTTGTTGTTTTGGTTGTGTAAGTTTCTCCTATGAGCGAAGCTTTTGCTCCAATTTGTGATTGTATCTGGCATCTTTTACCCATATTGTGTGAGCTATTTGCCTCATTGGTGTTGGCCCAAGCTCAATTTTATCCAAAAATTAGAAATTCTCCTTTTTTGAGCTGAGTTTTTTGGGTGTGTGTGTGTGTGTGTGTGTAGTGGGTAAATGGGTAGTCTCTCTCCTCTCACTCCATAGGTGTGTTTCCTGTCTCGGCCAAGTGGGTTGTGTAAGCCGAGTGGTGCCCCATAGTGTGTGTGTGTGTGTGTGTATCCTTCCAAGATTGTCTGTCAGGTCATTATAAAGGCGTTATGTGTGTTTCCATCCCGCTCACATTCTTTTGGTGCCCCACTGAGGATCTTTTTCGTACCCTCTGCTTCGAGCTTCAAGCTTCAAGGTTCGGGATTACAGGTTGCAGACTACAGGTTGCAGACTCCAGGTTACAATTTACAGGTTACAGGGATAGGTACAGGTACAAGTGATTCACACAGGTATAGGTAGCTGGAGTACAGTGATGTACTAGCAGTGGAGTCACATGCAGTTGTCGTGGGTATGCAACATTTAGCGCATGCTTGAGCGCATTGTCTGTTGGAATTGTACGTTACTTGTGGAAACTACGATTGTAGGCCTTTGTGGAGCCATACTTGGTTTTATTTGGCAGTCCTAGCCATTTCTGAGACTTGTTCTGGAAGATAGTCATTTCTAAGACTTGATTATACGAGATTTGCATAAGCCTTCGTGTGAGGGTCGATAGCGTGAGGTTTTATTGAGTTGGGGGATTCTCAAATGTGGACATCCTTTCGATGATACAGGTAGCTGGAGCACCCTTTTTGTGACCTCCTAATAGGCTATGTAGTAGTGATTCCTACTTGATGCTCGGGTTCTATTGTTGGCAGTTTATGCATACATATACAGTCTATATTCTGGGTTCACACTGCTCTACTTATGGGGAAACTCTGTCAAAATTTTTCCAAGCTATGATGGCTGGTTTTTTGGTCTTTTAAGCCATTTATGTTGTTATGCTGCTGAAATTTTGGCAAAATCAGAGGATAAGACAGGTGTGCCTTCTTGGGAGCTGCATGGTTGACTTTAATGGATGATCAAAATGGCCCTCAATTCACTCCTTTTCATCTAACTCAAAGAATCCAGATAAATATTCATGTGTCTAGGAATATTTTTTTCCAGCAGCACATAGTCTTTATGTTCAGGCCAACAAGATTAAGAGAGATCCTCGAATGTCCTTTGCCTATTGTGATTCCGATGATTAAATATGAAATCTCATTTGATGTGCATGTGTTTGTTCTTATCTAAAGTTGAGTTCCATTGAAGTTTCTGGGGATTGGGGTCAGTAAAAAGTTTGGGTTCTTGCACGTGTTTGAAGGGGTTCTCAAAGCGTAGTAACCTGGGTAGCCATGGCTTTCTTGTATCCGAAGTTTCATGGAAGATGCGTACATACGTAAGTTCTCATTGGTATGGGAGCGGATGTGCAAGGCCTTAGCACCACAGGTCCCTCCGCCTGACATGATGAAGAAGGACAGGTTCTTGGCTGGTCTTTGGGAGAATATACATTGGAGAGTGGAGCTAAAGAATCCTAGAACATATGAAGATGCATTGGAGGTGGCAAGGAACAAAGAGTGGAAGCTGAGAAAAATGAGCCAGCTGGGAGTAGAGTCTTTGCCCATGAGGCCTGAGTTTCAGCCTATGGACTCTTTACAAGGTCGCATGCCAGGGGTTCATCATGAACTAGTGGTTTCTACTACTCCTTAGGTTATGCAAGCAGTGGTCACTACAGCAATGCAAGATGATGGTCTAAGGCAAGACATGAGGCAAGTGGTAGATTTAACAAAGAATCTTAGTCTAAACATGCTAGGCCAAGTGGGAATAATCAAGGTCGAGGGAGGTTTGCAAATCAGCCAGGAGGTGAAGAGAGACCTAGGAATGGTGCTGGACAAAACAATGGTAGGTTCTGGAGGCAGACACCCACATGTTATAATTGTGGAGAGTTGGGACACATCAGCCCACAATGTGATAAGCCACCAAGGATGGGGGGATACATTTATCCATTGCCAAGACAAGTGCTAACTAGGTCAAATGATTATGGCATCGAAATCAAGGGAGAAGAAGGAACCAGTGGATTAACCCAGGAGGAAAAGGGAAAGACAAAAGTGCTAAGTGTAGTCACCTTGGAGAAGGCATCAAATCTAGAGGATACATTAGTGATTCCTATTGGGAAGAGGACTTCAGAGGAAAAGGAAGGAAGAAGTGCCCCAGGTCCTAGTAAGAAGAAGGGAAAGAGCCATGAAGGCGAGGATGCCAAGGCCAAGAGAAAAAGGAGAGCTCGTCGCAAGTTTCAAGTTTCAAATTTTCCACTAGAGGATGGGCAATTAAGCTATGACTTGAAGGAGGATCTGACGAACAGGAAATCCGATGTTTTTTTTGGGAAGATTATAGAGATGGTTCCTAAGTTAAAGCGACAGTGGAAGAGGGTGGTTAACCCAATGGAGAAAGAACCAGAAAGAAGTTCAGTGAAAGTGTTGGCGATGGATGAGCTACCAGACAATTGTCCAATAGTAGATGTGTGGCACAAAAGAAAAAATCTACGACAAGGTTATGTGGATGGTGGAGCCCAAATATGTGTCATAACACACTCATGCGTTGAGAAGATGGGTATCAGAGTGACTGGGGTGTCAGGCTTCCGGATCCGATTGGCAAACCATCAGAAAGTAAAATGTTTGGGAGTTGTAAAGAGCTTAGAAGTGGAAGCATATGATGCAAAGGCAGTGGTTGATTTTCATGTGATGCTAGCGGGGTTGGGAGCATATCCTATTATACTGGGTATACCATGGTTACGTGCAGTGGGAGCTGTTCAAGATTGGAGACGTGATACGATTAGCCTCTATGGAAAGACAGGTGCCAAGAAGCTATATAATATGGACACAAGGAAACGATTGGAGGAGATTTATGAAGATGAGGATGAGTCTAGTGATGAAGACTATTCCACAGTGTCTGATGAGGACAGTGATAGTACTACCAGCAGTGATGAGGATGTTGATGTTGCGTTTATTTTGATGGATAAAGAAATCCAGGAGTCTGGTTTAGTTGCATTTGCAATGAGGTTGAAGATGAAAGTGAAGGGCCTTATGAAGTGATTGAAGGGCTGATGCAAACCAAGGTTGAATTGTCAAAGAAGCAGGAATTGTTGACACAAATGATCAGTGGAGACCTCTCATCTATGGAGAAGGAGATATATTTGCACATGCAGGTCTATGCCAAAGTAATTGATGGTTTTCTTGATGCAAGGTTGATATATGGCATCTCTATAGGTTTTCCTTGGGAACCACGTGGAACCTTGATTAAGCTTTTGATGCAAGGAATGCCAAGTGTTTTTGTGTGGGATCCAGGTGAAATGAGCATCTACTAGTGTTGTTGCTGCTGAGCATGAATGCTCTAACAGGCTAGGGGATGGGCAAATTATGTTAGGAGTTTTTTGGAGCAAGGGATTCTGCATATGTACATACCCATGCATGGTGCATCAAATGAAGGATTGCCCATTTTCCAGAGCCAGATGGTTATGTGGGGCCCACATGTGTACAGGTAGGACAGCATGTACATAGTGCATCGATTTTCACTATTACTAGTACCTGTGTGTTTTTTCTATAATAATGAGGAGTTGGTAGCGTGTAAAACTTTTCGAGGAAGCTATCCGCGGGCCGACGACATGAGGTAAGCAGGTGCGTCAGATGGCATCTAGTGGCGTCAGGAGGGCGAATGGGGTCGATACTTGCACGTGGATGAGTACGGACACAACGTGGGTGTTTTCTTGTGATAATTATGCAGAAAAGTCATCATAAGGACCATCTTTTGGGGCCACTTCACGTGGTTGCGGGATGCATTATTGGAAAAAGCTGAGTGCCAGGTGTGCGGATGATGCAAAAAGGTGACAACTATGCAATGCGAGGTCAGTTTTTGGCCTGTTCGGGGTCCGTTTGAGGTCAACTAAAATGCCAAGGGTGCCCAAGTAATACAGCTAAGTGTAGGAACTGAAAAAATAGAGAGAAGACTACAAAAATAGTGGAGAGAAGAGGAGGAACAGCCGCAACTGTGTTTTTTCTCATTTTGGAGCCTGTTTTGGCTGTAAACTACTCATCCGAGGTCCGATTTGAGCACTTTGACATTGTAGACTGGGGTTTTGGGCCATTCTGGACATGATGGCGCTCTCCATTTTACAAAATTCCTCACTCTTTTTCTGTTTTTTTTGTTGTGTAAGTTTCTCCTATGAGCGAAGCTTCTGCTCCAATTTGTGATTGTATCTGGCATCTTTTACCCATATTGTGTGAGCTATTTGCCCCATTGGTGTTGGCCCAAAATCAATTGTATCTAGACATCAGAAATTATCCTCTTTTGAGCTGCGTTTTTTGGGTGTGTGTGTGTGTGTGTGTGTGTCTGTGTGGAGTGGGTAAATGGGTAGTCTCTCTCCTCTCACTCCATAGGTGCGTTTCCTGTCTCGGCTAGGTGGGTTGTGTAAGCCGAGTGGTGCCCCATAGTGTGTGTGTGTGTGTATCCTTCCAAGAGTGTCTATTTGGTCATTATAGAGGCCTTCTGTGTGTTTCCATCCCGCTCACAACGTGTCATAGTCTCTCAACACTAGAGCCACACAAAGCTAGTTCCAAACAATCACTTTTTTTCATGACATGCAGTTATCCACACAAAGCCCTGAAATGCCTTCCAACCCAATTTCTTATGAATGAAAGAGATTGATCTTCTTAAACATGACGCAATAGCTGGCTATTGGAAACTTTTTGTGTGAATATTTTTTCCGTTTTGTGTTATGCTAATCCATACCAAATTCTAGATACTTAAGTAGTCTTAAAATAAAACTATGCACACAATCTATTTTGAAATCCAAGCATTCATGCAATATGAAACAATGACATACACGAGCCGTTCCTTAGTAGGGGCACCTAAATTGAGGTGGTCTAGTGTGGACAACAAGAGAGGCGACCTCTAAACACCCCTCAAGGTTCGCGTGGTGCTCAATTGGGGTTGGGGCAACCACAAGCACAACACAACAACAAACCCACACCCAAACCCAAACAAGATAGGGTCACCACCTAGTTATGGGATGCAAACTAGGATACAAGAGAGATTAAGTCACAACCAAGAGGAGGTGCAACAAAATGCACACAAGCAATCTACCACAAAGACACACACCAAATGGTGCAAAAGAGATTCAAAGCAAAGGGAAGAAAGAGAGAGAGGAGTGGAGTTTGTGCAAATACCTGATTCAAAACTTGCAAGGTAAGGCTATATACTTACACTATCATGGAGTTTGTATAAACTAAACCAGCAATTAGTGAAAGGTAAACATTGCTAGCACACACACATTGTCTTAGGGTGTGGGAAACCTCTCACCACAAAACCCTCTTACAACAATCAACAATAAACTTGGCAATGAAAACAAACTAACCACTTTCTCAAACAAGCTCAAATGACGAAACTTAAAAGATATGAGTCACCTTGCATTCACCAAACCAGGCGGCACAAGTGAAGGACGACAATTATAGAACCAAGACATGTCTTTGAAGCACCAAAACCTCAAATTTTTGAAAATGAAAGAGCATGTACAATAAAGGTTTTAGATAGGGCACTCACACTCTCTCACTTGCAATGTGTAGTATCAAAGCTTCTCTCACACCAAGTGTGAGACTCACAAAGTGGTTGCTACACCTAAGTCTCTCCTCACGCGTATAGTGTTGGGGTGCTATGTGAAATATTGGAGATGGTTTTACAAGAAGGAGAGGGACTATTTATAGGTTGGAGACCCCTCATTAAGATGATTGAAAATCCTAATTTACAAGATAACAAATCAGGATTATGATTTTTTTTTAATATCAAAAGATTGCGGGACTTTTTTGTCTGCTTGAGTCATGGATGTCGCACAAGAGAGCGCATTATTGATGGTAGACAAGATGAAAGTAAAGTTTTAAGGGAAGAGAGAGAGAGAGAGAGCGAGAGAGTTTTATTATATGTACATGTCTTGAAGGAAGGTGCTTTTTAGAGTTGGGTTAATGGGTGTTTTTGTTAGTAGGTTAGTAGTTAGTGTTAGCAATTACTAAAAAAATTTAGTACGGATAAAATGACTTGAAGGATGAGAAAAGAGGGGTAAATGAGATGGGTGTACCCTTGAGATGGTGAGTCCTGGAGGAATCTTGGACTCACCCGTGTGTAGATTTTGGAAAGTGACCGCCGTTCTTCTTCATCTTCTTTTCATGCCGCCGCCATAGTTGAATCACCCCAAAGGCAATGAGGGTTTTGTTGAAAGAAAACTCCCATTTTGCAAAGATTAAGTATGGTTAGGTTGCTGATTTCTTATGCATTCTTCAAAAGGGTAGAATAAAGTTATAATATGGGAGTAATAGAGAGAGATATGGAGATGGTGGATGTAGGTAAAGCTTCAAAAGAGAGCTATGGGTGTGAGAGGGGAGACTAATGGTGAAGAGGGTGAGAGAAAACCATGGAAGCTGTAGGTTTGAGTGAGGAATAGAGAGAAATGAGTGTGTGTGTGTGTGGGGAAGTAGGAAACGAGGTGAGAGAAGGCTACTTGTGAGAAAGTGTGCAGACTAGGGTCCACCAAAAAAATCCTCTCTCACCGGTGGTAGCTCCAAAAATTATCAAAAAAATTTAGGTGATTATTCAGCTCTTGGTCCACATTTTGTCTTCTAATTACTAGACCTTCCTTACATTGTTCCACCATCGTCCCACTGGTATGTGTACTACCATTGGCATCCCTTCTGGTACTTCTACCAATATGTCGACTGTCATATTAACTTTTTCTATCATGCCTACAATTACCTACACTAATTTTGATGTTTGAGGTAGACTGAATCTATTGTATTGTTCATGCGTAGGCTCACATACACTCACATACACAAACTCACAGTCTTTGCGACACCCCATCTGGCATACATATTGAAGGATTGAAACATGAGAGTTTGATGGATGAGAGGTTGAGATTGTGATGATCCTAGATTGATCCTCTTCCTCATCCTCACCATGTTGTACAACATACGACCATTTGTTCAAGGTAGTTCCAAGCACATCTCTTTTCAATAGCATATGACTAACAACATCATCGTGAAAATTTGTGTCCATATCAGCATCTTGCATAGAGACACATAATTTTAAGATGTATGCGCAGGTGATTGCGTCTGAAGATAGGACCTCGCTATGCTTCTATTGAGAACAACCCACAACTTCCTAGCCCTATCCTTGTTGGGAATATCTTGCAATCAGTGCAGTCCACAAGACAATATCCCGCATAGTAATCTTGTCAAAGACTTGTTGGGCACTGACAAGAGCACCGCACTTGACATACATAGGCACAATTGCAAATATCAATTCGAATCCTATTGCATCGGTACAAAACCTTCTGTTTAGCACACTCTTTATGTGAGCTCACAAAAGAGAGACTCGTTCTCTTACTCTCCCTTTTTGGTGTTCTATAGCCTTTATTGCTACTTGCTTGACGGTGTTGCGAGAGAAAACGGATATGTATGGACCAAGGCATTGCCAAGCACGACATTTTTTATGACAGCCCTTGGCTAACAATATAAGATCAAATATTTTAAGCCCATATTAGCATGTTGGGTAGAGCCACATGCCTTCAAGATGCATGCGTAGGTGATTGTATTTGGACAAAATCCCTCACTTTGCATCCGTTGAAAACAACCTAGAGCTTTCTCACCCCGCTCCTCTGGTTCATATCATACAATCAATGCATTCCAAAAGATGCCGCTCCAAAAAGTAAGTTGCTCAAGCACTTTTTGTGCTTTCTCAAGTGCACCACATTTGGCATACATGCCAAGGCAGTGCCTAGTATGTCATTTTTTTCCAACAGCCCTTGGCTAACAATATCATCGTGAGTTCTTTTGACCATATCAACATCTTGCATAATGCCACATGCCTTCAAGATACAAGCGCAGATGATTGTATTTGGAGAGCTGCCCGCTCTTTGCATCTGCTGAAAGAAACCTAGCGCTTACTGGCCCTATCTCTATTGGGCATATCCCACGATCATAGCATTCAAAGAGAAGGCATTCTATATAGGAATATTGTCGAGCACTTTTGTGCTTTATGAAGTACACCGGATTTGGCATACATGTCAAGCAAGGCAGTGCCAAGCACGATGGTTTTTTTCAATAGCACTTGGCTAACAATATGAACATGAATTCTACTACTTTGGTACAAAACCTTCTGCTTAGCACAATATTTCTTGCTCTCCATTTTTGCTTATGTAGCCTTTATTGTTGATTGCTTGGCACTGTTATGAGGGAAAAAAGATGTGTGTGGACTAAGGCATTGCCAAGAATAATTTCTTTTGCAAAAGCCCTTTTCTAACAATATAAGATGAAATATTTAAGCACATATCAGCATGTTGGGTAGAGCCACATGCCTTCAAGATGCATGCGTAAGTTGATTGCATCTGGATGGAGGCCCTCACTTTGCATCCACTGAAACTATCCTAGAGCTTTCTTGTCTTGCTCCTCTTGTGCATACCCTACAATCAATACATTCCAAGAGACACGGATCCCAATAATAAGCTCCTAAAGCACCTTTTGTTCTTTCTCAAGTGCACCACATTTGGCATACATGTGCGAAGGCCGTCATTTTTTTCCAACAACCTCTGGCTAACAATATCATCATGAATTTTTTTGCCCCTGTTTTCTGTATTAGTAAGGGGGGGGGAGAGAGAGAGAGAGAGAGAGAGAGAGAGAGAGAGAGAGAGAGAGAGAGAGAGAGAGAGAGAGAGAGAGAGAGAGAGAGAGAGAGAGAATCAACAATGACTGAACTATAATCTTGTCTCTTGGAGTGCATTGATTGTGGGATATTCCCAACAGGGGTAGGACTAGGAACCTTTGGAGGACTATTTTTATCATATGCAAAGAGAGGGCCTCAACAGGGGTAGGGCTAGGAACCTCTGGACTGTTTTCAACATATGTGAAGAATGGGCCTCAAGATCCGGATGCAATCACCTACACTGCAGCTTCAAGGCATCTCGCATCATGCAAGATGTTGCTATGGGAAAATGATCATGATGATTTTGTTAGTTTGAGACTGTTGACATAAAACATCATGGTTGGCACTACCTTGCTTGACATGCATGCCAAAGGCGGTGTACTTGTTAAAGCACTAAAAGTGATGGATGTGCTTCTTGTCCAAAATGCTCTAATCGCGGGGTATGCCCAGCAGAGGCAAAGTCAAGAAGCAGTGGCTATTTTTAGCAGATGCAAACAGAGGGTAGCTCTCCAAATGAAATCACCTACGCTTGTATCTTGCAGACAAATGGCATTATGCAAGATGCTGATATGGGCAAAAGAATTCACAATGATATTGTTGGAAAAAAATGACGGCCTTGGCACATGTATGCCAAATGTGGTGCACTTGAGAAAGCACAAAAGGTGCTTCATGAGCTTATTATTGGGAGCCGCGTCTCTTGGAATGCATTGATTGCAAGATATGGACAAGAGGAGTAGAACGAGAAAGATCTAGGCTGTTTTCATTGGATGCAAAGTGAGGGCCTCCGCCCAAAAGAGGCAAAGCTAGGAAGTGTTGGCTATTTTTAGTAGATGCAAAGAGAGGGCAGCTCTCCAAATGCAATCACAATTTAGGATTCTTATTATTCCATACTCCCAATACTTGTTTCATGACCAACAAGGCATCTCCTTTGATTTGCAAGCGTCTAATTCCCAACTGCAAGCAAATGTGCAAAAACCACCTTCAAGAGCCATGTACTTTGCTTCATTGTTACTCTTTGCATCAAGTTTCAGCCCTTGTTTCCTTACAAGCTTTCCTTGTGCATCATACATGAAAATGCCTCTTGAAGTAGCATCATGACTTGTTCGATAAGAACCATCAAAGTATAACAATGACGCATCAGAGATGACAAGAGTCTTGACTTTCGTCTTTTGCACCATCTCTTCTTTAACCAAAACAAGAGTGTCTCTTCCACCAAAAAGGTGAACTGAAACTCCTGAAGTTCAATAACACATCTCATCATTGTTTTTGATATATTTGAATTATTGAACAACTAGGGAAGCAATGAATAACTAGTGAGAAAGGTGAATGACTTTTGCAACAAGTAGTGTCTGAATTGTTTGCAAGCATAAACCATATTGGTCCTCACTAATTCAATTTCAGAGAAATCTCTTTCATGAGGTGTCTTCACTCTGCTAGAATAATGAATAGGCTTCATATACTGAGGTTCTTTCCCCTTTTTCAATAACATGGTCCCAATGGCATCATCTCCCATTGATGGGTTAACATAAAACTCCTTTTCCCTATCAAGAGCTTGCATAATGGGTAGTGTACTCAAAACCTCTTTGACTCTGTCAAAAATATCATCACAGTCACGAGACCACTCAAAGGGTTCATTCTTAACTGCTTGTTGTAATGGATACAATAGTTGTGATGCCAAAGGTATGAAACGAGATATATATTTAACCTTCTGTATGAAAGTGGCTAGCTGTCTGGTAACTTTTGGAGATGATAGCAAACAACAAAGATTCCACTTTCTTTGGATCTGCTTCAATCCCATTTTCCAAAATCACATGTCCAATAAGCTTTACCCTTGGCTGTGCCAAATGACATTTCTTAGGGTTCAAATGACACCTGCATTCATCATACCTTACAGAAGTCATTTCAAGTTTTTGAACATGCTCTTTCCTTGAACTATATACACAGAAATCATCTATGAATCCTTTGACAAACTTCCCAAGGAACAGGGTAAGGACCCAATCCACTTTTCTTTCAAATGCTCCAGGTCCATTTGTCAACCCAAAAGGAAGGCAGCAAAAGCAGAAACAACCCCATGGAATGATAAAAGTAGTCTTTTTCCGATCTTCAAGAGTGCAAGGATAAGATAAAAATATCCTAAATAACCATCACAGGCACTATATCTTTCAAAGCCATCCACTACATCCAAAAGTTGATCAATGAAAGGCAAAGGGTAAGGATCTTTCTTGGTCACTGCATTTAATGGCTTGTAATCAACACAAACTCTCCAACACCCATCTTTCTTTGGAGTGACCACTACAGGGCTTACCCATTCAGCATTATCCACTGGCACAATCAACCCTACATCCAAAAACTTATCCACTTATTCCTTTAAAGCATTCATTTACTCCTTACCTATCCTTCTTAATTTTTGTCTTATTGGCTTTGCCCCTTCAACTAGCTCAATCTTCAATGGATCCCCAACAAAACCCCTTATTTCCTGGTATGAAGTCATGAAAAGATTTGGAAACATATTCAACATTGCTAAGTACTCCCTTCTTTCTCCTTGTGACAAATGAGTACTCATCATATTTTGAAGCAACTCTTTCTTCACTGGCAATTCCTGTTTAGGCTGCATCAACTCTTCAAGTTTCTCTAAACGGCTTGAAGAATTTATATTCTCTTACTCTTGCAACATTTCACCCACTTACCTCTTCTCATCATCCAACAACAAGAATGACACTTCACCCTCAGCACTGGAACTGGAAGCAGAGCTACTTTCTGAATCTTCAGAACTATCTTCACTATAGTAACTTTGGATTCATCATTCTCACTTACAAATCAGTACTCATCCACTACAACAAAAAAGGGTACCTTCGACGCAGGTTTCGACACATCCCATCTAAAAAGCCGTCGATATACGTGTCGCTACAAAAACGTCGCTATATGCGTCGATATACGCGTCGAAAGATAATATTATCGACGCATATTTCAACGAGCTTAGCGACGCATATAGCGACGACCATAACAAAAAAAAAAATCTTGGGCAGAGGACAGGCAGCCTAGCCTGTGCCCAATGAAAAGATGGACACAGCCACAGTGAGACTGCCTATCCTCTGCCCAAGAAAGGGAGCAACACCAAAATCAATCGTGCTCCCGCAAAAATTCTGGCAGAGTTCCCTTTGTTTTTACATAAACTTTTCAAAAAAAACCGTATCATGTATACACCTCCTACATGCTATCCATGTAGGATCTCACATGAGATTTAAGGCCAATGAAAGAAATGAAATGAACTTTGTGCAAAACCATAATCGTACCAACTTAAAATCATAACCATAATAAACTAAATTTGTGCAAAACCATAACCGTCCATAACCACTTTGATCAAAACCATAATGCAGATAACCATAACCACAAACAAAACAATAACCATAAGCATAACCAGAAAGTTAAACATAACCATAAACAAAACAAGAACCATAACCATGTCTATACAAGAATAGGAGAAATAACCATCTCTATACAATGACAATGACAATAACCATAACCATAAGGGAAACAATAACATTCTGAACAATAACCATAACCATATATGTCTATACAAAAAAGAGACACAAAAGCGTGTCTATGTCTCACAAAACATATATATGAAATCCAATGATGATTAGGCGTCACAACCTGCACATAGGACAAGTCACAAAATTAGTATTGATATTACTTCACATATACTTATTTAATTAAATCAAATCACACATATTAACGTCTCACCTCAAGCGGTCAACGAGACTCTATGGCCTCCTAGTCTACAAGCTCTCCTGAAGCATCAAGATCATTCAATACTTCATAGATACCTCTGCGATATCCATCTGTCTCCTCCTGCCGTGTCGAGGCTCAATGCATCGCAAGATTCTGTGTTTATACAAAAATCAAAGTAATAAGAATACATGATTCATCACGTTTTAAAAAATGCCATAGCTAGGATTGGATTAGAAACTCACAAACTCATAGCAAAAGGTGTCAAAGCCTCCGTTGCCAAGATGAGATATCCCCCTGGTCATCTGTCGTATCTGCGCGGCTTGACGCTACTGTCTGAACCGCATGTCCGCTGTCCTCTCATCCTCCCTGATCTGCTGCCACGTCTCTTGTGGGATGCCCGAAGGCTTCGGCGAGCTGGTCCTAAAAGCCTGCCGAGCTCCATCTCATCGGTGTTTCACGGTGTACCGTGCAACACCCTTGATCCACCTCCTCCGAACAGCCTTTGAACCCGGAGCAGGCTGGTACTCTCTCATGATGGTGTCCAATATATAACTGACTTTGTCCTCATCCTAGTCAGGCCAAGGCGTTAGAATGTTGGTCCAAAACTGCAGCTCCGCGAGCTGGCGAATCCGCTGTCTCATCTCAGTTCCGGCTCTATCCATGTCAACAGAACCATTTGCCCATACAGTATAGAGCTTGGAGGCACTAGGATCGTGTGCCCCCCAAGGTGTCCGAGGTGTGCCAAGAGGTGTGTCAAGAGGTGTGCCTGGGTAGGACAGGGGTGGTGAGCGAGGAGGGATCGAAGCATCTGTGGACCCTCCTCCACAGCAACCACCACCTCCACCTGACGATTGTCGAAATCGGTGAGTGTGCCTGTACTACGGAGATGAGGACGTACTCGCCTCTTTTGTACCCCTAGGTGTCGAAGAGGACGTGATGGGAGACCTCGCAGGCATCGTACCCGTGGGCTTCCCCCCCTTATAGGCGTCCCTCCCCCCATAGGCGTCCCCCCCATAGGCGTCAGACCCTCGGGTGTGAAGCCCAGAGGCGTAGAACCCGTGCCTTTGGCTACCCAGTACTGAGAAGCCTTTGTCATCTGACTGGGCATCATCCGTGTGACGAAGCCCATAAATGCATCTGCACTCATAGAAGCGGGATCTAGAAACTGGTCTGCCATACTAAAGTCCTGTACAAAGAAAGTAAAATAAAGCATCAGAACATGTTTGTTTAAATTAACTTTAAGCTTAATTTTAAATCAACGTCTTCACACAAACACTTATAGGCCTTGGCCTCGACGAGTGAGGCATAATCGATAAGATCTTGCAATGTATCATCGTCTATCTCTAATTGCAGACATAACTCTGCCCCAACTCATTTTGGAAGATTGTCTTCATCCATTGCATCTTTATGTATAACTGTCAATTTTGCCTCGTCTGTGTCATCCCTCGTATCTCTGTCAGCTTCCTCTGCCATACCTTCGTCCATCTCATCTAATGTCACAGTAGTATGGACGTCGTCTGACCGACTTTTGTTTGGCCAGCTGTATTGGTGAAAGGGCACAGCTCTGGCATCTTTCCAACTAACTGCAAATCATCTCGTGAAGCACAATTGTCTTTCATTACCATGATTGTCTTCCAGAGGAGCTCTCCCACATTCTTGAATATATGCATTGGATCCAGCAAATGGTTAATTAGTAGATCACCCCAGTACGGCAACGTATGGAGAATGGACAAACGTTTCATTCTTGCCATTGACACCCTTTGGCCCTAGGGCCACAAGACTTCAAAACATACAAAAAGACAACCTATGGCCACGATGTCAAAGGTGGCCAAGATATCAATGCAGCCCCATGGCCCTAGGGCCAGGATCTCTATATGGAACATAGGCAATGTATGGCCCTTGAGCTTATACATTGCCACCCTATGGCCCTAGGGCCACAAGAACTCACAACATACAATAAGAGAACCTAAGGCCCCTAAGCTCAAGGGTGCGGGCTCAAGGGTGGCCAAGATATCAATGCAGCCCCATGGCCCTAGGGCCATAGGATCTCTATATGGGACATGTGGCACCCCATGACCCTAGGGCCATATGATTTACAAATGGAACATAGGCAATGTATGGCCCTTGAGCTTATACATTGCCACCCGATTACCCTAGGGTCATAGGATTTCCGAATGGAACATAGGCAATGTATGGCCATTGAGCTTATACATTGCCACCCCATGGCCCTAGGGCCGTAGAATCTCCATATGGGACATGTGGCACCCTATGGCCCTTGAGCTTACATATTTCCACCCCATGACCCTAGGGCCATAGGATCTCCAACTACAAAGTAGGGCAGCGTATGGCTCTTGAGCTTATACATTGTCGTGGACCTAGGGCCATAGGATCTCCAACTGGAACATAGGGCTATGTATTGGAGCTTATCTATTGTCGCCCCTAAACCCTAGGGCCATAGGATTTCCAAATGGAATATAAGGCAACTTATGGCTCGTGAGCTTATACATTGCCACCCTATGGCCCTAGGTCCACAAGCTTTCACATTGCCATTGTAGGGCCACAAGGATCTCACAAGATAGAAGAAGAAAACCCTAGGACATAGGATTTTCAAATGGAACTAAGTGCACGCTTTGATCCTTGACCTCCAACATTGCCGTCCTATGGTGTGAGCCCAGGGGTGGCTAAGGTGTCTTCATAATAATTTCGGCCATTCAAGGGATATCCGCAAGTGGCATAAATTAAAAAAATAATTAAAAAGTAATTAAACAATAATTAAAAAGTAACTAAAAAATAATTTTTACGCCACGACAAACTTTGTCGTAATGGGTTTTCAAATACACTTATTGATATCGAACAAAAAAATAGCGCACAATTTTCGGGATAATTTTTTTAAAATTTAGCTAATTTTAGTGTTTTTTTACTATGCAGATTTTGATTCTGAAGTCAAATTTTTCTTCATGGGTGTCGTTCCACTTGTACTACAAAGATATGGAAATTCACAAAGCCTTGCACCACCTTTTTTTTTTCCATACTCTTTTTTTAAAAAAAAGCTCTTTCAATTTCGGAGCCGACGAGCTATGTCTCATTTTCGCACAAAGCTTAGAACTCTAGTAATCTCGACTGCAAACCCGTGAGAACAACACCTACATTCAAAATTCAAATTTTGAATTTCTAACCTAACCTAACTAACCTTATCTCTCTCTTTCTCTCTCTACCACAATTTTTTCCGCGCTATCGCTCTCTTTCTCTCTCTCGTTTCTTGCTCGAAACCTACACAGAAACCTGCACAGAGCTTGTCTCTCTCTCCCTCTCTCCATACGCATACAATTCTACGCCATCGTTGCGACGCGCACATAGATCTACGCTAAGCCATCTCCACAAACTTCAACAGAAGGACTGTTGTCGCAACCTCCCAAACACAGATCTATTACAATCATCGTCGCGGCCTCAACACACCTAAGTTACTGCGTGCTACTGCTGCAGTCGGTTTTCATCAAACACAGATTTACTCAGAGGTAACCTGTAGAAACCCTGATCTTTTTGCTTAATTCGGTTTTAACTGTTCTTAATCTAATTAAGTTTGAGCTAAGTTGTGAATCACCTCTCTCTAGAACAATAAACAAAAATCATTAATTACATCTCTAAAACTATAAAATTGTAGATTGTAGAACTATAAAACAGAAAAATCTCTAATTAGAGATCTAAAACTGTAATACAGAATACTCTAATTAGAGACCTAAAAATATAAAACAGAAGACATTAATTAGGGACCTAGATTTGTAAAACGAAAAACTCTTATTAGGGACCTAAATCTGTAAAACACAAAGCTCCTCATAAGTGACCTAATACTGTAAAATTGTAAAACTCTAACTGCAAAAATCTATAATTACAACAAAAAATTATAAACCTGCAAATGCAAAGGACAATAACTACAGAAAATGTTGAAACTATGAATACCTGTAATTGGGTTGTGGGGAGTTGGGCACATGTTGTAAGAGGACGAGTAGAGCACGTTTTTGTATGAGGATGGATTAGGGTTCATTTTGCAGGAGGATGGGAAAAAAAAAGAGGCAAGAAGGTGGGAAAGAAAGTGTACACTATATGTGCTTGTAAGATATGGTGTAATATAGTTTCTTTAAATTCATTTGTAGTCACTAAAATAAAACTAGACATTGAATCTTTAGAAGGGCAGACAGGGTGTGGCTACATAGGGTTTCACGTCATACTAAAGAGTAACATATGGCCCTAAGTCACCCTATGACCATAAGGCCATAGAGTGGTCTCACATTGAACTATAGGGTGACCAATGTCCCATCTGGCCATAGGGTGCCAATGTACAATCTCAAGGGTCATAGGGTTCCCTATGTTCCTATTGAAGATCCTATGGCCATAGAGCCATAGGATCTCCAAAACATATATATGGCACTATCGCCATAGTATCACATGGTGCTCTATGTCCGATCTAGAGACCTTGTGGCCCAAGGGCCTTAGGGTGGCAATGTACAATCTCAAGGGCCATAGGGTTCCCTATGTTCCTTTTGGAGATAGGGTGGCACTAGGGCCATAGAATCTCCAAAAGCAACATAGAAAACCTAGGGCCATAGGATCAAAGGGTGACCTATTGGAGACCTTGTGGACC
This sequence comes from Adiantum capillus-veneris, assembly GCF_014529385.1. Lineage (NCBI taxonomy): Eukaryota > Viridiplantae > Streptophyta > Polypodiopsida > Polypodiales > Pteridaceae > Adiantum > Adiantum capillus-veneris. The sequence goes on along the minus strand of NC_140949.1, from coordinate 19,910,604 downwards.
AAGGGACATAGTGTGGGAATGTACAATCTCAAGGGCCATAGGGTTCCCTATGTTCCTTTTGGACATCCTATGGTCCTCGAGCCATAGGATCTCCAAAATGAACATATGGCCCTACAGACATAAGATCACAGGGTTCCCTATGTTCCTTTTGGAGATCCTATGGTCCTCGGGCCATAGGATCTCTAACAGGAACATAGGGCCCTACGGACATAGGATCACAGGGTGCCCTATGTCCCATCAAGAGACACTGTGGCCCAAGGGCCATAGGATGGCAATGTACAATCTCAAGGGCCATATGGTTCCCTATGTTCCTTCTGGAGATCCTATGGCCCTAGCGCCATAAAATCTCCAAAAGGAACATAAGGAACCTATGGCCATAGGAAAAAAAGGTGCCCTATGTTCCATCTTGAGACCTTGTGGCCCAAGGACCATAGGGTGTATTTGTACAATCTCAAGGGCCATAGGGTTCCATATGTTTTTTTTGGAGATCCTATGGCCCTATATCCATAGGATCACAGGGTGCCCTACATCCCATCTAGAGACCTTGTGGCCCAAGGGCCATAGGGTGACAACCTACAATCTGAAGGGCCATAGGATTCCCTATGTTCCCTAGGGTCACAAGGTGCCCTACGTTCCATCTGAAGACCCTATGGCCCAAGTGCCATAGGGTAACAATGTACAATCGCAAGGGCCATATGATTCCCTATGCTCCTTTTGGAGATCCTATGGCCCTAGAGCCCTAGGTGCATGGGGCTACCATGGTGCCCGTTAATATGTACTATGGTGTACCCTATGTACGTAGGCCACCCTCGGGCCCTTGGATGCCCTCTGTCCCATCTAAAGACCTTGTGGTCCAAGGGCCATAGGGTGACAATCTACAATCTCAAGGGCCATAAGATTCCCTATGTTCCCTAGGGTCACAAGGTGCTCTACTTTCCATCTAAAACAATGAGGACACCTTGTGGCCTTCGGGCCATAGGATCTCTATGTAGAGCATAGAGCAAAGAGCATAGAGAGCTTCTTACTACCATAGAGGGAACCCTATGGCCTTCAGGCCACAGGGTGTCAATATAGAGATAACAGAGGTTCTTATTAGAATAGAGGGGACCCTATGGCCTTCAACCCACAAGGTCTCCTCAATATAGAGAAAATAGTGTTTTTTACTGGCATAGAGAGCACCCTATGGAGCTGGGTCCATAGGTTGCCAAAAAAACTATCATGAATGGTTTCTTTAAAACATAAAGGGCACCTTGAGTCCTTAGGGTCATAAGATGTGTAGAGCATAGAGAGGTTCTTACTACAATACAGGGGACTCTATGGCTTGAAGGCCACACACTCCCAATATGGAGAATAGATCGGTTCTTACTAGCATAGAGAGACCAAATAGTGTTTGGGGCCATAGGATGTCAATTTAGAGCATAGAACATAGAGCAAAGAGCATAAAGAGATTCTTACTACCATAGAGGGAACCCTATGGCCTTCAGGCCACATGGTATCAGTATAGAGATAACACAGATTCTTACTAGCATAGAGGGGACCCTATGGCCTTTAGCCCACAAGCTGGTCTCCTCAATATAGAGAAATATAGTGTTTTTTTCTGGCATAGCGAGCACCCTATGGACCTGGGTCCATAGGTTGCCAAAAATCTATCATGAATGGTTTCTTTAAGATGTGTAGAGCATAGAGAGGTTCTTACAAGAATACAGGGGACTCTATGGTTTGAAGGCCACAGGATCCCAATATGGAGCATAGATCGGTTCTTACTAGCATAGAGAGACCAGATAGTGCTTTATACATGGGGCCTTAAGGTGTCAAAACAATGAGGGTTTTTTCAAAACAATGAGGGCACCTCGTGGCCTTCGGGCCATAGGATGTCAATTTAGAGCATAGAGCATAGAGAGCTTCTTACTACCATAGAGGGAACCCTATGGCTTCAAGCCACAGGGTCTCAATATAGAGAAAACAGAGGTTCTAGCATAGAGGGGACCCTATGGCCTTCAACCCACAAGGTCTCATCAATATAGAGCAATAGTGTTTTTTACTGGCATATAGAGCACCCCATGGCCCTGGGTCCATAGGTTGCCAAAAAAACCCTCATGAAGGGTCTCTTTAAAACATACAAGGCCCTTGCGCCCTTAGGGTCATAAGATGTGTAGAGCATAGAGAGGTTCTTACTAGCATACATAGAACCCTATGGCCTGAACGCCATAGGGTCCCAATATAGAGCATAGATCGGTTCTTGCTAGCATAGAGAGACCAAATAGTGCTTTATACTTGGGAGCATAATGTGCCAAAACAATGAGGGTTTTTACAAAACTATGAGGGCGCCTTGTGGCCTTGGGGCCATAGGATGTCAATATAGAGCATAGAGCATAGAGAGCTTCTTACTATTATAGAAGGAAGCCATAGGGTGTCAACGTAGAGAAAACAGAGGTTCTTACTAGCATAGAGGGGACCCTATGGCCTTCAGCCCACAAGGTCTCCTCAATGGCATAGAGAGAATTCTATGGCCCTGGGTCCATAGGTTGCCAAAAAACCCTCATGAAGGGTTTCTTCAAAACATATAGGATGTGTAGAACATAGAGAGTTACTTACTAGCATAGGGGGGACCCTATGGCCTTCAGGCCATAGGGTGCCAATACAGAGCATAGATCGGTTCTTACTAACATAGAGAGGCCAAATAGTGCTTTATACATGGGGCCATAGGATGTCAATATAGAGCATAGAGCATAGAGATCTTCTTACTAGCATACAAGGAACCCTATGGCCTTCAGGCCACAGGGTGTCAACGTAGAGAAAATAGAGGTTCTCACTAGCATAGAGGGGAACCTATGGCCTTGAGCCCACAAAGTCTCCGGGATATAGAGCAAATAGTGTTTTTACTAGAATAGAGAGTACCCTATGGCCCTGGGTCCATAGGTTGCCAGAAAACCATCATGAAGGGTTTCTTCAAAACATAGAGGGCACCTTGTGCCCTTGGAGTCATAGTATGTGTAGAGCATAGAGAGGTTCTTCCTAACATACAGGGGACCCTATGGCCTGAATATAGAGAATATAGAGAATAGATTGGTTCTTACTAGCAGAGAGCGGACCCTATGGTCTTCAGGCCAAAGCGTGCCAATATAGAACAAAGATCAGTTCTTACTAGCATAGAGAGACCAAATAGGGCTTTATACCTGGGGCCATAGGGTACCAAAACAATGAGGGTTGTTCAATGGCATAGAGAGCACCCTATGGCCCTAGGTCCATAGGTTGCCAAAAAACCCTCCTGAAGGGTTTCTTTAAAACATAGAGGGCAACTTGTGGCCTTGGGGTCATCGTATGTGTAGAGCATAGAGAGGTTCTTACTAGCATACAGGGGACCCTATGGCCTGAAGGCCATAGGGTGCCAATATAGAGCATAGATCGGTTCTTACTAGCAAAGATCGAACCCTATGGCCTTCAGGACAAAGGGTGCCAATATAGAGCATGGAGAGGCTCTTACTAGAATATAGGGGACCATATGGCTTTCAAGTCACATGGTGCCAATATAGAGCAAATAGTGTTTTTACTAGCATATAGAACATCCTGACCTAGGGGGATTGGTTGTCAAAAATCCATCATAAAAGGGTTCCTATGGCCTTCAGTCCACAAGGTCTTCTCAATATAGAGCGAATAGTATTTTTCATTGGCATAGAGAGAACCCTTGGGGCCCTTGAGGCCAACCCTATGGCCTTCAGGCCTTAGGGAGCTAATATAGAGCATGGTGCTTTATATCGGCATAGAGAGCTATGGCCCTAGGGCCATAGCAAAACAATGAGGTGTTTTTGGAAACGATGAGGGCACCTTGTGGTCTTGGGGCCATAGGAAGTCAATATAGATCATAGAGCATAGACGATAGAGCATAGAGCACAAGGAGATTCTTAGTAGCATAGAGGGAACCCTATGACCTTCAGGCCACAGGGTGCCATTATAGAGTAAACAGAGGTTCTTACTAGAATAGAGGGGACCCTATGGACTTCATCCCACAAGGTCTCCTCAATATAGAGCAAATAGTGGTTTTTACTTGCATGGAGAGCACCATATGGCCCTGGGATCATAGGTTACCAGAAAACCCTCATGAAGTGTTTCTTTAAAACATTGTGGCCACCTTGTGGCCTTGGGGCCATAGGATGCCAATGTAGAACATAGAGAGGTTCTTACTAGCATGCAGGGGACCCTATGGTCTTCAGGCCACATATTTCCATATGGTGTTGGTGTAGAGGCTCTAAAAGGGTATTTAGGCCATTCAAGGGATACTTATTTGAGGGTCCTATAATGTCATAAGGGAACATGTGATCACACTGCCATAGAGTGGCCTAGGTACACTTGTAGAACCATTTTGTTGGCACCCTTCGGATCTAGGACCACATGGTTTAACATAGAGGTGACTCTATGGCCCTAGGTCCATATGGATGTAATAATATCCATCTTGTCTAAATATATGTCATTCTTCTTACAGAAAATGTCTCAAAAGAGAAAGTCAAAGTCAGTTGATGCAACAGGCTCATTCACTTACCAAATGGTGGAAGTGATGAGAAAGTCCACTTGTTCTTTCAAGATAAAGAGCAATTGCCCTTCAAGGACAATGGTATTGTCAAGGAGATAAAGAAAGATTGTTCAGATCTTGAAATGTCTCCATGCCTTGGAGTAAAACTACTCAATGGTGGCTCCTACTTGTTGGATCCTGTGGCCTTTCCTCAAAAATTGGTGAAGGTTGATTATGAAGGAGTGACAATGACAAAAGCAGGGTGGGTGGAGCTTCAAGACGACACTCCAAGTGAGAAATTTATAGACTTATATATTGAGGGCTTTAAGAAAGTCAATCAATATTTAGGTAAATTGAACAACACAAAGAAGAATAAGAAGTGAAATAATGAAGACACAGGTACAGAAAATCAATCTAAGACGCTCAAGGAGAGTCGGACTCCCTCACTTGGAGAAAATAGTGGAAATGTGGCCGAAGAAAATCTTTCACTTATACCCTTACAGACTCAAGAAGCAGGAGATTCTAGTGGACTTGCAACCGTAACAGTAGCTGGAACCCCCTCAGTGGAAATGGTTGTGGACTCAGCATCCTTAGCTGTGTTGGACTCTATTATACAGCCCAAAGAAAATGATCTTGATAAAGAAGTTGCCAAAACTTCTAAGAGTGGGATAGATTGATACGTCCAAATTGACCACTATTTTAAATTTGGTGTACAATTTACCCAATTGATCCCAGTTGAGCAATGCAACCTTGCACAAGAAGGCTATAGATGCAAACCATTGTCAGATGTATATGTGAAATATCTCTTGAAGCAATTTGCAGGGCACTCTAGGCCAGTCTCTAGTGCAGCAGACTTGATGCCGTAAAAGCCAATTACAAAAATTCCTTTACAAACAGTTGAAGTGCATGGAGACAAGCTATCAACATACCACTACTGGATTCTAGCTGGTCAGCATTCCATCATAGCGGCTAGAGCTTTTTTGCGTAACAACAGTACTAAGTACGCTTTGAGAAAAGAGTTCTACAAGTTTAGAACTGCAAGGATAGTGGTAGACGCTCCGAAAGAGGTTGTTGTTTGAATTTCCAGAATGGAGAACATGGAGAGAATAACAGCAATGAAACACGAGCCTTATGTGGAGGTCTTGAAGCATGGCCGTAGTCAATGGCTTGCATATTCTAAACCAACAAAACCCAAGGCAAGTGTTCCTGTCGGTCATCCAAGGCGAGCAGGTTGGGATGTAAGTTCCACTTCCCTATGCTTGTTTTTGTTACAAATATGTCTTGAAATAAAGTTAATTTTCTTTTATTTATTTTGAGGGCCTTTGTAAATGTGGCGAGCATTGTGTTCAACCATAAATCATTTTCCAACAAAGAAGCACACATGGTCATGTACGATGATGAAATCTATGATCATTGGATACACATCTTGGAGAAGCATCAGGCATCAACTGCTCGTGGGCAACAACCAAGCATAACAACCTTTAGATGCCTAGATGGTTTAGAAGATAATGATGTCAAGCTACTACAACAAGAGCTGGCAGATGAGAAGATTTGCTTGGTGAAGCAACCACGTCAACAAGCGGGCATGCTCGACCTCACTGCACGTGCAACGGTCTTAAAGAAGACCAGGGTTTTTGAGCCTCAAATGTTGATGGCATTTAAAGAGATAGATCCATCAGCAATAGAAAGTTACTTCATGGGATAAATGTAAGTCTCATTATAACATTACAGATGAGATTTACAAATCTCTCTTCACGAGTTGTACGCAATGGCTAAATCTCCTACTACAAAAAGGAAAGGAGAAAGAGCCAATTCCTGAGATCACTAGGGGATATGTGCAGTGGATCATTGCACAAAAGAATGGCACTTCTAGTTTGCAATTCATTTTACCATGGAAAATCAAGTGTGTTGGAAAGAATTTGGAAGGCATTGAGTTTCTCTACAGCAGTGAGAATAGCTCTAAAATTCGTGTTGCTGTTTGCATCATAGACACAAAACACAAAAGTCTTACATCTAGTGGTTGGAGTGCTGCCCAATTTGGTAAAGTAATTGATGGAGTATGTGGGGTAGCACATCAACCATATAGGTTTTTAATTTCCGGCTTAGTCAAGTATCAGCATGCTGCTTCCCTAGAGAAGGCAATTTCTGAAAAAGCTAAATGGTATGAAATGCACGTTCTACCTTTGAGCTCCTTAATGGGATCAAAGACCATCCAAACATGTGCTCTTCGCGAAGTAGTTTTTGGGGTTTGGGAATTTTTCAGTCAAGGAGAGCAATACACCAATTACTCTAGTGTTAAAGAGTCATTGTTGGAGCCAATGCATACTCTCTGCATCAATGACGACGAGTATGATGCTGTGACCACGGCCAAATCCTTTTTTGTACGTCATGCAATCAAATGCATCTGTCTCAAAGAAGATGATCAAGTGATAGACATCTTCTCATTAGGCTATGGGACTAAAGAGGCACTACAACAACAGAGAAAGGTGATATCAGTTGCATGTAGTAGTGATCAAATGACGCAATTGGAATCTCTTTGCCATTCCATAGTGGAAGAAGACCTTGATCTTAGAAGGTGGGCAGGTGTGGATAACACAGAGAAAGTCAATGCCAAGGATTCATAGGAAGAAGAAATTCAAGAACCATTGGATGCAAGTGCTGAGGCCATTCTAGAAAGTCTACAGGAAACAGGTTAAGCTAGCCACCCATGATATTACATTACTGATATTTAGATTATTATTGTTGTCATTTTATTTTATTTGTCCCATCTCAAATCTTCCCATGATGTTAAAAACATTGATGTTTGGCTGGTTATTGTTCTCAATTTATTTTCTTTGAAAAAATGTGAACTTGTGAGTTTGAGTTTTTTCACAATAAATGAATTATACTTAAGTGTATGATATTATATGGACATGTTTTGGTAAATATAATTCTACATTTATATATGGTCATAAGATATATATTATGTAATACTTTAAATTTAATTGATCATATGAGGTTTGGGAAGAATACACTATGACTTGAGGATCATAGAGTTCTTTGTAGACATGACACCCTATGGCCCTAGGGCCATAGAATCCCTCAAAAGAAAATGGGATACCCAACAACCTTACAGATGTAGGGTGATTACACCGAGTCTCTAAAAGGGCACATAAGCATCTAGGTTACTCTATAGCCTTAGGCCCATAGGGTGTCAACATAGAATTCCCCAAAAGCATTTGGCTACCCTACAATCTTACGGATATAGGGTGATTACATAGAGTCTTTAAAAGGGCACATAAGCATTCTGGCTAGTCTGCAACCTTAAGGCCATAGGGTGTCACCACAGCTATCCTACAATCTTATGTATATAGAGAGATTACATAAAGTCTCTAAACGGGCACATGAGTATTTGGGCTATTTTAGAAGGAAACTTAAGTTATCCAAGAGCATTTGGAATACCCTAAGGCCTTAGGGCCATAGGGTGGTGACATAGAATCTCCACAGGGGCACTTAAATCACCCCATGGATGCAAATCACCTAGCTCTTATGGACACATCTTATAAAACATCACATGACACCCTATGGCCTTTAGACCATAGGTTGGTTATTCTAGGTCACCTAAATACTCTTTAAGTGTTTCAAGAACATTTTTCGTTGGCCTTATATCTTGTGTCCATATACATTAGGGACATATATTTCTTATCTTGTGATTAAGGTTTAATATTCTATTGAAAATGAAATAAGCTAGAAAAAACTAAAAAGTATTTAGTCCTCAAAATTCCAAAATGAGAGTTTGAACAATTGATGTATGATCATTTTTTGTTGGGTGTAAGTTCTTCTATTGTGAATTGATGGTGTAAGCGTTTGAAATAATTATCTTTGTATTGCAACTAACTAGATTAAACATATATTCAACATTTGTTGTAAATGCCAATTATTTGCTTAGATAGTAGACATCGAGTATAAATGGTTATTGAAGCATTTGTCCTTTGGATTATTTGAAGATCTAGTTCTTTGATTGTAACAAGATTTTATTCAAAGATATAAAGTGTGAGTATTTTGTTCCAAACTATGATTTTGTTTCTCTTCTAGATGATACAGAGAATTGGAATTTATATCTTGAATTTTTTTCAATAGAGAGAAGCTAGGACTAGTAGAATTTTTTAGCTTGTCATGTAGCAATCGGAACATTGTATCAAGGTTTATTGCAAAGAAATGATTCTATAATGTATAACCATTGTTTAAGTTTGTAAATTGGAAGTAGAAGGCAATGCAAGTTCCAAAACATGTGCAATGCCATAAGGAGAATCTAACACAAATACTTTTGCCCCTTAGGATTTGTAAATCAAAGTGCATGGTGAGCCGGACCTTCCATCCACCAACAGATCAATGCATTTCTGAATTAAAGTACTTGAAAATTTGATTTAAATGTTTGAATGTTATGATGATATTTGAAGGAAAAGACCCCTTCAACTGTGTGGTAAAGCAACAAATGTATGATGTATGATAATGATTCAATTTGTATATCGTGTTGCATATTTATCGCATTTTTTAGCTTACACATTTTTCTAGCATAGAGGACACCCTAATGCCCTAGGACCATAGGATGGCATCATATCCCATGTACAATTTCTCTTTTACCATAGAGGACATCCTATGGATCTAGGGTCATAAGGCGCCAACATAGTGCATAAATGGCTTCTTATAAGTATACACGTAAACATAGTGCATAGAGGGAATTTTACTAGCATAAAGACCGCCCTATGTCCTTGGGACCATAGGGTGCCAACATAGAGCATAGAGGGATTTTTATTATCACCTTGTTGCCCTTGGGACGCCATAGTGCCATAAAGTGGTTTTTGTATATATAGTAGAGAATTCTCACACACATGATACCTTGGTCACTATCTAGCCCTTGGACCATATGATAGTAGCATAGAGGACACCCTATAGCCCTAGGTTTTCCTTCTATCCTAAGGGCCATACATTGCCAACATATAGTATACATGGTTTCTTCATAGAGCAAACCTTTTAGTCCTACACTATAGAGTGGAAACCTAGACCATATAATGTATCCTACTAGCATAGAAGGCACCCTATGACCCTGAGGCCAAAGAGTACCAATTTAGGGCATAAAGGGTCTCTTCCTAAGTTGAAGGGCACCTTGTGGCCCTAGGGAGCACCCAGGGCCATAGGGTGACATGTTATCTTTTTTAATTGCTGTACTCAATCTATATGCTTCTTTAAAATCATATCAATTGGTTTTCTTGACACCTCATTTTTTGAGAAGCTACTTCTAGAAGCATTTGTTGAATTTTGAAAAGCACTGATGTCATACAAATCCTCTTTCCAAAAACTATATTGGAGGTTTATTCTTAAATTTTATAGTAGAGAAATTAAAATAGACTCATACAATCATGATAATTTATCTAAATTAAAGGAAACTAGAGCTTAGAAATCATTAAATAACACAATCCTAGCATACACATTTAGAATTTGGGAAACTGGATTTTCCCAAATTATTTAAAATGGTGTTTAAACTACCTCGCATTCTCTAGTCTTGCCCAATCTCCGTACACCTCGGTCCAGAGGTGTACGTAGATCAGGACCACCGGGTAAAAATCTCGTCTTTATTGGTCAAATACTATATGGGTAGACACATACGTGCACTCCCAGGTGTACATGGCAAATGCATGTAGCGGGCAAAACCCCTTTGCCTCTTTTAGTTCCATAGTTTCTTCTAGAGGGAGAGAGAGAGAGAGAGAGATAGAGAGAGTTTCTGTCCTTTTCACACAATTGGTCAGCCAGCCTAAATCTTTCTCTCTCCCTTTTCTCTATCTACTATCTATCTCTCTCTCTCTCTCTACCTCTGTAGCTATCTCTAGTTAATTCTCTCTCTCTCTCTCTCTCTCTCTCTCTCTCTCTCTCTCTCTATATATATATATATATATATATATATATATATATATATATATATATATATATATATATATATATCACTCTCTGTCTCTTTATTTCTCTCTCTCTGTCTACATATCCTATCTCTCGTTTTTTCTCTCTTGATCTCGCTCTCGCTATCTCCCTTTCTCTCTCTCTCTCGATCTTGCTCTCGCTATCTCTCTTTCTCTCTCTATTTCCCTATTTCCCTATCTCTCTATGTCTCGCTCTCCACTTCCCTATCTCTCTCTCTCTCTCTCTCTCTCTCTCTCTCTCTCTCTCTCTCTCTCTCTCTCTCTCTCTCTCTCTCTCTCTCTCTCTCTCTCTCTCTCTCTAATGATCGAATGAGCGACTGAGCTAGGGAGATCCAGACGCCCACGACTACGGAGGCCAGACTACACAACATCGACAGAGGCTGCATCAGAGGATCCAGGTCACTTTGGCTCAAAATGCACAACGCTCGGTCAGACTATTGACCATGGAGGAGATTGATGAGGTCCGCCAGCGAGAGATGTTGGATCTCCTATGATCTACCTATCCCAGCTAGCTGTTTTAGCTTCTTAGTCCACACCCAGCAATTTAGGATTCCATAATATTTTATTTTGTCATTTTGTCATCTTGTTACTCTGACTTTGTATCAGATCCACCACATTGTAACTTTCTGTTCTCATAGGTCACTTTGGCCTTTTGAAGACGTTAATATAATATTTCATTTCATTTCTCTCTTTGATTTCTCTTTCTTTAATTTTAATTTCCTACGCATACATTAATTCTCTCTCTCTCTCTCTCTCTCTCTCTCTCTCTCTCTCTCTCTCTCTCTCTCTCTCTCTTTAATTTCCTACACGCTGTCGTGCAGCTCCGCTGTCATATAGAGAAAAAGAGCAAAGAAATGCAAGCTAAGCTTCTTTGAAGCCTATGGATTTAGTGAGAAATGATCAGGGCTTGATAACAAGCCAAGTTTAATGATTAATGTATGTCAGAATGCGGCTTTAAAGGGCCAACATATGCCTTAATGATGCCAAAAATGATTATGCCTGAAGTGAGAACAAATGGGATATTATGATCTAGAATTGTAGTGCTTGAAGTGCTCTACTGGCCTGTCTTTACAGCTCGTCGATTGGAGCTACGGTGAAGAAGTTATGGCAGTTTGAAGTTTAAGTCGATTGCAGATCTATACCGGATTGGGCAACCGCAGCTGAGGGGATAGAGATGAAGTGAATTCACGGGCCTAAAGTACTTACTTTCTGGAGTGCGTCGGTTTTTTTAGATTAGCGATCGGAGTTCCAGTTGCGAAGTTATTGGCCGTTAACACTAAGTTGGTAACCTAACAGGACATAAAAGTGTCCTTTCAGGGTTTTGAAAAAAACCTCCAAAACCATAGTAGATCCACTCATTTTGTAAAATCCTTTCATGAGGTTATAGTTCAAGGCCTACTACACATGGAAAAAATAAGAAACTTGTAAAATTTCTCATCTTTTGGTCACACCAAGCCTCCAAAGTTGATGGACCAGTACATTTTCATGAAAACAGTCATTTCTTATGTTTTGTTGCATAAAAATAAGATTAGGGATTTTTGTAGGACTTGAGATAAATTCCCTAGTTAACTTCAATGGGTTGGTGATCAGAACATATGATTGCTTATCACTCACTATTTTTTGTTTTGCCAAAAGAAATAGGTACAAAAAAGTTGTTTACCATTTTGCAAACCTATCATCAAAGTTTCTATAGCCACGCTCAATACAAATAATATATGCATGTTTTCTTAGTTCCCTATTGTCCTTTAGGTTCATAAGGAGCCATGGATCATGTCAAAAGAATAATACATCTCTTACCAAAGGGAACCTTGGGGAAAAATATGAAGTGCTAAATACAGCAAACATGAAAAAACTGGGTTCAACATTATGAGTTGTGGAATCCCATAGAAACTATTCAATATGTAGCCAAATTTGATCCTCATGACTAGATATGGTTACTACCTACAAAATTCATGTAGTTGTCACAAGAAACTAACAATATTGAAAAAGCTATACTTGATATACTGGAATGTTTCGTTTTCTTCTATAATTGAAAAAATCAACCATCGTTGTCTACTATGCAAAATAGGGTATTAGGTGCCCTAAAACTTAAGGAATAGTAGCTTTATGTTACAATATGCGACATAGAAAATCAAAATTGCATTTGGATATTATGAAAGCCACCAAAAAAATCATAGAAGAGCTAAAATTGGCTAAAAAACAGGATTTGACAATTTTTGTTATTTGGTCATAACTTACAACTTTAACATTTATTTCTCCCTAGAAGCATTACAACATGTTGAGGACTACTAAAGATAGTTCTCTAGCATTATAGACCTCACAAACATGAATTCTAGAGTGGTATAGTTGCAAAAAGTTGAAAAAAGCCAAAAACAGGACCCGTTTTTTCACAGAGTTTAGGTTGTGAAATGTTGTGCAAGGACAAGGTTAAAGATGGAATTGATATTCCAAAAAAATGTCGAGTTTTTTTCAGCTCATGAGACAAATTTCTAGATAGATAGCACCTCAAAATCCATTTTGAAACTCTTGACATAATTCAAGGAAAATGGTCACTTAACAGGACATAAAAGTGTCCCAGGACATAAAAGTGTCCCATTACCCACCTAGTGTTAAAGATCCATCGGGGGCCGAATCCGTACCAGCCTGGTAGGCTCGGTCGGGTGTCATCTGGGAATTTTGGCCTCCTCAATAGGTTTTGTATGCGTTCTATGCAGTTTAAGAAGTCTAATGGGATTTAAGGCTTGGGAGGCAGAGTCCGGTGTCAGTTGTTGGAACGCTGAGCTGGATTCTCGAAGATATTGTTAGTCAAGGTCTACTGGAGAAAAATATCCTGCTTGCCATTGCCTAGTCGAATTGTATACTAAATGCGGTGCCATTATGAAGGCACGAAAGGTTCCCGATGAGCTCTTTATCCAAATGTCGTCACGTAGAGCATGTTGATTGCAGGATTTGTTCAAGTAATGCTGAGAAAATCTTGTGCTTGGAAATGCTTTGCCGACATGCATACCAAGTGAGACCGACCGTCCAACCTTCCAATGGTGCCCAAGGGGGATGGCCGCCCACTCAAATAATAAGGCCGCCCAATGTTAAGGTTAAGAAGTGTGAAGCAAAAGAAGAAAATTGGGGGGGATGGCGTGCAAGCAGCGGGCAGTGCAGCGCAGGGAGAGGAGATTCGCTCGCGCTGGCCAGCTCAGTGCTTAGACGGGCTCGACCGAGAGACAAAAAACGTGCAGCTCGTCAAGGCGCTTCTAGTTGTTACCAAAACCGTCGTGAATGGCGTTGTCGAATTCTGAGCTTGCCACGTCATAGGTGGGTTTTTTATGCCTCCCTAGCAACGACGGTGCCGTCGTTGCTAAGGGAGGGAGAGCACGCTATTGAGGCGGTCCGGGGCGGGCAACAAGAAGAGTGGCCTCTAAGCACTCTTCTAGGCTCCCGTGCTGCTCAATTGGGTTGGGGTTGGAAAAAACAACAAACACACACACAAACCCGCAACCTAACCCTACACAAATTTGGGGCACCACCTAGTTTTGGATGCGAACTAGGACGCGTAAAGAGAGAGAGAGAGAGATAGTGCTCGGGCTGCTTTGAAATGTATCGGCAGTGATCAAGCAAACACAATTATATACGTAAGAAAGAGAGAGAAGGGGGAGGGGGTGCTTGTTGCACTAATATCTTCTTACAAATCTGTCATGACCAATCAAAGTGAGATTAGTATTTGTTCAACATGGATTGAGTAAATTACACCACAACACATCACAAAAGCCACCCCAATCACTGTCTTAAGGCCAGGGGAGTCCTCTCCACCCTGTTGCCCTCTTACAATATGTGGGATTTATGGCTAAATTGATGACAACGCCCAGAGACAAGCTATCAAGAACTTTAAAAAAAACACCAAGACACTTACACATCATTTTTGTCCATTACTTCACGTTGGAAGAGAGACAAAGCATCCAAGCTTAGTCCAAATCCACCCTCCTTGATTCAGCAAATGTTGGGCTTACACTACTAGGAGAAATGATAGATTTCCTACTCTCAATTGAATGACCACTCTCTCTTACAATGGCATAGAGTTCCCTTGCTAATCACCCCTAATACAACACATGGATATGCATAAGACAATGAGCTTCCACTCAAGAGCTCCTTCTAGAGAGGTTGAGCTTGGCTTCTCAAGCAATAGCATAGTGCTCTTGCTTATGGCTGCCCCCTTTTGTGCTAGCTACACCCTCCTTTTATAGCAATTTTGGGGGCTAGGGTTACTACTCTAACCATGGTTGGGTTAGATTTTCAGCACTTATCTAATTTCTTTTGCTTGGAATTATCAAGAAGTTGGTATGGATAGATGAATAAGAGAGAGAGGAGAGAAGTGGAGGTGATAGGACTTTTCATAGTAGGTTAGTGTTAGTAAATTAGTAGAGTTAGTATTTTTATTGATTTACAATGGGAGTATCCAAGTAGGATACAAATAAGGAAGAAAAAACTCTTAATAGGTAAGAAAATATGGATTTCTTACAATGTTGATGATCCAAGTGTCCTTAGTAGAGTCAATTTTGACGCTTGTTGACGGTCCACTAGCTTTGACGGTACATTTTTTCTCCACTCTTGACCTTCCTTAGGAGCCAAGGTAAGTGAACATGAGTAATCAATCACCATGATGCTGTCTTTCAAGAGAAGAGGCTGAATTTTGTGGTTTTTTGATAGATATGGGTAATATGGATGAGGAAAAATGAGACTAGGTGGTCAATTTTGGAATGGAAGTGTGTGTAGGAGACATGAGTTCACCATGGTTTCTCTTATCCTTCAAGGTTGAGAAGAAGGTGAGTAGGGTGCAGAGAGGAGTGGTGAGAGAGGTGGGGATGATGAGTGGAGAGGTGTGTGTGAAAGAGGAAAATGATAAAGTGGAAGAGGGAGTGTGGCTGCATAGCATGGGAAAATTGGGGTCCACCAATAAAATCATAGCTCACAGCTCGTAGCTCAAAAAAATATGAAAATATTTGAGGTGAAAGATCAGCTCATGAGCTACAAGTTTTGTTTCAAATTCGGGGAGCATGTGATCTTTAAAAATTCAGCAAAACCGACTGTTTTTTCCACTGCACAAAGTCCTTGTGAGGTTCTTCTTTGGATGATTCTTTTGAATCCCTCCAAGAGTGAGTCCCCCATGGTACATGCATGCATTCCACATACCCTTGACCTTATTTGGTAGGTCTATAATTGAAGATATTGTTGAGATCATGATATAAATGAATAGTACAACTAAGGAAATCAAATATTGAGGGGTCTAAAAAAAATATGTACATGTCAAATATAAATAATATAGGTGGAAAAAATATAAAGGGGTCAAAATAAATCTCTCTCATTATAAATCTACCATAAAAAGATGAATATTTTTGGTGGTCTAATTTATGAGAGTAATAGAGAATAGATGTAGGAAGGAAAAAATCACAATAGTGAAAAAATATACACATAAATAAAACTAGTTTTTTTGGATTTTTATTGGGATGGAGTTACACCAAAAATAAGAGAAGCTTGCATGAAATTATTTTTTTATGGAATAAAGAGTATGCAAAATGGTAAGAAAAAATATGGTAATGGTGAGTCAATGTGCATAGCATAAATAACACACCATAGGTAGAAATATTTAAATAAATACCAAAATAATTATGAAAAATCCTTTTATTTAGGCCCTATATACAATGAAATATTTACACACAAATGGGCCATAATATACTTATAATTTTTATTTTTTTGGCTCAACTAGCCTTGTGAGTGACTAGCTAATTGAGGGTTTTTAAGAAAATATGGGGAAAGTCCCCTAACTCACACACGCCTATGTACAGTGAAATGGTAGGGATAGCCACAGTGTTTGGGTGATTTTGGTAGGGTGAGGTATCTCACTATGGCAATTATGGAAAGCCGAAAAACGGCTATCACTATTAATAGGGTTTTTTTTCTTGCATGATTTTAAGACATGAAGCAAAGCAACGAGAAAATCATTGCATGCAAGAGGAACTCGAAGGCAAGAAGAGGTGAGGGAATCTCGAAGGAGAACAAAGGAGCGGGGGATTTCAGAAGGGAGAAACAGATCTCCTTCTTCTCTTGTCCTCGGCTCTCCTTCTTCTCTTGTCCTCGGCTTGTCCTCAGCTATCAAAGGAAGTGAAGGTTTTCTCTCTCTCGCACTCTCTCCTCGAACTCGAGTTAGTTCAAGGAAGGGAGGAAGCAAGGCATCAAGGTTCTCGGCAACCAAGCAAGGGGAGAAGAAGAAGGCCGGTATCCAAAGGGAAGAACACGGGCAAGGAATCAAAGAGGAAGGAAAGAGCACTCTCTCAATCTCCGGCTCAGGCAAGGAGGTAAGGGCCAAGAAGGATGAGCCCTCTCTCTTAATTCCTAATCTAAGCAAGGTGAGGAGAAACGAGGAGGTTAAGAAAGGGAGATCTCTCTCTCTCTCTCTCTCTCTCTCTCTCTCTCTCTCTCTCTCTCTCTCTCTCTCTCTCTCTCTCTCTCTCTCTCTATGTCAACCTCAAGGAGGATAATTGAAAGCACTCGAAGGGTTTACGGGACGAGCAAGAAAGCAACAAGGGTATCAAGCAGGGGATTTTTCCAGATACTTACGTACTAATCACCTTATAAAGACTCTAACGGCGAGCATAAGTGGAAATTTTACAGTCTTGATCGAATTTGAGAGCATTGAACTCTCCTAACTCCATCACTGCCATTAACGGCAACCATTTGTAATCAAAATCCACTTCGGATAATCATTAGGAGTTTAAACCATTTCGGTTGTGAAGTTTAAGTATTAAAGTGTTGACAGAATCTTTTGCCTTGTGTTGTGCGTCTTGTCTCTCTTTCACACCTCCCACAGCCAGAGGCCTGGTGCCGGCCTGGCTCACCTCGCGAACACATATCCCCCGACATCTTTGGTGAACCCGACGCGAAACGAGGCGGGGTGGGAGATAAAGATGGAGATGCCAGAACAGTTAAAGTAGTTTATTGAAGATTTCAATGCCAATGGATTTGATAAAAATCTACTATTTGCAGATTTGCCAAAAATGATGGAATTAGTTCAGGGATGTCTATAGGAAGCAAAAGCCATGCAGATAAAAAAGAAGATTGATGATGCTGTAGAGCTAGCACTTGATGCTGTTCGGGAGCGAGCAGTATTATAATTTTCAGGGATATGATCCAGAAGGTTTTATTGCATGTTACAAAGCTGCGATGAAGATCCGAAATGTCCCAAAAGATCGGATGATTGCAGCTTTTGAGGAGGTTGTAAACTTGGATTTTAAAAAGCAGGTTCAAGAACTGGCAGAAGAATATCCCACACGGTGGGAGTATTTTGCAGCAGAATTTATTTACGAAAGCTCAAGGATTCTAGATCGTTCATAAAGGAGATTACTGAACGAAATAAGGTTGTCTTCAGTAAAGGTGAAGGGGATCAGATGCAGATCCTCAACTATGATGAATTCTGGGAGCATATTTCTGCAAGAAGTAAAGCCAAAGAGAATGCTAAGCTGGAAGTAGCAGATTCAATTTCAGAGGAGCTTATTTTGAGCAGCGAAGACAAGGTAAATGATGAAATCAATGCTGGAACATATTTATATGAATTTTTTTCAAATATTTCTTGCATGGACGCTACCTCTAATAATGGTTCCAATGAAGACATAGACTGTGCAACAAGCGGTTCGCAAGCTGTTGACCTTGACATGGGTTATTCTGAAGGAGTTCATCAAGAAGATGCACCTCTACAGGATATTTCTAAACCTATCAACACTATAAGCAAGCAGGAAAACATGTTTGCTACAGATGATTGCATAAATAAAGTTATTATATACGCAGTAGCTAATGAAGTGACTAAGATTGTGGACCCAGCACAGGATGAGCCTGAAGATGTCAATGAACCTATGATTTCTACTAACACTATGCTTGCAGATGATGCTATCACAGAAGAGGATTCTATAATCGAAGAATTTTTGTCTAGATCTGAAGGAGATGTTTATGGCAGTATAGAAGAGCTTTCTGATGCGTATACCTCTTCAGAGGGGGTGCCAGATGAGCCTTTACAGCTCCATAATGTATTGATAAGTGCCAACGAGGAAGCAGAGGATCATATGGATGAGAATGAAGATTGCTCGGATCTTGCTGATTGTGAACAGGTTATCGACATGGATTTTACATCTATGCTTGTAGATGGACTGCATGAGGAGATAACTCCTACAGTTTTGATTAATGTTGAGACTTCTAAGGGTGATTTTCTTGAGGATGGTATGGATGAAGATCTACATGATAAAGGTGTTTTCCATGATCAAGATGAAATCCCAACAGGCGAAAATCCGTCTAATGATACAGGTCAAGAGACTCCCAAGTTTTTTCGTGATGTCTATAAAGCTAGAGGGGGTGATGATGCTAAATCATCCTTGATACTGCATAAAGTACACATGGTTTTTCATTTGCTTGGACAATGTACCAGATTTGACTGGATTTGGATGCTATTCCTATTGATGCTTATGTCAGTGATGTCTTGGCTGCCAGTAAAAGGGAGCCAAATTTCTTTGATGCTTTCTGGTAACGAGATTAAGTTGCCAAAAGTTTATGAGATGTGGGTGCTCCACTATGATTTAGGTGAAGCTCTAGTATATTGCGGAGCCCATCAATGCTATGTGATCTTGATGGTGTTTGATCCAGGCGATGCTAAGGATGTTCATAAGCAGATTCAATACGGATGGATACTGATCAGTATGCATAGTAATTGCTTGCTATTTGCACCAAGGGTAGCATATTTGAACCAGAAATGCTTGATGTTGATTGATACAGGAAATGTATGCTTATGTGGATATTATGTTGCTCCAGTAATTGGGCAATTTCTTATCATCCCATTTGATCCTGGGGGTTACTAAAGTGAAAGTTGCAGATGCAGAGGATACCGTATGCCTGATGTAGTAGGCTACATGATGCAAGGTTTTGTTTTTCTAGATTATGTTAAGTCAAAAGAGTTTTGGTTATGCATTCAATAAGATTACATGGCTGGCTTCCAGCTGACTTCTTTGGATAATTGATGAAGTATCTTCAAATCTTTTGAGTTGGTTCTGCTAACAGAACTTGAGGTAAAGGACTTGACGGCCATTCCGCGTGCAGACAGAGTAAGGCATACTTGAGCTTGATAGGGTTCCTTAGGAGAGAGCTTAATGGTCAAGCCGTGTGCATCATTAACTAGAGCACTTGAGTCTGGCGGGGTTCACTAAACAAGTTATCCATGATTAAATGCCTTGAAGATACGACAGATACAGTTTAGAGATTTTTGATGGAAAGCTACCTAATGATTAAGCTAGAACATTGATGATAGGGTATAAGCCTTATTTCATTTTTCATATGTTTACAAGTAATGTGAGTCTCATGATGGAGAGAACTTAAGGTACCTTTAGTAGATGCAAATTGAAGTGCAGTTGGCACGGACCGGAGGTTGTGCAGGTTCAGAGGGGGTGGATGTCGCGCAACTCCGCAACCATGTAGAGAAAAAGAACAGAGAAATGCAAGCTAAACTTCTTTGAAGCCTACGGATTTAGTGGGCAGTGATCAGGGCTTGATAACAAGCCAAGTTTAATGATTAATGTATGTCGGATGCGGCTTAAAAGGGCCAACATATGCCTTAATGATGCCAAAAATGATTATGCTTGAAGTGAGCATAGATGGGATATTATGATCTGGAACTGTAGTGCTTGAAGTGCTCTACCGGCCTGTCTTTACGGCTCGTCGATTGGAGCTACGGTGAAGAAATTATGGCAGTTTGAAGTTTAAGTCGATTGCAGATCTGTACCGGATTGGGCAACTGCAGCTGAGGGCATAGAAATGAAGTGAATCCATGGGCCTAAAGTGCTTACTTTCTGGAGCGCGTCGGTTTTTTTAGATCAGCGATCGGAGTTCCAGTTGCCAAGTTATTGCCCGTTAAAGATCCATCGGGGGCCGGATCCGTACCAGTCCGGTCGGCTTGGTCGAGGTGCCATCTGGGAATTTTGCCCTCCTCAGCAGGTTTTGTATGCGTTCTATGCAGTTTAAGAAGTCTAATGGGATTTACGGCTTGGCAGGCAGAGTCCGGTGTCAGTTGTTGGCACGTTGAGCTGGGTAATTTTTGCATTATTCGGAATGGTGTTATGGACAATAAGATTCTTTAGTCAAGGCTTACTGAAGAAAAATATTGTGCTTGACATTGCCTGGCCGAATTGTATACTAAATGCGGTGCCGTTATGAAAGCACGAAAGGTTCCCGATGAGCTCTTTGTCCGAATGTCGTCACGTAGAGCATGTTGATTGTGGGATTTGTTCAAGTAATGCTCAGAAAATCTTGTGCTTGGAAATGCTTTATCAACATGCATACCAAGTGAGGCCGCCCAAAGGCAACCAAATTAAGGGAATCCGATCGCCCAACCTTCAAATGGTGCCCAAGGGGCATGGCCGCCCACTCAAATAATAAGGCCGCCCAATGTAAATTAAGGTTAAGAAGTGTGAAACAAAAGAAGAAAATTGGGGGGGATGGCGTGCCAGCAGCGGGCAGTGCAACGCAGGTAGAGGAGATTCGCTCGCGCTGGCCAGCTCAATGCTCAGACGGGCTCGACCGAGAGACGAAAAACGTGCACCTCGTCAGGGTGCTTCTAGTTGGTACCAAAACCGTCGTGAACGGCGCTGTCGAATTCTGAGCCTGCCACGTCATAGGGGGGTTTTTTACGCCTCCCTAGCAACGACGGCGCCGTCGTTGCTAAGGGAGGGAGAGCACGCTATTAATAGGGTTTTTTTTCTTGCATGATTTTAAGACTTCAAACAAAGCAATGAGAAAGTCATTGCATGCTAGAGGAACTCGAAGGCAAGAAGAGGTGAGGCAAGCTCGAAGGAGAACAAAGGAGCGGGGGGAGCTCGGAAGGGAGAAAAAGCTCTCCTTCTTCTCTTGTCCTTGGCTTGTCCTCTTCTATCAAAAGAAGTGAAGTTTTTCTCTCTCTCGCACTCTCTCCTCGAACTCCACTTAGTTCAACAGAAGGAAGGGAGGAAGCAAGGCATCGAGGTTCTCGGCAACCAAGCAAGGGGAGAAGAAAAAGGCCGGTAGCCAAAGGCAAGAAAACGGGCAAGGAAGCAAAGAGGAAGGAAGGAGCTCTCTCTCGATCTCCGGCTCAGGCAAGTAGGTAAGGGCCAAGAAGGACAAGCCCTCTCTCTTAATTCCTAATATAAGCAAGGCGAGGAGAAACGAGGAGGATAAGCAAGGGAGATCTCTCTCTCTCTCTCTCTCTCTCTCTCTCTCTCTCTCTCTCTCTCTCTATGTCGACCTCAAGGAGGATAATTGAAAGCACTCGAAGGGTTTATGGGACGAGCAAGAAAGCAACAAGGGTATCAAGTAGGGGATTTTTCCGGATACTTACGTACTAATCAGCTTATAAAGACTCAAATGGCGAGCATAAAGGGAAATTTTACAGTCTTGATCTAATTTGAGAGCATTAAACTCTCCTAACTCCATCAGTGCCGTTAACGAAAACCAATTGTAATCGAAATCCACTTCGGCTAATAATTAGCAGTTTAAACCATTCCGGTTGTGAAGTTTAAGTATTAAAGTGTTGACAGAATCTTTTGCCTTGTGTTGTGCGTCTTGTCTCTCTTTCACACCTCCCACAACCAGAGGCCGGACGCCTACCCTGCTCACCTGACGAACACATATCCCGCGACAACGCACACACACTTCTCTCTCTCTCTCTCTCTCTCTCTCTCTCTCTTTCCTACACACACACACACACACACCGCTCTCTCTCTCTCTCTCTCTCTCTCTCTCTCTCTCTCCTACACACACACACCGCTCTCTCTCTCTCTCTCTTTCCTACACACACACACACACCGCTCTCTCTCTCTCTCTCTCTCTCTCTCTCTCTCTCTCTCTCTTTCCTACACACACACACACACACACACACACAATGTAGAGAGAGAGAGAGAGGGGTTGGGGGGGGGAGGGGGAGAGTTCCATAATACCTACGCAGCAGGTTTCGACCAAGATCTAAGCGCGCGCATTGAAGGCAAAAATGGCCCCTGCGTGCGGGTTCCCCTTTTTTTCCCCAATTTTTTAGTTTCGAAATGTGCGTCAATATACGCGTGGTAACGTTCGTCGATATAGGCGTGGAAAAGCATGCCTTTCCACGTGTATTTCCACGCACATATTGATGGCATTTCCGACGTGTATATCGACGGGATAAAAGAACGTCGATATCCACGTGGAAAGGTACGGCCATCGATTTATGGGTGAAAGCATGTTAACCTGTCATGATTTTTCATGTCCCGGACAATGCTTACTAGCACAATTTTGATATATGCTAACTAGTACAATAACTTGAGCTACATCTCCAAGATCTATGACATATGATATATCAATAGAAATCACTTGAAACAAGGAATCCAAATGTACAACCTCCAACAAATTTTGATATTATTTGTAAAAAATTTACCGGACGCCCAACCTTTTGAAGATGTGCTAACTTGAAACTGCTAACTAGCACAAAAAGCGCGACAGGTTAACATGCTTTCACCCTTATAGTGCGTGGATAACTTTGGGTTATGTTGTAGTGATCATATTTTAAAGTAACTTTTTCTTCACTGGCAATTCGTGTTTAGGTTGCATCAACTCTTCAAGTTTCTCTAAATGGCTTGAAGCATTTAAATTCTCTAACACTTGCAACATTTCACCCACTTCCCTCTTCTCATCGTCCAACAACAAGAATGACACTTCACCCTCATCACTGGAACTGGAAGCAGAGCTACTGTCTAAATATTCAGAACTATTTTCACTGGTAACTTTGGATTTATCATTCTCACTTAAATATTGTAGTGCCATAGGTTGCTTGGTAGTCATATCAAACACCCTCTTTTCACCCTTCCTGCCATACACACAGATTGTGCCCTTGCCCCAACCTTGCACATCACCAACAACTCTCAACCAAGGTCGTCCCAGAATGAGAGGAAAAGCTCCCAAGCTAGCTGGCATAACATGAAAGTTTACTATAACCTTTACATTGTAGACTTGAATTTCCAAATTCTTAATCACCTCCAAACACTTCACTTTGGCATGGTTTGCTAGTGGAATCTAAAACCCAGAGATTCTACATGTAATGAGACCCAGGAGACCCATTCTCTTGACACATGAATGTGTGACCAAACAAACTTGAGCACCTTCATCAATGTAGGGTTCTCCCATGCCCACACCTTTGTGCCAAGCATTCACCACAGGACAAATGTCGGATAACTCTCCCACAACCAACACTCTGACTTGTCCATGCTTCGGTTCTTTCTCTGGATTCACTAACGACTTCCACTGCCTCTTGAGTTTGGGCACCATATTCATCAACTGTCCAAAAGTACAATCTACTTTCCTCCCAACAATCAGGTCTTCCTTTAAATTGTAAGTTGTTTGGCCTTCTTCCAAAGGTAAATTTGCCACTTAAAATTGTCTACGAGGTCTTCTCTTCCTCTTGGATTTAACATCTTCACCCTCTTTCTCTTTCCCTTTCTTTTTGCTAGGACCAGGCGCAGCATAGCCTTCCCTCTGTCTTTTTCCCACGGGTAGCACATCTACTTCTTTCTTTTTAACCGGCACAATACCCACATGACCATTAGAGGTTGAAGCCTAATTTTCCTACGTAGTGCCTGATCTCCCTGTATATCCAATGCATAATCATTAGCCCTGTAAGGAATCTGCTGGGGAAGTGGGAACATATCACCTCCCATACTTTTTGTCTTTGAACAATAAGTACTGATATGATCAAGTTCACCAAAATTATAACAGGTAGGGATGAATCTTCTCTGCGGTTCAAAATCGCCTTGTCCACGACCTGCATTATCATTAGGCTAAGATTTACATGCCTGGGCCATTCCTCTACCATGTCCACGACCATGACTGCCTCCACCTCCAAGAACACTAAGTCACAATTCCTGCATCATGGTCATCGTGTCTTGCATATTTTGCTGATGTAACTGTTTAGTATTAGCAGCCCTTTGAACAGGTTGGCCTCTCACTTCTACCTGATTTTCCTCTTTTTGGCCACCATTACTTTGCACAAGGACCACTTTCCCATACTCATTAAATCTTTGAGACTTCCATTCTTTCTCTCTAGGGATAGCGACTTCCTCTTCAAAGGTGGTGGGCCTTTTTAGCTCAGCTTTGAACTTCACACTTTCCTTTTAAGTTTTCTACAAAATGGTCCTTCTTTAACATGGATGGAGGGATCTCATTTCCCAAAGCCCGGGCCCATTTATCCCATAAACAGGTGAACTCCGTAACAAAATCATCAACAATTTGATTAACCTTCAGAGTGTACCCCAAAATTTCATGCCAAACTTCATCAGGCACTGCAATGGAACTGTACTGTGCCAGGAAATCTTGCTTCACATGTTTGTAGTCCAAAACCACCCCTGAAGTTTGTGCCTGCACCAACTCTTCATGATTGTGTAACCAAAATTTTGCCTCATCCTATAAATCGTATTGCAATAGTCGCAACAATATAGCTTGGTCTAGTATATTCCACAGTAAGCAATTGACTTCCAACCTTTCAATAAAAGTATGTGCATTGTCATTAGGCAATCCATGAAATTGTGGGAACTTGTCTGCCATGTTTGATTGCCACAAAAACACTTACATCTGACGTCGAAAGCTCAAGGGATGTCGATGGATCGCTCCAATACCTAATCCACCTCACACTAGGTAATCGGACCCCCAATGCTTGGCTTCACAAAACCTCATGACCCTCCAAAGGCTACAATCCAGTTATATGACTGCCTCAAGTGTTATCCACAATTTGCACATACTTAGGTGGTTGTATGTAACATTTAATTGTCTAGTAACTTGTGTGTAGCAGAAAATAACATAGACATAGTGAGCATTTCAGTAGAATAGATTCCTAATGAGCATAGCAAGAGTGCTTGGATGGAGAGAGAGTAGCAAAAGCATAACACCTAGTTAGATAGGCATGAACAATACTTCAAAAGAGAGAGAAATTAAGCTATTGACAATAGTTGAGGACCAGATTTACATGGAGCCGGTGGTCCCCCCTCCAAAAGGCTTTGTATTATAGGTTTCCCCCATCAAGGAAGACATTTTACAATACAATACTTTGTGTTCCTTCAATAACTTCCTAGTGCAATGAAGATGGAAGCTTCAAGAACCTAGCTCACACTTATAAAACACAACATCAATTCCCTCACAGTCTCAGACCCAAGACCTCACGCACCTTCAAAGATGGTAAGAGCTAGCGGGGTATGAGAGTAGATTAAGAGGAAGAAGTATTCTTACGAGAAAGAAGTATATATCCTCACATAATTACTCATAATATCTTAGCATAGCTTAGTAATTAGCGTGATAGAGGAGATGAGCATGCATTCTAGCTTGGCTCTTGGTTGGATTTACATCACAAAGCCAAGAATTGTTGGTGTAGGCCTCCCTTCTCGCAAGCTTGGAGTAGATGATAAGATTTCCATTCAAGCTTGAGAAAGAGAGAGAGTCTTCTTTGCTTCACATATGAGATTGTGTGAGTGTGTGTGTGTGTGATACTACCTTGCCAAAATCAGCCCCCTCTCTCTCTTGGTTGACCCCTCTTGTTTTTTACTCATGTTGGCATTCCACTCGACCCTACAAAGCTTAGCCAATGATAATTAAGAAGCATAAGTGATAGCCTTGTGACATGTGTCACGCTTTCCCCTTTTGTGAGAGCTTCAGGTAATTAAATAATGCAATTAAACTCTCATTGGGCCCTTAGTCTTCTAGCCAATAGGAATCAAGCAAGCCATTGGGCTGTTGAATGCTCGTTGGACCCCTAGGAGACTGTCCAATAGTCTTCTAGAGAGCTTAATTTCTATTGGTTCTTTTATCAAGTGTTTTAAAATAAATTAAACTAAATGTACTCTAGCCTAATTCTCATTGGTCCACCTCTATGGCTATCCAATAGGATTTGAATGCACCTTGGGGGCAGCTGGGCTAGGGAGGTGACATGTGTCCCCTATTCCCTTTGTGTAAAGGGAGCCTGCTAGAGTGTGTGTGTGTGTTTATCTCTCCTCCCCTACAATTTGAGCTCGCCCCCTCCTATCTAGGGATATGTGAAGACTTTATGATCTTCACATAAGCATTCAATTTTACATAGAGTTTGACCATTGGACATAACCTTTGAATTTTGGAACCTAAGCATTTTGGAAGTCTGAATGGGTTGAACCTTAGGGTCTTTAAAGCCCATTGATTCACATTTCTCTTTTGAAGATGGCCCTCCCTTTGGATCCCTACTGTGATCGGTCTGCTAGCTTAACCAATATTCTAGCTTTTTCTCCCCTAGTAATTCCCCATATTAAATGATTAGTTTAACATGAGAAAATCATTTAGGAGAATTAGATATTAGTCATTATGACATTACCTCTCTCGTCCTCGACTATGGGGTAGACAAGATAAAGCCTATTCATTAGTCATTTTTCTAGCGGGTAGAGGATCCCTATCTTACCCTACGACATCGTTCCATAATGGATGACTAATCCATTTGGCTCTTAAGAGCCTAAGCTGCCGCAAGCATGTCTATGCATTAGTTCTATTAATCTTCCATAGTAGAGTGACAAGCTCTACTTGGTGTTTGGAAGAGGTTGTCTCCGCAAACTTGATCCTAAGCATGCATACTACTTAACATTTTTGCACAATAAAGAAAAAGAGAGTCTTATAAGATAAAAACTTTGTTCATTTTAAACATTTGTACATTTGCTTACTCTAGGGAAGCACTGTAAGTATTGATAAGGTTTAGGTTATCCTTTAATTGTATGCCTTGCATCCATCTAGCATCTTCAAAAGAATAGTTTCTTAAACTTAATAAGATACCGTCAGATAATCTTAGCGCCTCTCAATACCTTGCCTTCATGTTGCAGAATGGACTCGGGCTGTAGCACCTCTTCTTGGTCCTCGATCTCTGGTGGGTCTTCAATAGTTGGTTCTTGAGGTGGCTCTCCATTGTAAGGCTTTATATAGGCTTACATAAAAAGCATTGCGTATGAGCCAATGACTGGGAAACTTGAGCTGATAGGCCATCTCATTGATTGGTCTAAGAATCTAGAAGGTACTATAATACCTTTTTGCTAGCTTAGCACATTACTTTTGGTGTCCCGTAGGATTCTTAAGAGCCCATCGTGTGCCTTAATCGAGCCTTGGGAAATTTAAGCAAGACCCAATCATTTTATTTAAAGGCTTGGCCTCTTTTGTGCTTATCAACCAGTAACCTTTTGCCTTTGTTGTGAGATAGAGATATTATCCTTAATCTTTTCGAAAGATTCTTGTAGGTCTCGGCTATACTCATCTGCAGCAAAGATCTTCCCGTGTAGCTTAAGTAACAGGGGACTTCTGGATCTTCCCTCAATTATCTCGAAAGGTGCTTTTCTCGTGGAGCTATGTACAGTATTATTGTAGGCATACTCCACTAAGGGTAAGTACTTCTCCCATTGGGACCTTTGATCTAAGTCTTTTAGTAGATCAAGAATTGTTAGGTTAGCTATTTCATGTTGGCGATCCGTTTGTGGGTGATAGGCCAAAGAGAAGTTTAGCCTTGTCCCTAGATTCTCAAAGAGACCCTTCCAAAAATTATTGGTCATTCTAGGATCTCTATCTGACACTATGGACATTGGCAAGCCATGGTACTTGAAGATTTGTGATATGAATAGGGTTTTCATTTGATGGGATTTGATGGTCTTTTTGACAGTATAAAATGAGCTTGTTTGTTGAACCTCTCTACTATAGTCCATACTCTCGTATTCCCATGGATAGATTTAGGCAATCCAAAGATAAAATCCATGGATATGCTCTCCCATGGTGAATTAGGGATTGGCAAAGGTTGAAGAAATTCCGGTTGCTTCCCTCTATCAAACTTCGTCTTTTGGCATACCACACATTTCAATTCCTTTTAGGGTAGATTGAATTCCTCTATGCCCCGCATAAGGAGGAGCATGAGATTCATACATTACTTTCTCACGTACTGAGTTAGTAACGCATATTCTATTGCCATACAGAAGATAACCATGTTGTAAATTAAATGGTTCCTCTTTCTTCCCTAGTGCAAGAGCTGAAGTGACATCTCTAAAATTGGGATCAAAAGCATACTCACCTATCATAGAATATAGATCATTGTGAGTTGCTATGGAAACCGCACTCACTCTTGGCCGTCTTGAGAGTGCATCGGCTACTTGACTATTCTTGCCAGCAATGTGAGCAATATGAAAATGAAATTGAGAAAGGAAATTTGCCCACCTCATTTGTTTGTCAGAGAGCTTGGTCTGCGTCATGAAGTACTTAAGGCTTTGTTGATCCGTGCGCAGAATGAAAGGAGTCCCCTATAAATAGTGCTTTCATGAGTCGAAGGCATGTAGAACTGTGAGAAGTTCCTTTTCATATATGCCTAGAGCTTTCTCAATAGGGTCGAGCCTTCGACCTTCATAGGCTATGGTGTGCCCTTCTTGAAGCAAAACAGCTCCAAGGAAATCACCACAAGTGTCACATTGGACCTCAAATCGCTTTGAGAGATCCAGTAGTGTAAGCGCACATTAAGAGATAAGCTTTTCAAAAGCATTGTTCTCCTTGGTAGATCATGTATTATTAACGTTTTTCTTTGTTAGGTCATGTAATGGTCCCACGATTTGTGAGAACTTTTCTATGAAGCGTCTATAGTATGCACACATACCTATAAAGCTTCTTAGTTCATGTAGATTCCTTCGGTTAGGCCATCCTTTTATTACCTCTATCTTTGATGGATCCATTTGGATTCCATCTTGAGAGATAATGTGACCTAAATACTGAATCTCTTGTAAGAAAAACTCACTTTTCTTTCGATTAATATAAAGTTTATTCTCTCATAAGACTTGAAATATTACTTAGAGACGTTGCTTGTGTTCGTCTAATGAATTAGAGTAGATGATCATATCATCAAAGAACACTCTAGGAAAGGTTTGGTGAGGCCTGAATAGCTTCTTCATCAAGCGGTTGAATGTGGTTGGTGCATTGGTCAATCCAAAAGGCATGATAATGTATTCGTAAAGACCAAACGTAGTGCAAAATGTGGTCTTTACAATGTCTTGATCAACTATCCTTATTTGATGGTAGACACTTTTTAGGTCAATCCTACTGAAGTAGGTCGACCCTTGTAGCTTATCAAATAGGCCTTCTACCCGTGGAACGGGAAACCTATTCTTGATAGTGATCCTATTTAGTGCTCTATAGTCACCACACATACGATATGTGCCATCTTTCTTTTGCACTAGTAGCACGGGTGAACAAAACGGAGATGACCTAGGCCTAACCATGCCCTTCTCAACTAACTCATGCACTTGACGCATAATCTCTTGTTGTTGAGCTTGAGAAACTGTATAAGGAGGTTTATTAGGCAGCGAACTTCCTGGAAGAAGTTCAATTGCATGGTCATCATTGCCTCCTTTAGGAGGTAGTTCACAAGGAATTTCATCAATAAAAACATCTTGAAATCCCTTGAGAAAATTGGATAACTCTAATTCCTTGTGATTTTTTATATTTTCTTTTGCTAAAGCATTAGGCTTATTTCTAGAATCTTTAACAAAAATCATGTACACTGAAATAGAGCTCTTTATTGACCTATTGAAAGCTTGTGTATGTACAATGGGTATGGTGTTGCCCAACTCCTTAGCATCTATGTACATATCTTTTTCCTTGAACCTAAAGTAGATTTGCCTTTAAAGGAATTTAACATTGGCAGCCATGCAATCAAACCATGGTGCCCCTAGGATTACATCCTCATGCTTGAGAGGAGAGATAAATAAGTACTCTTTGTCCACATAGCTTTGGACATGGAGTCTCAATTTCCCAATTAAGGGAGTGACTGAAGCTTCTTTCCCCCTAAAATCACCATCGGCGGGTAGGACATCTCCCATCTCATAGGCTTGGATGCCTAGCTTGGTGGCCAACTCTGTGGATCTAAAACTGTGAGTAGAACCAGGGTCAAAGAGACTAAAATCATCATGTTCTCTTACCTTTCCCCAAGCATGGCATAGAGGAGATCCTTTGTGGTGAGCATCCCTTTCTTGGATTTCGACCAAGGTAGCTCTAGGAGGCTCATTTCTTGTATTCTTGTGGGGGCTAGCACAATAGGCATGCCCTTGCTCCCCGCACTTGAAACAATGGTTATCTTTACGATAACACTCAAGCTCTTTAGGAGAGAGTTTATTTTTGACTTTATAAACTCTCTTCTCCTTAGCTTTGTTGTTGTTGGCGTTGCCTTTAGGAGACTTTTGGACATTTTCCTTCCCCTTAGGCTCATTTTGCTACTGTCCTTGTTCTCCATGGGCTTAAGATTTCTCTTAGCCCCTTGATGGAAAGTGATTTGTGAAGCCACTATGGCATGGTGTATGACCGCAGATATGGTGCGTGGCCTTTGGGAGTTGACATACTCCACCATATCTTCAGCTAGATCAGCACAAAATTGTTGTTTTTGCTCTCCAAAATCCATCTTTTTGAAGACAGTGGGTTTGAGATGTAAGTCCCAAACTTGTCTACATATTTGTGAATAGATTTGTAGGGAGAAAGCTTCACGCTTCGCCATTTGGTGAGTACTTTGTCTTTGGCATCGGTAGCCAAAAACTGCTTCATGATGGAAGCTCTTAAAGCTTTCCATGTTCGTGGAGCTTCATCGTTTTCCCGTAGGCTAGGCTAGACCACCATTGCCTGGCGGACTTTTGAAAATGCATAGCTACATGGTGTAGCTTAGAGGACTCCGTGAATCCCTCAACTCCAAACATTGCATCGAATTGTTGAATGAAGGCCAAGACTTTGTCCATATCACCAAAGGTGCCATCGCAGGTAAGGAAAGCGATGTTCTTTCCTCCCTCTTTGAACTTTTTGAGCTTGGAGGACCTCTTCCACATGGCATAGGATTTCCTATGGACTCTTCTTTTTGGTGGTTCGAAAGTTTCACCATCGCTTTCTTCAGAAGATGAAGAATTTGAGGAGGATGGAGAAGAGGGTGACCTCTTTCTCGCCTTTTTCTTCCCTTGTTCCTCCTTGTCTACACCATCACTTTCTTCATAAGTGGAAGAGGATGAAGAATATGGAGAAAAGGGTGACCTCTTTCTTGCATTTTTCTTTTCTTGTTTTCTGTCATCCCTCTTTGAATTATGGTGTGGAGAAGTGTGCGATGGTATTCTCCATTTAGGGGGTGTTGGAGAGCATTTTGCCCATCGTCTCCATGGAGCCATCTCCGACAAGGTGACAGGAGACTCACTTCATTCTCATTCTTTTGGTGGGGGCTCTACCATTGAAACTTGAGTTCTCCTTTGGGAAGGGATGGGTCGTCAAATAGTAGATTTTTGGGCCCTTCCTATGGATCCTCTTCTTCTTCGTTTATCGGAGAGAGGCCTCTTTTGGAAGTCTCACAAGGAGGCTTCCTAGGTACTCTCTCTTCTTGGTGGGGAGTTTTAAGAATCCCATGAGCACGTAGCTACCGTTGCACTTCACTTTGGAGGGATGGATTGCCCATGGCTTGTTGAAGCCTAGAAACAAGGTAGTTAACAAGCACGGGGGCATAATTAGTAGCCTACTCATTAGCAAAATCAAAGTTATCAACATTAATTTCACTCTCTTTATGATTATCGTCCATTCTAACAACTTTTAGGTGTAAAATTTTGTAGGTGTACTTTGGCACTTCAAGCCCTAGTTGCTACTTTTGTTAACCCCTTTAGAAAAGCACTCAAGCTCATGTACCCGTGGCTCAAATACCATTGATTGCAAGGAATAGAAGAGAGGGCATTTCAACACCAAAATATTACCGGCTTCTATTAATCTTCGAATAGCTCAATAGTGGTTAAGCTGTAGGCAAGCCCCGTAGGACTCCACTATAAAGACCATAGCTCTCGTTACCTACACGAAGCAAGTGCACTACAAGGCTGAAAAACTCTTATTCTACTAACTCAAGTGCAATTAATAATACCAACCATTTATAGTTAGCTTGAGGACCTCCCTTCTTGAGCAGGAAAAGAGAAACCTTGTGCTCTAATACCAATGTAACATTTAATGGTCTAGTAACTTGTGTGTAGCGGAAAATAACATAGACAGAGTGAGAATTTCATTAGAAGAGACTACTAGTGAGCATAGCAAGAGTTCTTGGATGGAGAGACAGCAACAAAATCATTACACTTAGTTAGATAGGCATGAACAGTACTTCAAAAGAGAGACAAATTAGGCTATTGACAACAGTTGAGGACCGGATCTACATGGAGCCGGTCCCTCCTCCAAAAGGCTTTGTATTATAGGTTTCCCCCCATCAAGAAATACATTTTACAATACAATAATTTTTGTTCCTTCAATAACTTGCTGGTGCAATGAAGATAGAAGCTTCAAGCACCTAACTCACACTTATAAAACACAACATCAATTCCCTCACGGTCTCAGACCCAAGACCTCACACACCTTCGAAGATGGTGAGAGCTAGCGGGGTATGAGAGTAGATTGAGAGGAAGAAGGAGTATTCTTACGAGAAAGAAGTATATCTCCTCACATAATCACTCATAATAGCTTAACATATCTTAGTAATTAGCATGGTAGAGGAGATGAGCATGCATTGGAGCTTGGCTCTTGGTTGGATTTGCATCACAAAGCCAAGAGTTGTTGGTGTAGGCCTCCCTTCTCACAATCTAGGAGTAGATGACGAGCTTTCCATTAAATCTTAGAACGAGAGAGTATTTTTTGCTCGACACATGAGATTGTGTGAGTGTGTGTGTGTGTGATACTTCCTTGCCAAAATCAGCCCCCTCTCTCTCTTGGTCGACCCCTCTTGATTTTTACTCATGTTGGCATCCCATTGGACCTTGCAAAGCTTAGCCAATGATTATTAAGAAGCATAAGTGATAGCCTTGTGACATGTGTCGCCCTTTACCCTTTTGTGAGAGCTTTAGGTAATTAAGTAATGCAATTAAACTCTCATTAGACCCCTTAATTAGTCTTCTGGCCAATAGGAATCAAGCAAGCCATTGGGCTGTTGAATGCTCATTGGATCCCTTGGGAGACTGTCCAATAGTCTTCTAGAGAGCTTAATTTCTATTGGTTCTTTTATCAAGTGTTTTAAAATGAATAAAACTAAATGTACTCTAGCCCAATTTTCATTGGTCCACCTCTATGGCCATCCAATAGGATTTGAATGCACCTTAGGGGCAACTGGGCTAGGGAGTTGAGATGTGTCCCCTATCCCTTTTGTGTAAAGGGAGGTTGCTAGTGTGTGTGTGTGTGTGTGTGTGTGTGTGTGTGTGTGTGTCTCCTATCCTACAATTTGGGCTCACCCCCTCCTATCTAGGGATATGTGAAGACTTTATGGTCTTCACATAAGCATTCAATTTTACCTAGAGTCTGACCATTGGACATAACCTTTGAATTTTGGAATGTTAGCATTTTGTAAGTCTTAATGGGATGAACGTTAGGGTCTTTGAAGCCCATTGTTGCACATTTCTCTTTTGGAGATGGCCCTCCCTTTGGATCCCTATTTTCCCTCCTTTGGATCCCTACTGTGATCACTCTGCCAGCTTAACCAATATTCTAGCTTTTTCTCCCCTGGTACTTTTCCATAGTAAACGATCAATTTAACATGAGAAAATCATTTAGGAGAATTAGATATTAGTTATTTATGACATTGTCCATAAGGACCCACATCCCGTTTACATTCTTTGCCTGTTGAATAGACATATTTCACACGAACAGGAGCATGGGAGCACTTTCTCCTTAGTGGGGGTACCAAAACAATGTTAGCGTGCAAACGAGAAGGAAAATAAATGCCTCTATAGCCTTGTGCGAGCCACACTATCGGAAGGAAGAACTATTGCACAGATGAAAACACCTATGGTAAACACTTGTAGAGATTTATGAAAAGCCACAAAAGTGTCTATAGTTTTATAGGACTAGTCCTAGAAAGTATTTTATTGATTGATGTTTATAAATATTCTTGATTATTTGTTCAATTAAAAAAGGTTTCTAGGGTTTAAAATGGTTAGAAATAGTAGTTGGATAATATTTTCTATACCAAAAGTGAGTCACACTTTCTATAGTACTATTACATCATCTATACTAAGGATAATGGGGGAGGGAATTCCGGTTCCCCCCTGCCACATGGCATCTCCTGAGGACTCAGGCGGGCTCACGGTGAACATTCAAAAATAATCTTAGAAAAATTGCTGCCAGTCACCTCTTGAGTAGGCGCGCTTGGCGAAGATGATCAAAGTGGGCGGGAGAGAGAGAGAGAAGGGAGGTTTGTGGCCATCCCTACGGCTCAACGCCATCATCCTCATCGCCACCTTCCCCCTTTCTCATCCCACTCTTGCGAGCTCATCATCGCTCGCTCGCTCGCGAGAGAGAGAGAGAGAGAGAGAGAGAGAGAGAGAGAGAGAGAGAGAGAGAGAGAGAGAGAGAGAGAGAGAGAGAGAGAGAGAGAGAGAGAGAGAGGGCTCATCACGAGAGAGAGGGATCATTACCATCAAACCTATGGGCTGCGGGCTCATCACCATCAAACCTGCTCCCTACCCAACTATTGCAGCTCACCCTCATCATCATCATCATCAAAGTCTACGGGCTCTTGTGGGCCCATCACCATCATCATTTGCTCCTGAACCGGCTACTCTAGTAGCTCACCCCCATCATCATCATCATCAAAGAGGCTCTTGAATCCGCTACTGTAGCTCACCCTACCCAGCTACTGCAACTCCTCACATTGCGCTCCTATCTCATCGCGCTCCATCACCGGCTACTACGTAGGTTTGCTCTCTCTCTCTCTCTCTCTCTCTCTCTCTCTCTCTCTCTCTCTCTCTCTCTCTCTCTCTCTCTCTCTCTCTCTCTCTCTCTCTCTCTCAGGAACGAACGAACGAAGGAACGAACGTGTGTGTGTAGGAGACTGCAATTGCACGCCAGGAGCAGAGAGAAATGAAATGTTATATTAATGTCTTGCCACATCTGAGAGAGAGAGAGAGAGAGAGAGAGAGAGAGAGAGAGAGAGAGAGAGAGAGAGAGAGAGAGAAATGAAATGAAATGTTATATTGAACGTCTGGGTACCAAAAAAAAGGGGGAAAATTACCAAAATACCCCCCTGGCTATGGACATTTTTGCCTTTTTGTGAGGCAATTTGTGACAGTAAAAAACGGACCTCAATAAAGCTTAGAAAATCTTGAACAATCCAACCAAAATAGATACAAGGGTATTTTGTGAATTCTTGAAATTTGAGGGGTATTCTACGAATTTCCACAAATTGGAGGGGTGTTTTTGAAATTTGAGGGGTATTCTAGGTATTTCCACAAATTTCTGCAAAGTCCCATGATGCTCAACTTCCTCCCTACCTACCTTTGAACGCATTTAGTCTAGATCTCTCTCACTCTATCTTACACACACACTTTTGTGTGAGAGACAGAGAGAGATGAAATGAAATGTTATAAAACGTCTTCGGAAGGCCTAAAAGACCTGTGAGACCACATTGATACAATCTTTGTGAATCTAATACAATGTCTAGGTGCAAAAAAAATCATCATCATCAATGCTCGAGGATGCTCGGCATTGGGCGTTGCTCGGGAAAGTATTGCATCGAGAAATGAAATGAAATGTTATATTAAATGTCTTCAGAAGGCCAAAATGACCAATGAGACCAAATTGTTACAATCTTTGTGAATCTAATACAATGTTTGGGTGCAAAAAAAAAAAAGGTGGAAAACTAAAATCTTTGTCATCAATGAGGAAGGTGGTTGGCATTGGGTGTTGCCCAAGAAAGTACTACCATCGATCACTGTAGAGCACCGTCAATGTCCACCTCCGTGAATAGTCGTATTGGACGTCCTGATCCAATGATGGAGCCTCCGTCAATGGGCCTGCGTCGGCTTCAGCAATGGACCTGCGTCGATTGCATCTACAATGAAGCAATGGAATGTGCGTTGGTCGGTGTCTTTTTGTGTGCAGCCACCCGATTGTCACATCGGATGATCCATCTCACAGAGAGGATCAGGGAGCTCCGGGCAAATTCAAGGAAAGGAATAAAAGGGGGAGGGATTCGGGCTCCTCCCCCGCCACATGGCACACGTTGCTTAGTCTGACCAGTGCAATGTAGTCCGGAAACAGAAGCGATAGTGGCCACTGAGAGAGAGAAAGATTTTAAATGCAAGGGTAAACGATCAACAAATGCCTGTGTGCCCCTCTTCAATTGCATCACTGAATTTTTGAAACTGGGAGTTTGGAGATAGCTGGCGACAGAGGTGAGATAGTGTCCGAATCTTAAAAAAGACCTACTATGCAACTAACCTTGCACGTCAAAAAACGCACACATTGAGAGAGGAAAAGAGAGAGAAAACATGCATAAACAAAAAAACGCACACACATTGAGAGAGAAAGAGAGAGAAACTAATTTAACGTCGTAGGAAACTAATTAAAATTAAAAGACCTAAAGATCTAGCCGACGAGGAGTTGAACTCAAGACCTATTATTCAAGAGGGAAATGGCATAACCAACCTATCATACTTGGCATGGGTGATAGAAAGGTTATACCATTTATCTCTTTTTATTGGCACACACATCCACACACGTGCACACACACAAGAAGAAGAGAGTTATAACGTCGTAGGAAACTATCCTAAAAGACGTTAAAGATTAGGTTAGATGTAGAGTTACGTTAAATTAGATTTAGGTTTATTTAAGTTAAATTAGATTAGATTTAGGTTTATTTTTAATTAGATTTACGTTTATTTACGCTAGATTTAGATTTACGTTATATTAGATTAGATTTAGGTCTCCATAGACTGCGATGCCTGCATGAAGCGGGTGAAGAAAGCCCTCAATGGAATATAGGGTATTGCTGCCTTCACTCATGGTGGGCTCTGTCGATCCAAAAGTAATGGTGAAATGTCTTCAGAAGATAGGGAAGAAGGTGGATCTTCAGGGCGGCAAGAGTCACTACATCCCCGACACGATGACCGTCTAGACAACCTCTAGTCATTCAACAGCAACTTCAAAGTTAGTAACAAGAGCAAGAACGGTCTAAAGGGCCAATTGCTATCATAAGATGTGGATGGAGATGAGGCAGCGTCACCGCCAAAAGTTAACTCTCACATCTTTAGTGATGAGAATGCCAACTCTTGCCGAGTTATGTGAAAAATTATGTGTTAAATCAGTTTTAAGGTTCTTATAATCCCTGTTAGTTTAGTTCTTTGTTTTTAATATAACATAATTTACGTTAGATTTAGATTTATGTTATATTAGATTAGACTTAGGTTTATTTAGGTTTATTTAGGTTTACCCACACACACACACACACACACACACACACACACAAGAAGAAGAGAGTTTTAACGTCGTAGGAAACTATCCCAAAAGACGTTAAAGATTAGGTTAGATGTAGACTTACGTTAAATTAGATTTAGGTTTATTTTTAGTTAGATTTACGTTTATTTAGATTTACGCTTATTTACGTTAGATCGAGTCCACGCAAGAATTACTTACGGTTTAGGGTTTAGAGTTAGACGAACAGTGAAAAGATCTACTGTGAAAAGATGTTAAGATGCTGTGAAGTACAACAGCTAGAAAAGAGGCAAAGGGGTTTTGTCCACTACATGCAGTATCATGTAGACGTGGGTCTGTAGATTTCTTGTATCCACAAATATAGGTATTGACCAATAAAGACAAGATTATAACCCGGTGGTTCTGATCTCCGTGCACCTCTAGACCGAGGTGTGCGGGGATTGGACATGACTAGAGAATGTGAGATAAAGAGAGAGAGAGAGAGAGAGAGAGAGAGAGAGAGAGAGAGAGAGAGAGATAAGACGAAGAATGCCAATAGAATATTAAATTTGTTGTCCAGGTTATAAGATTTTTATCCTCATTATGAGTAGTGACGAGGATGTGGGACCGTCCAACCGAAACACCTATCTCTCAACGAGGGTCTTATGTCCTTGTAATCAATGCAAGCATGCTGTGCGACGGACCAGAAGTGTTTCTTTGCAGCACGTTTGCGAATTTGGCGAGTTCGATCCATCTATTATAGATCGAGTTGTTGCCAATTATAACTCGTCGGACTCTGACGCTGGCCAACAAGCCGCAATCTTGCAACCCAATAGACGTTGAGTGGCATAAAATGGTAACCATCTTTTTGCAACATTTGTCAGCCTACTCAATGTCCTCTTCCTCATATGTGTATATATTTTTCTACGCTATTAAGTTATCTAGAGTAAATTCCCCCTCTTCGTTTAACCTTTGTGGTGACACATACATTATACTCTTCCCAAAAATGTCACCTTAGTCATATATTTATATATATTACCACCCTTTTCTTTTTGCTTTGTAAGTAGAATAAGCATAACATAACCAACTATATACCCCCAAACTTTCTTACCTCTTGTGAATTAGTAGTAGAAAAATAATATATCCATCTTCCACCTCATATAGATAAATTCCCATGGAAATCAACTCTCCACTTGTCTTTACCAAAGATTATGGTCCCTCTCTACAAGTCTTCTATGCCCCCTACATAGGTGGCCCAATATCTCTTAAGAATATACATATAGTTTCTCTCCTTTCAAAAAGACTCCAATTGTATATTCTTTTCACAAGCAAATAATATTGGGCCCTCCTCTATTTGTTTAAGCATCATAGCCTTTTGAAAAAGCATGATTCCCCTTGGATGCATACAAGCAAAGGGCCCATACAAGAAGACTTGGAAGCAAAAGGTTCCCTAGCCTAGTGTGGACCTTACAAACCTAATTCCTTGGTGCATGGGCGTGAAGAATAGTCCAAATTCATATCAAACATGTTGAGAAGGTCAATTTTGCCTTTTGAAGCGTGTCATTCCGAGCTACAGGTAAAAAGTTATGGTCAAAATAGTGTAAATCTGTCAAATTCGCAGCAAAAGGGAACTGTAAATCAAGTAAATCAAGAGGGTGAGATCTTATTTTTCCCCTACTCACCTTCTAGAAGAGCAATGATTGTTCAAGGTCACTTGCATGTGATGGGAGCAACCTAAAGATGCTTTCTAAATGCCAAGACAGACAAGTTGAGATACCCCGCAGGAGCCACCCGTAGGGCCTCATGGTGGGGCCCACCTACATTATGCACCCCTATGGAGCCTTCACGGTCTAAAATGATATTTTTGGTAAATAAATAGTCCCTTTTATGTCCAATATTCAATGAGTGGTCAAAGGACACTTAATTAGGTCTAATCACTTACTCTAATTAAGTGTAGCATAATCCCACTCCTACACAACTATAAATAGCCCCCCTTGGAGAGACTCAAGGACACACACCTATATTTTCAACTTCATGTTGTTTCTTGATCAATAGTAGAGAAAATCCCAACTCTCCCTCTTTCACACCCTCCCTCCTAACCCTCCTCTTTGGAGGAAGTGCAATTCTATTCTCCACTCTTTCCATTCTACAATCTCTTACTCCATCAGCCCAATAAATCATTTGTAGCACCTCAATAACTTGTAAATACATCATGATCTCTCTCATGGTTATGTCAATGATCATGAAATCATCTTCAAAACTTTCAAGTGTCGCAATTCGTGATGGTTAGCCAACGTCTGTCTCCCCCTTAAAAGGTGTGCGAAAAATCAAGTAAGTGTTCTGTTCTCAATTTACCATTGGTTTGTTTCTCCACACTTATTCAATTGGTCTAAAGAAATTTCTCACTCCAACTCTCTTTTGCTTCATTACATATGCATGTGGCTACCTCTCATGGTGATTTTATTTGTGTCACGGCATTGCATAGATGGAGATGAGCTCTCTATGCAAAGTGTGTTAGTTCGATGTAAGTGATTCTCTTGTGTGTTTGAGAGGCAAGTCTTGTGCGCATGATTTTTTGATGAGTGCTTGAGAGAGAAAGAGTTTGGATGTATTATGGGTATTCTTATGGGGAGAAGGTGAATGCTATTCCACAAATTGCATATTTCATTTTTGATGCACGGCATTGGGTTGCATAATCGTTGATGGTGTTCAAGTGTCCAAAGTGTATATAGAGTAAGGGGGTTTTCAAAGTGTGTTGTTTGAGTGGGTGAGTGCAAGTGTTATTTTTTTATTGTTTTCCTTCTCCACTCCCAAAAGAAGGTGGTGCCCAAGTAGTGTGCGTACCTCTTTACAAACATTTTGTGGGGGTAGGCCCATTGGGTTGGGTTTAGAGGCCCCATTTCAAAAAGCTTGCCCTCATAAAGTGGTGCCCCCACTGAGGACATATTTCCAAGTTACCTTCAAATTTTTTAGTGATGAACAATGGAGTTCCTATCTATCCATTTCATTTTGCATAACACATTAGAGTAAATGTTCACATAGATAGAAAAGTCTTTTTCTAGCAACGCATTGTTTTTATGTTTGGTGCAGAAAGACTTAGAGAAATACTGGCATCACCCAATCCAATTATACTTCCAATCATCAATTATGAAACTTCTTTTGATGTTCACGTTTTCATTTTGTTTTAAAGGTAGGAACAAGGAGTGGTGAAGGGGTGCTCAAGGGCCATATGAAGGAACGAGGTCTTCCAATCATCAATTATGAAACTTCTTTTGATGTTCACGTTTTCATTTTGTTTTAAAGGCAGGAACAAGGAGTGGTGAAGGGGTGCTCAAGGGCCATATGAAGGAACGAGGTCTTCAAACCAACAACGAGGAGTAGCACATGAATCACGATCCAAATAATGAACCTTTTAGGCCTATTGCTCGGCAATCCATTCATATAATCATTGCAACTAAGTTTAGGTTTCAGTCTATCATAAGGAGGATATTTGGATCCACTCTCCTCAATGAAATCAATGCTTCAATTAATCCATTTATTCTACCTATGATAAAGTACGAATTAACAATGGATGTGTACATCTTCATTTTAATGTAATCAGATTTATAGTGTCAATAATCTTGTGCGGCCTGTAAGAGAAAAGTTTCTTTAAAAAAAGAGATTTAAAAAAGTCTAAACAAAATGTCAAGTTCTTTTCCCACGTTCTATGCAAGAAGTGGGGAAGATGCGCAAGAGTTTCTTGACAACTTGGAGATGGCACATCTCATATCCGGGAGAGATGAAGAAGAAGTAAAGCTACGAGCCTTCCCGTTGGTTCTAAAAGCAGAAGCTAAAGCATGGTATGAGACCTTGCAACCCCAAATCAAGTCCAATTGGGAGAGACTGCGAGCAAGCTTCCTCTCCAAGTTCGGGCAAGGTGATACTTCTGAAGGACTATGGAAATGTCTTATTGGGCATAAGCAAGTATCACTTGAAGACTATCCCTCTTATGAAGCAACCTTTGTCAATCTATGGGGTAGGTGGGAGGCTACATTAGAAAATCATGGTGGTGCACCTAACTTTCTAAAAAAAGAGAGATTCATGGTTGGCTTGTATCCACTTTTAAAGGCTAAAGTAGAGCTAAAATTCCCATCCACCTTCGAAGAAGCACGTGAGGTAGCCATCATCAAGTTTAGAAAACTACACTTCCAAGCACATAGAGCAAGGGGTTTGAATGAAGTGAGTGAGAGGGAGTCTTCACAAACCATGGAAGCACCAATTAGGGCCCCTCTTGCACAATCTTCACAAATAGGAGATTACTCTCAACAA
This sequence comes from Adiantum capillus-veneris, assembly GCF_014529385.1. Lineage (NCBI taxonomy): Eukaryota > Viridiplantae > Streptophyta > Polypodiopsida > Polypodiales > Pteridaceae > Adiantum > Adiantum capillus-veneris. The sequence continues at coordinate 19,868,562 of NC_140949.1, read as the reverse complement.
GAGGTTTTACAAAGGCTAACTCAACAGCTTGAGAACCTCACTCTGAATCTAGTACAAGGCCTACCTCAACAACGACAACCAAGAGAAGGGAATCACAATCAACGAAGACAAGCTCAAGAGTTGCAATTTTGGAATTGCAATGAAATGGGCCATGGCATGTACAATTGTCCACATCCAAGGCGACTTCCGGGAGACATATATCCCCCTAGACCGCCTCCTCTCACTGTGCAACAAGAACAAGCTCAAGGCCCACAAATCCTTCGACGACCACCACCACCAGCAAATATACCTCCCGTCCCACATGAGGAGGAAGAAAGAGGAGTCAACATCATCAAGCTAGAAGAGGTAATAGATGAGCATACTCTAAACTTTGATGTTATGCCGGCAGAAAAACGCACAAGAGCACATGATAAGGATGAAGACATGAGAAGTGAAGGAACAAATTCAGCCAGAAGGGACAAGAAGAAGAAGTCAAATATGGAAGACGATGAAAGTAGCAGGAAGAAAAGATCAAGGCGAAGGGAAATTGGTATCAACGACTTCCCATTGGGAAAGGAGCTAGAGCCCTACAACATCTTGGAGGATTTACAAACCCAAAAGCCAAACATTTCATGGCCTCAACTTCTACACCTATCAGCCAAAGTAAGAAGGCAATGGCCAAAGTTGGTAAGTACAAGAATTCCAAAAAAGAAAGCAAATCTTTCCATTAAGGTTGTGGCCTCAAAGCTACAAAAAGATGTGGAACCCATTGTGGATGCTTACATAAGGGGTAAAAAGGTGTCTAATGTATATGTTGATGGTGGAGCTCAAATGTGTGTGATCACGGAAAAGTCAATTAACAAGTTAGGGCTTGAAATTACAAAGTCCTCTAATTGTCAAGCTAGTCTAGCCAACAACTCAAGTGTGAAGTGTTTGGGGATCATTGAAAATGTAAAAGTCTCTGTATGTAACATAGATGCACGAGTGGATATGTATGTCATGCCAGCTAAGGGGGAGGGCTATCCCATCATCCTAGGGAGGCCTTGGCTCATTGCTGTGAATGCAGATCAAAAATGGGGAAGTGGTCGTTTGATTCTTAAGAAGGGTCAACCGGTGGTGTATGATTGGCGAGAAGGAAAGCAACTAGATATCAACTATGAAACCACGGCAGATGAAGAGAGCGAGGAGGAGAGTCCCTACTCAAGTGATGAGGAAGCATCAACCAGTGCATCAACCAGTGAAGAGGAGTCTTCTTTGGAGGTAATGGGAATTGTATTCAACGCCAACACTCAAGATGTTCCAGTAGAAGAAAAGCCAACAGACAATCACACACGAGGGGATGAAAGATGCCACCACCTTGAAGAAGGATTTGAGAAGATGCTTGCAAAAGATCTTACTTGTGAGGAGAAGAGGTCCTACATCAATATGTTAAGGAGGTATCCCAATTTGTTTATCACTGACTACTCACAAATAAGAGGTGTAGATGTAATAGAGCATCGAATTGAATTGAAACCAGGGACCAAACCCGTGGCTCAAAAGTTAAGGCGACTAGGATCTGTGCAACAAAAGACTCTCCTACAGGAAGCCTAATAGACTCTTGAAGGCTGGCTTCATCTATCCAGTATCCAACTCCGAATGGGTATCACCTATTGTAGTCACTCCCAAGAAGAATGGTAAGTGGAGGGTCTGCGTGGATTACAAACCCCTCAACGCTACGACAAAGAGGGACCACTTCCATCTCCCTTTCCAAGATGAAATTTTGAATGAAGTAGCAGGTCACGAATGCTACACTGTGTGTGATGGGTATTCAGGATATTTTCAAATTAGAATAGCAGAAGAGGACCAACCAAAAACCACCTTCATCACACCTTGGGGATGTTTTGCATTCAGAGTAATGCCTTTTGGGCTCACCAATGCTCCTAGCACCTTCATGAGATTCACAATATTTGTATTTCAGCCATTCTTTGGAAAATCTATAAGAGTCTTTATTGATGATTTCTGTATTTATAGTTGTAGATCACTTCATTGCCAAAAGGTTGAAGAGGGGCTTAAGAGGCTCCATCAATTTGGGGGACAACTCAACCCAGAGAAGTGTCATATCGGTAAATCTCGGGTGGTTTTGTTAGGCCATGTGGTTTCTTCACAAGGAATTCAAGTGGATCCCTCTAAAGTAGAGGCCCTTTTGTCATTATCTCCACCAACAACAACAAAGGAGCTAATGACCTTCAACCACAAAGTGAGGTACATGTCTCGCTTCATCCATCTCCTAGCAGAAGCCATCGCCCCTTTGCATAGGTTGGCAAGCCAATCTACATTTGAATGGGGGAGGGAACATGCAAAATGTTTTGAGGAAGTGAAGGGCATTCTTAGCTCTCTCCCAATCCTAATGCCACCAGATCCAAAGGAGACTTACTATGTCACTCCAAGTGTAGGTTTCGAAGCAATTGGTGTTGTTTTGATGCAAAAAGATCCTAAAATATCATACATGAGGCCGATCTATTTTGCAAGCAAGGTGATGACTCCAGCCGAGAAGGGATACACTGAAATGGAGAAAGTGGTCTTTGCAATCTTGTTTGCGGTAAGGAAGTTTCGATCGTATCTTCTCCCTGTGCCATTTGTTTTTCTCACCTTAGAGCACAATCTACCATATGTAGTACAACACATGAGCCTCTCATCTAGAATAGCAAAGTGGGTGCTTGAACTCTAAGAATTTGAATACACTTTCCTTGTAGAAGATAGCACAAGAGCATGACTTGCAGACATTCTCACCTACAAAGTGAGAGAAAGGGGAGGATCATGACTACAAAGAGAGGAAGGCTCAAAACAGTTCAAAGTGAAGGAGATTGATAATGCCCATACTTTATGCTTTGACGGAGCCTATCAACGCCAACAAGACAAAGCAGCAGGGGGGATCCTCATTTTAAACCCACAAAAGGAGGTAATGGTTAGAAAAGGTATCACTCTACCCAATGTTCACTCTAACAATGAGGCTGAGTATGCTGCTCTAACCCTTGGGTTAGAAGAATGCAAAGAACTAGGCATACAAAGACTTATTATAAAAGGTGATTCTTTGCTAGTGGTCAGGCAAATCCAACGGACTTGGAGGTGCAAGAATCGTACATTGTTTGAGTGGCTTAGTAGTGTAAGAGCTTTGATGAAGGGTTTTAAAGCAACACAGGTACAACACATTGTGAGAACTCATAACAAGGAAGCAGACTTACTCGCGAATGAAAAGCTTCAAATGGCGGTAGGAGGTGTGAAACTATATGAACCCAAATATCAAGGTCAAGAGGAGCTAAAAGACATTATCTTCTTTCTGCAAGCAGGTGAGTGTCCCAAACACTTAGACAAGGTGCAAAGACATAGACTAGTTAAGAAGGCCACACCTTACCAGTTGATCGGGGATGATTTATATCACAAAGGGAAAGATTTGGTCTTCAGGAGAGTACCAGGTGTGCAAGAGATAGAGAAAATTCTTCTTTCATGTCATGATGATGTCTGTGGTGGTCACTTTTCTCAAGATATTACAAGTAGGAAGATTTTACAAGCAGGGTTTATTTGGCCGAGCTTACATCGTGATGTCCAATATTGGCGTAAAGCATGTAAGCCATGCCAAATTGCTGGGGATAGACGACTAACATATGAGCCTCGAGTCCCAATAATATCTTATGGCCCTTTTGAAAAGTGGGGTGTGGATGCAATAGGTCCCCTACCTCGTACTTCTACAGGGAAGGTTTTCATCATCATGGGTGTTGACTACATGACACGATGGGCGGAAGCAACAAGAACAACCCGAATCACAGCTGAAGAGGTATCAAAGTTTATTTTTGATCATATTTGTAGTAGGTTTGGAACACCCCTAGAAATCTTATCAGATCGAGGCCCGGGTTTTAGGGCTGACCTTCTGAATGATCTCTTGAGGAGGTTAAAAGTGAAACACCTGCATTCCACACCGTACTATCCTCAATGCAATGGATTGGTGGAAAAAGTGAATGGAATGATATGTAAGATCATTTCTAAACAGGTTGTGGACCGGCCTAATGATTGGGATCGCCATTTGACGGCTGCTCTTTGGGCATATTGGACATCTTTCAAGGTATCTACCCAATTCACCCCTTTTCATCTAGTTTATGGACAGGAAGCACTTCTCCCCATTGAGGTAGAGCTCTCAAGCTTGTGCGTTCTTGTAAGAGTGGCAAAAAAACCAAAGGAGGTTCTACATGAAAGGATCTTAGATCTCCAACGACTTGAGCTAGATAGAGAAGAGTCCATTGATCACTACATCACCAAAGCGACAAGCCAAAGGGATAAAATCAACAAGAAGCTCAAGGGGAAAGGATTGAAGGAAGGTATGTTGGTTCTTCGCTATGATAACCGACTTGATACTCGACTTGACAAAAAGTTTTTGCAAAGATGGAAGGGACCTTTCATGATAAAAACAAAGTTTGGGAATGGTAGTTACAGATTAGCAGATTTATCAGGAAAACTCCACAAGACCAGAGTCAATGGATGGAGATTAAAGCCCTACTTTCAACGTATCAATCCGTTCATAGGCAGTCACCTGCCTACATCGTCTAAGCTCCAAATTGACATGGCTCCCTTCGGCTTGGCAAATGCTCCACCAATTTTTAAAGCTTTGATGTGCAAAGAAGAACCAGCCTTGGAATCTGAACATACCCAAGGCAACCCTCCCATCTCCGATCTATGGGATTCAGGTGATGAAAAGCAGGTCTAATGGAGTAAAAGAGTGCATGACACTCCTCCTATTGAAAAAAAAAAGTGGAAAAAGAAAAATGACAAAAAAAGAGAAAAAAAGAAAAAAAGAAAAAGAAGCAACACCGTCCTCCTAAAGATATGAATATCTCTATGCTTGGGGGGAGGGCTAATATGAGTGGCATAAAATGGTAACCATCTTTTTGCAACATTTGTCAGCCTACTCAACGTCCTCTTCCTCATATGTGTATATATTTTTCTACGCTATTAAGTTATCTAGAGTAAATTCCCCCTCTTCGTTTAACCTTTGTGGTGACACATACATTATACTCTTCCCAAAAATGTCACCTTAGTCATATATTTATATTACCACCCTTTTCTTTTTGCTTTGTAAATAGAATAAGCATACGATAACCAACTATATAACCCCAAACTTTCTTACCTCTTGTGAATTAGTAGTAGAAAAATAATATATCCATCTTCCACCTCATATAGATAAATTCCCATGGAAATCAACTCTCCACTTGTCTTTACCAAAGATTATGGTCCCTCTCTACAAGTCTTCTATGCCCCCTACATAGGTGGCCCAATATCTCTTAAGAATATACATATAGTTTCTCTCCTTTCAAAAAGACTCCAATTGTATATTCTTTTCACAAGCAAATAATATTGGGCCCTCCTCTATTTGTTTAAGCATCATAGCCTTTTGAAAAAGCATGATTCCCCTTGGATGCATACAAGCAAAGGGCCCATACAAGAAGACTTGGAAGCAAAAGGTTCCCTAGCCTAGTGTGGACCTTCCAAACCGAATTCCTTGGTGCATGGGCGTGAAGAATAGTCCAAATTCATATCAAACATGTTGAGAAGGTCAATTTTGCCTTTTGAAGCGTGTCATTCCGAGCTACAAGTAAAAAGTTATGGTCAAAATAGTGTAAATCTATTAGATTCGTAGCAAAAGGGAATTGTAAATCAAGTAAATCAAGAGGGTGAGATCTTATTTTTCCCCTACTCATCTTCTAGAAGAGCAATGAGTGTTCAAGGTCACTTGCATGTGATGGGACCAACCTAAAGATGCTTTCTAAATGCCAAGACAGACAAGTTGAGATACCCCGCAGGAGCCACCCGTAGGGCCTCATGGTGGGGCCCACCTACATTATGCACCCCTATGGAGCCTTCACGGTCTAAAATGATATTTTTGGTAAATAAATAGTCCCTTTTATGTCCAATATTCAATGAGTGTTCAAAGGACACTTAATTAGGTCTAATCACTTACTCTAATTAAGTGTAGCATAATCCCACTCCTACACAACTATAAATAGTCCCCCGTTGGAGAGACTCAAGGACACACACCTATATTTTAAACTTCATGTTGTTTCTTGATCAATAGTAGAGAGAACCCCAACTCTCCCTCTTTCACACCCTCCCTCCTAACCCTCCTCTTTGGAGGAAGTGCAATTCTATTCTCCACTCTTTCCATTCTACAATCTCTTACTCCATCAGCCCAATAAATCATTTGTAGCACCTCAATAACTTGTAAATACATCATGATCTCTCTCATGGTTATGTCAATGATCATGAAATCATCTTCAAAACTTTCAAGTGTCGCAATTCGTGATGGTTAGCCAACGTCTGTCCTCCCCTTAAAAGGTGTGCGAAAAATCAAGTAAGTGTTCTGTTCTCAATTTACCATTGGTTTGTTTCTCCACACTTATTCAATTGGTCTAAAGAAATTTCTCACTCCAACTCTCTTTTGCCTTATTACATATGCATGTGGCTACCTCTCATGGTGATTTTATTTGTGTCACAGCATTGCATAGATGGAGATGAGCTCTCTATGCAAAGTGTGTTAGTTCGATGTAAGTGATTCTCTTGTGTGTTTGAGAGGCAAGTCTTGTGCGCATGATTTTTTGATGAGTGCTTGAGAGAGAAAGAGTTTGGATGTATTATGGGTATTCTTATGGGGAGAAGGTGAATGCTATTCCACAAATTGCATATTTCATTTTTGATGCACGGCATTGGGTTGCATAATCGTTGATGGTGTTCAAGTGTCCAAAGTGTATATAGAGTAAGGGGGTTTTCAAAGTGTGTTGCTTGAGTGGGTGAGTGCAAGTGTTATTTTTTTATTGGTTTCCTTCTCCACTCCCAAAAGAAGGTGGTGCCCAAGTAGTGTGTGTACCTCTTTACGAACATTTTGTGAGGGTAGGCCCATTGGGTTGGGTTTAGAGGCCCCATTTCAAAAAGCTCGCCCTCAACGTTTTCGCAGGCGCTTTGGTCAAGCAGCATATGTGAGGCCACAAGATGTAGCCTCTGACAACTGGGGGGATGATCATGCAGAGCACATTCCCAACGAGGCAATGTTTGAGCCCGAGATTGATGAAATGATCGAGACGATCATGGATTCAGAAAGGCTTATCTATGATGATATGAAAAGTGAAGCCGATAGGCCATTGTATAATGGAGCATGTATGTCTAGATTGAAAGCACTCCTGGTTCTTCTCAACATGCAGGCAAAGTTTGGATGGAGTGACACTAGCGTCACAGCGCTTTTCAGGTGATCTATTACAATTAGTTTACTTTAATAAAACTCTAAATGTATAATGATCTGATATATTTTTACACGACTGTATCGTATTTTTATGTTGTGTAGATTGCTTAAAGAGCACATACTACCAGCTGAGAATGTGATGCCAGATTCCCGAGATGAAGCAAGAAAGATTTTGCGAAACTTGGGGATGGATTACAATTCTATCCACGCTTGTCCTAATGACTGCATTCTTTTCAGAGGGGAATACATAGACATGGAAAGGTGTCCGAAATGTTATTCCGAAAGATATCGAGTAGATCTCCACGGGACAAAAATTCCACAAAAGGTTTTGCGACATTTTCCTCTGCTTCCTCGCATCAAGCATTTCTTCGAATGTAAGTCCATGGCCGCCCTAGCATCATGGCATGAGGAGAATAAATCTTCGGATGGTGTGCTACGAATTCTTGCAGATTGCGCAGCCTGGAAACATATAGATGGAACATGGTCGGATTTTTCCAGGGAAGCTTGAAATTTGCGCTTAGGCCTGGCTATGGATGGCGTAAATCCATTTGGTCAAAGATCAACATCTTACAGTGTATGGCCCGTTGTCATCGTCAACTACAACATTCCCCCGTGGTTGACTATGAAGAAGGGGCACCTATGGCTAAGCTTTGATTGTGCCAGGGCGATATAAAGTGGGGAATATGGATGTGTATCTTCGTCCACTATTGGAAGAGCTACAACAATTGTGGATTGGCATAGAGGTGGTGGATATGAGCCGACACACAGGACGACGGAATGCTTTGATCAGAGGCATTCTAATGTGGACCATGCATGACTATCCCGGGCTAACAGAATGCTCAGGTGATCTATTGACACTCCTCACTCAGACACTGTAAATCTTGCTTTTTCCCATAGTTGATCTATTACCATGTGTATACATGCAGGGCTTCAAACAAGAGGATATAGAGCATGTGTCACATGTGGACCTAGACTGAATGCACGTAGGGCGCCCTCACTGAAGAAGCAAATCTACGAAGGTCATCAAGCGTATCTTCCAGAGAATCATGTGTTACGCGACGGCTTTTTGGGAAGAGAGCCACCAAGGATGTCTGCACAAGCATGGTTAGAGTAGAAGGAGATGTGCGATGACGGATTGCCTCCAGGGATAAAGAGACTATCTCTATGGTACGAGTTACCATACTGGCCCCGACTCATGATCAATCACTTGGTCGATCCAATGCACATATTCAAGAATGTGGGTAATCTACTATGGGACCATCTAACCGGCAAGAAAGATACTTTGGGAGCCAGAGTTGACCTTAGAAATGTGGATCGTATGGAGCAATATTGGCCGCAAACAGCGTCTGATGGATCGATAAAACTCCCTAAAGCACCATGGATTTTCACAGGAGCCCAAGAATGCAAAGTAAAAGAGACCATTCGATCTTTGCGGACCCCCACTGGCGTAATGCACTCACTCCGAACGTGTTTTACTAAAGAAGGAAATCTTACCCGTTTGAAGTCACACGATTGGCATAAAATGTGTCAGGTACGTTCGTAGTGGACTTTAATATCATTGCATAAAATGTGGACTTTAATATCATTGTTGCACATACTTTACAGTTTATTTTACCGGTTGCCATTGAGGGATGTTTGTCTCTCGACATCCGTAACACAATCTACAAACTTGCAAAGCTGGTGCAATGGATCTCACAAAAGGAGATCAACGTAGACTCCATACCATTCGCCAAACTAAATGCTGCGGAGCTTGTGTGCATGCTTGAGAAACATTTTCCTACTACCATGCTAACCATTCAGGTGCATCTTCTTGTTCACATAGTTGATGAGGTGGAAATAGCTGGCACAGTTCATTCCAGATGGATGTTCTTCTTAGAACGTTTCATGAAAACGCTTAAGGGATATGTGCATCAAAAGGCACGTCCGGAGGGTAGCATGGCAGAAGGTTGGTTGGTATCAGAGTCTCTAGTGTACATTGGAGAGTGGCTAGACGGATTTGATAAAGCCCGGGACACGCTATGGCGAACCATAGATGATGAGCACATATCTGGGATTGTCATGTGCAATCTCGGTGTTCAGAAGAAGATGACAGAAGATCTAGAGGCTAAAATCAACCGATTTTGCATGCTTCACAATCCAGTGATGCAAAAGTGGATTTCACAATATGAGGATGCAAAGCAAGAGCAACAAAGGGCCCGAATCGAGTGGAGACGGGGAAGACGACCACCGATGCACTATCCGACGGTTCTGGAGAGCCTACCAACCTTCATGAGCTTAAGATGGTTTCAAAACCAATTGAAAAGCGCACAACAATGCGGTGACGAAGTGACTGAGGAAGAGTGGGAGTACTCTCAGGGTTGCGCGACCAAGGTAAGTTTGCAATGTACGACTAGCTAGTGACTTTATTTCTAAACGTTTGAACGGCCACTCATAATCTTTGTTCGTTGAAGTATAAGTCATACACAGCAGCATGGTGTAAAGGTCGACATTTTAGGGTGGAATGAATCGACAAAAAGCGTTTTACTCAAGATTGTGGAATCATGGAAAAATTTGAACAGTCTAGTCGACGACGTTCCTCTGATGCAAATCCTGTGGTGGCGGAACTCACTTACTTCGGCACGCTGCAAGAGATTTTGAGGATCGATTACAGAGGATTTTTTGTCGACTTGTTCGACGTGCAATGGTTCAAGATAATCATGGAGGGTCGCAACGCTACTGTGCGTAGAGGAGAGTCTGGTTTTCTTGAGGTGGATTCTACTAAGAAATGGACTGACCTAAGAGACACTTTCGTACTACCCGAGCATTGTGAACAAGTAAGTATGTAAATAGTTAACATCCCCCTTTTACAAGTTATGTGCTTGAAAGCTCTCATGTAAGTTATGTGGCTCTGGCAGGTAATATTTCATCCTATAAAGTCTACATCAAACTGGTGGTACGTCATAGAGGTAGCCCCTCGTAGTGCAAGGACGTATGAAGGCTACCATGTGCCAATCACAACGGCATCAATGGAGGAGATCAGAGAAGATGCTCAATCAGAAGCCGCTACGGTGGTGCCAGATGAGCATCAAGATGCTACTACTCTATATGGGGTGCATGCAGAGGAGCTACAAAATGAAACAGAGGATATGTGTTTAAACGGAGATCTCTATATAGATATAGGAAGTTATGCTGAGTTATGCAAGGATGAGAGAGAGATCTCTTAAAACCACAAATATTGTATTTGAACAAATATTGGACGCGATGAGACGTCTGACTAGACGACGTCAGTTTAGACGTAGCTAGATAGCATTAGTTTAGGGTTTCTCATAGCTTATGTATCATGAGACGGATTTTATACGTCTTTTTGAACCATGTATATTATTACATTTGTCACCGCAGTTCATTTTGCCAATCAATTCTTTATGCCTATGATGCTGTACAATTGTCATTATTACATTTGCCAATCAATTCATTTTGCCTATGATGTGTACAATTGTCAATTTTACGCTTGTCAATTTTGCAAACTATCCGTCTTGTGGGTGACTATTTTGGGTCTATTATCTACCCTTGCACTTTTTTTAAAAAGTGAATCAAGTTCAATATGGTTGATGGGTGGCAGGGCATTCAATGCCCTGTCACCAAAAAAAAAATCTCTCGGGCGTCACTATAACCGTCGCTATTTATGGCTCTGGAGTGTCGCTATGAGCGTCGCTATAGACTTCTGTGTAAACGTCGCTATGACCGTCGCTATAAGCGTCGCTATATAGCGACGCTTATAGCGACCGTCATAGCGATGGTGATAGCGACGCATATAGCGACGCTCTCGTAGCGACGCTATTAGCGACGGTTTTAGCGACGCCGGGGGTTATAAAAACCAAGTGTATTTCCGTCGCTAACAGCATCACAAGAGCACACAACCTCTTGTAGTGGTGTGTGATCCGTAGCTAGGTCGCACGGCCAACACATCCTCTCTCTCTCTCTCTCTCTTGATCATTCTGATCTTACTGCCCGTGTTTTCTACCATAAGTTCAAGGATTTGATGGGCTTGCTAATTAAGAGAGCTATTTTTTGTAAGGTCATTGGATGCATTTTTGTGATTGAGTTCCAAAAGAGAGGCCTTCCTCATGCTCACATTCTATTAATACTTGCATCTGAGCATAAGCCAGTAGAGACATTGCATTATGATAAGATTGTGTGTGCGGAGCTTCCTGATAAGGTAATGTTTCCGCAGTTGTATGATGTTATCAATCGGTGTAATGTGCATGGCCTGTGTGGAAACTTGAATAAGAATGCTCCATGTATGAAAGAGGGAAAGTGCATGTTTAAATATCCTCGAAGATTCATTGCATCGACTACTTGCATCGACTACTATGGCTAGGGATGGATACCCAACGTACATGAGGAGGGATGATGGAAATTACACTCTTCGTAATAAAGTGCAAATGAGTAATAAATGGATTGTTCCATACAATCCATTTTTGTCAATAAGGTACAATGCACATATCAATGTGGAGGTTTCCTCCACTATATCCGCTGTGAAATATCTCTACAAGTATGTGTATAAGGGACATGACAAGGCCACTATTGCTCTACAAGATAGTGAAGGGCTTCTAAATGAAGTTACAAACTATCTTAATGATTGATATGTATCAGCATCTGAGGCTATCTGGCATATATTTGGGTTTCATATGCATCAAGAGAAACCTGACATACAACGGCTCCAAGTTAAATGCCTCATCAAAATGAAGTCATCTTCAAGGACAGAGCGATTGTACACAGTGTGGTGGATAGAGCGGTCAATAAAAAGACAACTCTCACTGAGTGGTTTGTTGCAAATCAAAAATATCCAAAGTCCAATGATTTGTTGTACATAGACTTCCCAAAAAAGTGGGTTTGGAAGCCAGCAAGTAGAACATGGACTCAAAGATAGATTGGTGATATGATTGGAAGAATGTACCACATTGTTCCCAATACTAGAGATTTGTACTATTTGCATATGTTACTCAACATGTGCAAAGGATGTAAGTCGTTTGAGGATAATAGAACCTTAAATGGACAAGTATATGATACATTTAAAGAAGCATCTAATGCACGAGGATTATTGCAAGTTGATGATGAATGGTTTCTTTGTTTGGAAGAAGCTTCTTTTCAACAAACAGGGCAACAATTACGCCTATTGTTTGTAGTCATTTTGGTTTTTTGTGATTGGATACATCCTGGTGCATTGCAGAATCGCTTCTGTAAGGAGCTTTTGAGGACCATGTATATCATATGAGGGTTTGCACAAATGATGTGAATATCTGTGAACACATGGCACAAAACCAAGCTTTGTCAAACTTAGAGACAATGCTTCAACACTATGGAAAGAGGCTCTCGGATTATTCTGGAATTCCCCAGGTGGATCACACATTGCAAATTATGAGTGAGGATGGAGTGCTTGTTGAAGAGTTCATGTATAACCCGGGGCAATCACTTATCAAAAGACCCACCCCTATATCACGTGCGTTCAAGAGGTAATTAATAATACCTCAATATACATATTATACTTACACTGTGAGCCTATTTAAAAAAACCCCACCCCCCTTTGTATGTATACATTTTTATACATTTTGGTCTTTTAGTAATCCTCTCCGGTTAACTCACGTGATATCATACACATTCTAAAAAGTGACCGCCTCGGGATGTATAACAAAGAGGAACAAAGAGTATTGTCTACTCGAATGGAATCATCTTTCAATGTTGGACAAAGGGAAGCTTACAATCGGGTTTTACAAGCATCTGGCATGAGCAGAGGGACTGTTTTTTTCTTGGATGGGCCAGGTGGAACATGAAAAACTTATCTCTACAATGCATTGCTCTCTCGGATACGTGGAGAATCCAAAATTGACGTATGGCTCACATTTACTCGTTGAACTTGCGTTCAACTACATACTACCCACCCGAACCTATACTTTGTTTTGGGTTTGTGATATCCCTTCTTCTGCAAAGTTGATCTTACATGGTCTTCCACACTTCTTGCGATCTTTAGTGACCGAGTTGTACTCTCCTAGGACTATGTGATGCATCATCTTCCACATTGATAATCTCATTTGGTTTGCTTTTTTCCTTGATACCTCCTTATCTCCTATCAATGGAGTTGGTTGTTTATACATTGGAGTGCCCTCAATATCCTCATTCACTGCTCTTGTCCGACTTGGTTGGGACGTTTTTCATGGCGTTCCGCAAGCTTCTGTATTGATGGACCCTTCCCAATGTGTTTTCCATGGTTGTATGAAATGGCCTTTGTGCTTGTAAGATGGAATTTTCAAGGTCGGTTGTCATTAGGAAAATTTTGAAGTCAGTTTTGGGCCTTTTAAGAGTACCACATCATCAAAGTTGTACAAAAGAAAGCAACCCGGTAGACCCCTCTAAATATTGCTTAGAACCCCATGATATGACCTATCATTGGAAAGTTCTTGAAAAATGGATTCTAAAGAGCCAAGGTCCGAAAATTTTGGATGACTTCTATGAAAGTTATGCCATTTTTTTTTCAATCAACCAGGTTTTGTTACCGTTACGGTAATCTAAAATCACCTTTTTCTAGATCTACATGAAGGCAATGTCCGATACATGCATGCTATATATCAATAGATAGCATTTGAAGAGTAGATTCTAAATATCCAACCTTCAACAAGTTTGGATCTTATTTACAAAAAATTTACAAATCCCCACTTTTTGAAAGCTATGCCACATCAACAATTCTTACAGACCCATTTTTGAGTCCAAACTTTTCCTAATGACATGCATCATATAATGAAATGGATTTACCAAAACCCTCCCCTACTAGCCAGCTTCCATGCTTGCTCTCTGAAAGGTTTGTGCGTGGAGTGTTTGGTCCATCAGAGCTACTTTCTACGCACGTCATAATGGCACCCCAATGTGCAATACGAATTTCCCACCAACTAAGCCTCTGCTACTGCAGCCTCTTTTGTTGGTGCTTGCCTCCACTTCTCACACATTTCTTTGTGTGTGTGTTGAGAAGCTTGCGTCACTTACTTCATTATGTGTTGATTCAAGCTTTGCTTCCAATGGAAAAGACAAGAACGCTCTCGACCGCTCATTGTATTGGTCTTTTCACCACTAATGAAAACAATTCGAACTGCATTCCAATTTTCTTGAGATTCATCCACCATGAAGCCAAAGAAATTGGCTCTGTCATACCGACATGATAGCATTACATCATTGAGGCACTCCCACACCGGATGCTGGACCAATTGTGGACATTTTGAAGGAATAACATTTCTCCCCCTCCGTACCTTGACCAGGAAACCTGCTTCCATGGAAAAATTCATATGTGCAGTCTCGCTTCAGCTTTAGGAGTGCATAAATGCCAAAATATTCTTTGTCAACCCCTCTTCGTAAACTAGATACTGACCTTCGAAACCTAACAATGTTTAAAGTGTTTAGAGCAAAAAATAATTTAGCATAGAGTTTTGCATCAAAATAAGAATCTAGGAAATACTCATACCAATTAGCTTGCACCAATGGCCCCAACTCCTCAGTGATTGCAAATAGTTGTTGCTCGCCTAAAATTCCTTCATTGGTGTTGTTTCAAAGAAGTGTCGTACTTATATTTTTTTTTTTCAAACACATTTGAACCTTCCTGGCTCCTACATGTGGGCCAACAGTCAAAATCCTTTGCACCATCACCTTGGTGTTGTCTATTAGTGTTTTGGATGTGCAGCTCTGCACATCGTGTCTACGTATGCCACGATGAATCATGACTCTAGTGGCGGTCTCATCGGATGGCATGACATAGTATACTACACAATCATATGTTGAAATACATAAAGCAATTGACTTACAAAAGTGGCATGTAAGGCTCTTATCTCCAATTTTACAATATTGTCCGGGTGCAGTTGCCTTTTGCATGTACCCATTGATATGACTTGTATTGGGAATATGATACTTAGCCAAGCGAGCACATTGTTCACTCATGCACTTTAGAGATCCTATGCCATGACTAAGACGCACTACATCTAGAAAAACTATAATGTACGTTTGTGGCACATTGTTCACTCATGCACTTTAGAGATCCTATGCAATGACTAAGACGCACTACATCTCAAAAAATTATAATGGACGTTTGTGGTACCAACCACAACTGAGGATTATACTTATGCTCCATTGCATCCATATGGTGCAACTTTCCCATGGTAGGTGGAAATTATAAAACAAGATCACCATTGTAAGACCTTGAATCTCTGTAACTTGTTCCACTTGTTGTATTTGCATTTGTCAATGTGCCCTTCTTTTCGGCTTGTAGAAGTTTTTGTCTTGTACTCCTTTTGAAGCTATTTTGGAGCAAAACTCGAGGCGGGGTGCATAGATCTATTAACTCCTTTTGAGTGAATTGCACCTCTGAAGGACTATCCACAATGTCAATGGGAGTCGTGTTAGGTGAGTCTGCATAGTGTGTTTGATGGGATACGTTGACTTTGTATTTACGTGAAAGCTGTTCTCCAGTACATAGATGAATTCACCCAAATTGTTGAGTGTCCTTTCAAGAGACAAATTCATTTCAATATCACCAACTTCGATGACTGCATCTAAATTTGTAAATTGCATTGGAGAAATTAATTCTAAAAGAAATGCTCAGATATTATAAATTTACCATTGTGAAAAGGATAAGAAAGCTCCTTACCCAGGAAAAATGAAGAGCAAGCCATAATAATAAGCTAAACAAATATTTAAGCACAAAATCACATTATATAAACTAACAAATTGTTTACATACACACGTCTAATAATATAGCCGTTATAAATTTAAATTTAATAATATCTTATTGTTTTAATAAATTTATTTAAAAAATCTAAAAAATATTTAGTATCAAAAAATTATTTGTGTGCGATTGTGTGACTCTGTAAGCACATGAATGCTAGTCTAATGCAATGGATAAAAGGAGAAATTTCGTCTGAATAGTTCTTTAAAAATTTTCTTTTGAAGGTTTGTGTGGTAGGGGGGACGCGCTCGCCCAGGTGTGCAAGCTACTGGGGGAAGGGGTGGGGCCGTGTGGGCGGTCGGGTGTGCTAGTGACCGTGGGGGGGCCGGTGTGTTGGTGGAGGGGCGGGCTGTGTTGTTGGTCAAGAGGGGGACGGTTCCGGTGTATAATGGCGTCCAAGAAGGGGGATGTGTGTATGCGAGCTACCGAGGGACGATGGCGGGGGCGTGTGGACGATCGGGTGTGCGGGAGACCGTGGGGGGGTAAGTTGTGCTCTTGATCGAGAGGGGGGCGGGCCCGGTGTATGTGGGTGGCCAGGAAAGGGGGGGACGTGTGTGTGCCGATGGCCACGCATCCCCATGCGCCCCCAACGGTTCAAGGGCCAACATGGGCGGCCACACATCCCCACGGGAAGGCGTGTGTCTACCTCTGGCCAGCATATGGCCAGTGGCAGTCCACGTGGCCATGGAGCAGTCACGCTGGCCGCCTCGTGGCCACGTGGTTTTGCCACGTGTATCATTGTCAACTAACGGTACACATGGCAAAACCACATGGCCACATGGACTGCCACTGACTGTTGGGCTAAGCTCCTGCCCGGGCTACGTGGGGAGACGCGGGGCCACGCGTGGTAGTGTGTGGCCCGCGCCCGACCACACACATACACATGTGCTGGTGTGTGTGTGTGCATGTTGTGTCACACACAACACACACACGTATACACACACATACACACATGCACACACACGTACGCACGCACACACACACCCGTGCACACACACACATATACACGCGCACACACATGCATGCATACACACACACGCATCCACAACACACACACACACCCTCGCCCACCTCTCTCTCACACACACACATACATCTCAATTAATAGTAAATAAAAAATAAATTTAATTAATAAAATTTAAAACCTTTATAAAGAGCATTTAGAAGCTCTTTTTCATTTCTCTCAATTATTAGCTCCTTATAATTCTCCTCATCTCTACTTTCTTATATTACACATATTTCTATATGTCAAGTCCTCTTTTGCTCACTTTTCTTTCTCAAGCTCTTAGCTATAATTTCTCATAAGCCATACTTATATCTATTTTCTCTAATTCTTTAGCCCAAGTATGAGAACAAGAAATCAACCTAGAATTAATGGTGCCGTGGATGAGGTTTATGTTACTAAGTCGCAAGAAGTCCCTCCGCGATGCATTCAAGAGAACAAAAAATCTCAAGCCTTAAGTTCTCTAGATCGGATTGTGTCCGTCGTAACCGGTGTGGATGGAACAACATAATCAAGTGGAGGATTGAGTCATCATGTGAAAACTACTACCACAATTGAATATGTAAGAGATGAAGCGTCTGAAAACGTAGTCGACAAGCACATTTCTTTGGACTGGGTGGATTCTCATAGACTCCCTACGATGGAAAACTTCCACGCTTGCCTCTATGTCGACTTCTTTCAAACCCGGCCATCCACCCGCATGATGACCATGTGGCGGATTTGCAACTCTCCACTGCAAACAAAAGCTACCAACCAACCATGGCAAGATTTATTATTAGTGAACGGATTCGTGGGGATGATCATAAGCAATTCTCTCGTCGTGGTCACACTTCGAGAGATGTTGCAATGTTATATTATTTGGACGAGGAGCTTTGTCTAGTCCCCGAGCTTAGTCACATGGTCGAGAGGTACTTTGTGATTTGGGATGGAAATCACAGATTGGAGGCATGGATGAACGAGAATGAAATCCCAATTGAAAAGGCACCAAAGGTGGAGTGCGTTCTTGTGGATTTTCAACCCCATGAGACAACGGAGTTTCTATTGGTTTTGGGTATGATAAATAGGTAGGTCCAACTGTCTTTTTTGCAAATGTAAATGCATCTTATTGTTTTGACAATGTGAATTACACTCGAGTGTTAAACAGGGCCACAAGGGTTCTAGTGCCTCACACAACTGCGCAATGATATATTCATGATGAGAAACCTAGGGTTGGCGGACCCTACTTCACTCCTGCAAAAATTTCCAAAAAGACCATGTCTGGTAGCAAAAAGGGCTTTGAATTTTAGGGATCCAAGCAAATCAAAGTGGCTAAAATTGCTAATGGTTGTCCTTGCGCAACTCATTTGGAAGGTATGCTTAAAACCAATGCTAAATGAGAATATGTTTTGATTGGAAAATCTTATTATATGTGTTTTGATTGTGTCCGTGGAAAATGATAGGAAGAGTTCGATGCGATGTATCGTAGTAAAATGGAAGGACTGCCATCAAAAAGGAGTTTTGACTACAAGTTGGCACCTAATGCATACGAGCAAAGCATCGTTCTAGCGCTATCTCAAACAGAACAATATTTCACATGCAAAGGGTTTGAGATGACAACCATTGCAAATCTAGAGAATGGCAACGATTTTTTCCAAAGTCTATCATTTACATATTGGGGCAAGAAGACCACCAAAATGACACCCTCCAGAGTGGCAGAGGTTGCGCGTCCACGCATTAGCCCAAAAGAGTAAGTAAATGTCATTTAAATCATTGAATATCTTTCTCTTTTGATTATATCTCAATGAAAAATAAGTCTTGCTTTTCCTTTGCTAGAAAGTGCCGCTTAATTGATTTGCTACAAGGTGATGATGCATCCTTGAAAGAGAATGGCATAGGGTTGACGGAGAAGGCATGGATCCAGTGGCTTTGATATCACGTGTATTGGTGGCAATTGGAAAGGTTGGATCAAGTGATTATGTCCATGAATCAATTTGTTGGTAATCTAACTTGTGTCCTATTAGTTGCTGCAGGAGAGTGCTTGAGATGGCCAAGAAAATAGAGGGCAAGAATTAGCACGTTGCTATCCAGAAGGCTGAAGGGAGGCATGGTTGCACACTTGCACACACATTACAAACATACAGACAGAACCGAGTGCATGGATCAAGTCCACACAAGATCCCAAAGAGCAACCCCACTTTGTTTGCACGGCACGATGCATGTTATTCAGGTTCGACATCTTTGATTGACACATTAAGAATGTTGTAGGATACACTAATCTTGTTCTTGGTGGCTCAAAACATTGTGGTATTTCTTGTAGATGGTGGAGAGATGCTCTTGTCTGGAGACAGGCTTATATCCAGACGTGTGGATAGATGACTTGCAGCCAAAGAGAACGTGGCTCAAGTGTCCTTGGTGGCTGGATTACCCGGAGAAGGAGTACCCACCAGCGCTTTACATAGGTATCATACTATGTAGATTTTACCTTTGCCATGCAATACGACATGGGCATAATAATTGTTCCTTTAATTAATAGCGGAGCATACTGCTTCACAAAAGAAAGCCATTCTGATAGAGGATGCACTATCTCCAAACACAACAAAGAAACTGGACAAAAACAAAAAGGCCTCAAAGAAAGACCCAAAGATTGGCTCCATATCGGCCCCCCAAGCACCATTGGCTAACTGGCAATGTGGGAGAGCAAGAAGAGAGCTGTTGCTTCTAGTGATAGTGAGAGCGAGCATGTGGTTGAGGAGTATTATGTAGAAGTCAGCGATAGTACTCATAGCCTTGGTGCTATGAGCCATAGTGTACCAACACTTTCCTTCACTCCGCGATCATTAGGGGAATCCAAGAGTCCCATCCATGTTCATCATCACATGGCAAGGCTGCAGAGGACCTATTGGACATCACCAGAGTGGTCGAAGAAAACCCTCTAGGTACTGATAGCCGTTTTTTGGCTTTCCATAATTGCCATACTAAGCTACCTCACCCTATCAAATCACTCAAACATTTTGGTTATCCCTACCATTTCACTGTACATAGGCGTGTGTGAGTTAGGGACTTTCTCCATATTTTCTTAAAAAACCTCAGCTAGCTAGTCACTGCGCTAGTTGCGCCAAACAAATAAAAAAAATAAAAAAAACAAAAAATATAAGTATATTATGGCCCATTTGTGTGTAAATATTTCATTGTATATAGGGCCTAAAAAAAAGGATATTTTATAATTATTTTGGTATTTATTTAAATATTTATACTTAGGTGTGTGTTATTTATGTTATGTACATTGACTCACCATTACCATATTTTTTCTTACCATTTTGCATACTCTTTATTCCATATAAAAATAATTTCATACAAGCTTCTCTTATTTTTGGTGTAACTCCATCCCAACAAAAATCCAAAAAAACTAGTTTATTTATGTGTATATTTTTTCACTATTGTCATTTTTTCCTTCCTACATCTATTCTCTATTACTTTCATAAATTAGACCACCAAAAATATTCAGCTTTTTATGGTAGACTTATAATGAGAGAGATTTATTTTGACCCCTTTATATTTTTTCCACCTATATTATTTATATTTGACATGTACATATTTTTTTAAGACCCCTCAATATTTGATTTTCTTAGTTGTACTATTCACTTATATCATGATCTCAATAATATCTTCAGTTATAGACCTACCAAATAAGGTCAAGGGTATGTGGCATGCATGCATGCACCATGGGGAGCTCACTCTTGGAGGTATTCAAAAGAATCATCCAAAGAAGGACCTCACAAGGACCTTGTGCAGTGGAAAAAACAGTCGGTTTTGCTGAATTTTTAAAGATCACATGCTCCCCGAATTTGAAAAGGCAAAACAAACAAAAGTTGTAGCTCGTGAGCTGAAATTTCACCTCAAATGTTTTTATATTTTTTTAAGCTACGAGTTGTGAGCTATGATTTTATTGGTGGACCCCAGTTTGCCCATGCTATGCAGCCACACTCCCTCTTCCACTTTATCATTTTCCTCTTTCACACACACTCCTCCCTCTCCTTCCCACTCCCAAACATGCAACTCCCATGTCCTAATTCACCCTCTTCACCATTGCCACTTCTCTCACACCTCCATAGCCTTCATCCTCCATTTCTACACCCTAGGTGTCCCCCTTTCTCTCTACATATATATCCATATTACCATACTCTCTTCGGCTTTGTAAAGAACTTCAAAAAAATCAGCAAAGATCCAAGGTTAACCTCTGCAAATGAAGGCTTTATGATGAATTTTCCAAGGTTTGAAGATAACATAGCTTCATCGACACGCGTTACTTCGCCATGCTGACCGCTTCTTTTACTGGTGCTGTAAAGAGGTCAATGTCAACTTCTCCAAGCTTCAACCTTGCTTTACAAGCTTATCCCTTCTCTAACTTTTCTCATCATATATATCACCATTTGGTGAATGATTTTGTAAATATCTTTTAGTGATAATTACTAACTACTAACCACTAACCTTATTATAAAATTCATCCTCTACTAGAGTAGGCACTCCCAAAATATTCACTCAATCCTCTCTCCTTTCATCCTCAATAATTCTCTTCCCTTGAGCCCACATCAATGTGACTCAAAGGACAAGAGAGACCCACTCTCATTAAAAAAAATAAAAATATGCACAATCTTTTATTCCTTCAAATAAACTTGATTAAGCCTAATCCTAATCGGGGCTTCTAAACCTATAAATAGAGCCCTTCTCTCCCTTGTAAATCATCCCATGATCACACTACACCACACCATTTTCAACACATAACACACCACTCTTTAAGCCTAGTTGTGTAGAGTGTGTGCATCGTGAGTGCTCTATTCCATCATTACACATAGGTGCATGGAGAAGCTTGAAGTTAGTTATGCCATCTAGAGGAGTGGAGTGTATGCCATACTCTTCACCACACTTGTAGCTTACTTTTGTGCATAAATAAGATGTATAGTTTTGGGTGCAATTGTATGCTTCAACTGCGACAACTTCAATTGTATGCTTCAACTGCGACTCTTCTCTCCAAATTGACTTGATAAGTTGGCTCATCAGGTGGTTGAAGGTATATTGTCCTTGAAGTTTTTTGTGCCATTTCATGCTTGGTGGTTTGAGGGCTTGTTGAATTGTTTGCCTAAAAGGTCAATTGTAAGAGGGTGCTCGGTGAGAGGGCTCCCGTGACCCTAAGACAATTTGTGTATTGTCAACAAGGTCAAGTTTTGTGTTGTCTCTCTATTTCTCATCAAAATCTATGTGCTCTTTACCTCTCTCTGGCGTGGTGAATGTTTGTGTTTGGTGTGTGTGGCTATCTTGCATTCCCCTCTCTTTGTGAGTTTGACTACAAGGAGATATCACGTGCGTCCTAGTTCGCATCTACAACTAGGTGGTGCCCCTTTTCTTGTTTGGTTTCGGACTGTGGGTTGTTGTTGTCTCTGATTGTGCTTGCCCCGGCCCCAATTGACCAGCACGGGAGCCTCAAAGGGTGTTTAGAGGCCGCTCTTCTTGTTGCCCGCGCCCCGGACCGCCTCAAATCGGTGCCCCTCCTGAGGAATGACTTTGTGCTTATTGTTGTTGTATTGCATGCATGCTTGAATTTTAGCATAATCAAGTAGATTATATGAATCATGAAAACTTATACGACCGAGTTTAATTTCAATGCAACAAAAATTGATCTAAAAATGGATTAGCATAACATAAGAAAGGAAAAAAATATTTTCACATAAGAATCTAGAATTCATGCTAAAAGACCTTTCAAAACTTTGTGTAGTTAGTTGATGTCATGAGAGAAAATGATTGTTTGGAACTAATCTTTGTGTGGTTCTAGCATTGAGAAACTATGACATGCTATACCTTTGATGATATCCCAATCTTCTTCTGAAATCTAGAAGAAGATGTTGATGATTTTCTTGCTGATTTTAGAATGGTTTGTCGTATCCTTGGTAAAAGGGATGACATTGAAAAAAGGGATTTTCTATTGCTATGCCTTAGAGACAACGTTGAGCAATGGTTTTGGAGTATGTCTTCTCAGATTGAAGATGGATATACCCAAATTTCCAAAGCTTTGAAGACCAAATTCTCTAAATTTCCAACAACAGAGATAGCATGGGCTTCATTACGGAGACTTCAACAACATGGTGAAGACTACTATGCTTATGAGGATATTTTTTCTCGTCAATGGGGAAGACGTGGATTTAGTTCTACATTTCTAGATTATGTAAAAATGGAGCAATTTATTTCGGGTTTGTCTCCTTTCCTAAAGACTAAGGTTACTTGTAGTAGAACCTCTACCTTTGAAGAAGCGGTCACTATTGCCCGAAGGAAGTTTCACAAGTACTTCTACATCAAAAATGGTTTCCATCATGCTGGAAGAACCAACCATCATGAAAGTGTTTCTATGAAGGAGTCATCTCCTTTGCCGTACTTGTCTCCTTCTACTCCGGAAAATGTTAGAGAAGTTACTTACATGCCTAGTGATTATTCAAGTGCTAAAGTGTGTGGCCAAGACTCAAATGTGGAATCTCTTTCTTCTACCTTTATCACAAGCATGCAAAAATCGACACAAGATATCTCAAATGGCATTGATGATTCAATAATGGATACATCCAACCTTTTTGCGGAGGATCAATTTCTAGTCCGAGCAGACGAAGCTTTTGTGCAACATGACTCTATGGAGAATGAAGACCTTGAAGGGATATTCTGAGAGTGTATCTTGTCTAAAAGAAGAGAGTGAAGAAGAAGATGAGATCATAGGTGGGGAGATCATAGACCACATTGATCATAAAGAGATGATTGTGTACATGGAATGCCAACTCCAAAACAAAGTAGAAGAGTGTGAGTTGAATCCATGTGAGGATAATCTTCAAAAAGTGTTTGAGGATGTTGAAAAGCATTGGTATGACCCATATATGTTAAGCATAGAGGAACCTATCATGCAAGAAGCCAAAGTTTTCACAAAATCAAACAGTAATCCATCAACCTTTGAGGTGGTACAATGTGAGGAGTTACAACCTTGTCAAAGGGGGGGCTTAGAAGGGGATGAAGAACATGGCAGAGTAGTAAAAAATAAAATCATAAAAGGAAACTGTCAGAAGTGTATCATTCTATCCAATGGTGTTTTAGTGGGTGTCTCTTCATTCATGGGACAATCTCTTAGCAAGAAAATCCAAACTTTTGAAGCCCCAATCATGTTCACATTGGGTTTCACCTCTTCAAATCCTCTCTTCACATATACCTTTCATTGGGGGCACCATACCTTCTTAAGTGGAAGAGGACATGAATACTTGGTGATGAAGAGATGTTTCCAAACCTTCTACATTTGGTTCTTTGGTGTATGGAGGTCACACATTGTGATGCTTTTGGTCTTCATCATAGATGAAAAACTTGTTGATTGCTACATGTGGATATTTCATCAATCAGTTCTCTTCCAATGTGTTGGAAGCAATAGAAACCTTCATCTATTATCTACTTATGTGGTAAACTATTTGCAATATCTTCCAATAGAAGTTGGAAGCATGGATCAAGCTTTCCTAAATCATGAAGGTCATAGAATTTTTGACTTGATGAGCCTACCCAGGTTGAATGAATTTTATGAGCTACAGTTTAGGAATTTGCTCATCCAAGCTCTTGAAGATCGTAGGAGATACATTAACTTTACACAGGAGAAAGAGCAACCAATCTTTTATATCACATTCATAGTGATAGATGCAATGATGGACAACAATAAAAACTACAAGTTTCTTCGACCAAAATCAGTAAGTGATTCCATACCATGCATCTCTCTTTGGGAAAGATATTTCAAGATCTTTGATCCTTGGGGGTGCTTATGGAAACTTTCTCAATGGAGGAGATTTACTCAGTCACTTCATTACATCCTGCTATTGGCTCTGAGAACCTTTCATATCACACAAGTTTTTTTAATCATACAACAAAGGTTCTTCAAAGATGAGAGCAGACAAAGACAGATGTTACACAATCTACATGTTGTATGGTCGGATAAATGGTACATGAATGTACCATTATCTAAGGGGGGGGCTAATGATAGCCATTTTTCGGCTTCCCATAATTGCCATACTAAGCTACCTCACCCTATCAAATCACTCAAACATTTTGGTTATCCCTACCATTTCACTGTACATACGCGTTGTCAGGAGTTTTTTGGAGCAAGGGATTGCGCATATGTACATATACATGCATGGTGCATCGAATAAACGATTGCCCATTTTCCAGAGCAAGGTGGTTACGTGGGGCCCACATGTGTACAGGTAGGGCAGCATGTACATAGTGCATCGATTTTCATCGTTACCAGTACCAGTGTGTTTTTTATACAATAAGGAGGAGTTGGTAGCGCGTAAAACTTCTCGAGGAAGCTATCCGCGGGCCGACGACGTGAGGTCAACAGGTGCGTCAGATGGCATCTAATGGCGTCAGGAGGGCGAACGAGGTCAATATTTGCACGCAGATGAGGACGAACACAGCTTGGGTGTTTTCTTGTGAGAGTTATGCAGAAAGGTCATTATTAGGACCACTTTTTGGGGCCACTTCACGTGGTGGCGAGACGCATTATTGGAAAAAAGCTGAGTGCCAGGTGTGCGAATGATGCAAAAAGGTGACAACTATGCACTGCGAGGTCAGTTTTTGGCCTGTTCGGGGTCCGTTTGAGGTCATCTAAAAGGCCAAGGGTGCCCAACTAATAAAGCTAAGTGTGGGAACTGAAAAAAGAGAGAGAAGACCAGAAAAAACGTGGAGAAGAGAGGAGGAACAGCCGCAGGTGTGTTTTTGCTCATTTTGGAGCCTGTTTTGGCCGTAAACTGCTCATCCGAGGTCGGATTTGAGCACTTTGACATTGTAGACTGGGGTTTTGGGCTGTTCCGGACGCGATGGCGCTGTCCATTTTGCCAAATTCCTCACTCTTTTCCTGCTGTTTTTCTGTGTAAGTTTCTCCTATGAGCGAAGTTTCTGCTCTAGTTTGTGATTGTATCTGGTATCTTTTACCCATATTGTGTGAGCTGTTTGCCCCATTGGTGTTGGCCCAAGCTCATTTGTATCTAAACATCAGAAATTCTCCTCTTTTGAGCTGAGTTTTTTGGGTGTGTGTGTGTGTGTGTGTCTGTGTGGAGTGGGCAAGTGGATAGTCTCTTTCCTCTCACTCCAGAAGTGTGTTCCCTGTCTCGGCCAGGTGTGTTGTCTAAGCCGAGTGGTGCCCCATAGTGTGTGTGTGTATCTTCCCAAGAGTGTGTGTCGGGTCGTTATAGAGGCGCTGTGTGTGTTTTCATCCCGCTCACATTCTTTTGGTGCCCCCACTGAGGATCTTCTTCGAGTACCTTCTGCTTCGAGCTTCGAGCTTCGAGCTTCGGGATTACACGTTGCAGGTTGCAGATTACAGGTTACAGGTTACAGGTTATAGGTTACAGGGACAGGTACAGGTACAAGTGATTCACACAGGTACAGGTAGCTGGAGTACAGTGATATACTAGCAGTGATGTCACTTGCAGTTGTTGTGGGAATGCATCACTTGGCGCCTATTTGAGCGCATTGTCTGTTGGATTGTACGTTACTTGTGGAAACTGCCATTGTACGCCTTTGTGGAGCCATATATGGTTTTATTTGGCAGTCCCAGCCATTTCTGAGACTTGGTCTGGAAGATAGTCATTTCTGAGACTTGACTATACGCGATTTGCATTAGCTTTCGTGTGAGGGTCGATAGCGTGAGGTTTTTATTGAGCTGGGGGATTCTCAAATGTGGAGATCCTTTCGGTGATACAGGTAGCTGGAGCACCCTTTTCGTGACCTCGCCATAGGCTATGTACTAGTGAGTCCTACTTGATGCTCGGGTTCTATTGTTGACAGTTTATGCATACATAGACAGTCTATATTTTGGATTCTCATTGCTCTACTTCTGGGGAAACTCTGTCGAAATTTTCCCAAGTTATGATGGATGGTTTTTTGGTATTTTGAGCCATTTATGCTGTTATGCCGCTGAAATTTTGGCAAAATCAGAGGTTGAGTCAGGTGTGCCTTCTTGGGAGCTTCATGGTTGGCTTTAATGGATGATCAAAATGGCCCTCAGCTCACTCCTTTTCATTTAACGCAAAGAATTCAGATAAATGTTCATGTGTCCAGGAAGATCTTTTTCCAGCAGCGCATAGTCTTTATGTTTGGGCCAAGAAGATTGAGAGAGATCCTGGAATGTCCTTTGCCTGTTGTAATTCCGATGATCAACTATGAAAACTCATTTGATGTGCATGTGTTTGTTCTCATCTAAAGCTGAGCTCCATTGAGGTTTCTGGGGATTGGGTAGTAAAAAGTTTTGGGTTCTTGCACTTGTGTTCGAAGGGGTTCTCAAAGCATCATAATTTGGGTAGCCATGGCTTTCTCTTATCCCGAGTTTCATGGAAGAAGTGATGAAGATGTGGAAGAATTTTTGGAAAAGATGGAGGTTGCCTGCATTAGCAACCAGAGTCATGACCCTACGCAAATGTTACGCCTTCTCCAAATTTGTTTGAAGAGTGATGCACGAGCTTGGTCCAAAGCATTTGAAGAGGAGTTGCGTATGGCTGATCCACCTATAAGATTGAGTTGGGACAATCTAAGGCATGGATTGAAAGTGGAGTTTGTGAAGATAGAAGACCCTGACAAAGTGTGGCAAGAAGTACAGGCTTTGGTGCAAAAGGAAGGTGAGCCAGTAGATGCGTACATACGTAAGTTTTCATTGGCATGGGAGCGAATGTGCAAGGCTTTAGCACCACAGGTACCCCCGCCTGACATGATGAAGAAGGACAGGTTCTTGGCTGGTCTTTGGGAGAATATGCGTTGGAGAGTGGAGCTAAAGAAGCCTAGGACATATGAAGATGCACTAGAGGTAGCAAGGAACAAAGAGTGGAAGCTGAGGAAAATGAGCCAGTTAGGGGTGGAGTCTTTGCCCATGAGGTCTGAATTTCAGCCTATGGACTCTTTACAAGGTCGTATGTCAGGGGTTCATCATGAACCAGTGGTTCCTATTACTACTCAGGTTATGCCAGCAGTGGTCACTACAGCAGTGCAAGATGATGGCCTAAGGCAAGACATGAGGCAAGTGGTTGATTTGATGAACAATCTCAGCCTAAACATGCTAGGTCAAGTGGGAAATAATCGAGGTCGAGGGAGGTTTGCAAATCAGCCAGGAGGTGAAGAAAGGCCTAGGAATGGTGTTGGACAAAGCAATGGTAGGTTTTGGAGGCAGAGGCCCACATGTTATAATTGTGGAGAGTTGGGTCACATCAGCCCGCAATGTGATAAGACACCAAGGATGGGGGGAGACATGTATCCATTGCCAAGACAGGTGCTAACTAGGTCAAATGATTATGGCATCGAAATTAAGGGAGACGAAGGAACCAGTGGACTGACCCAGGAGGAAAAGGGAAAGACAAAAGTGCTAAGTGTAGTCACCTTGGAGAAGGCATCAAAGCTAGAGGATACATTAGTGATGCCTATTGGGAAGAGGACCACAGAGGAAAAGGAAGGAAGAAGTGCCCCAGGTCCTAGTAAGAAGAAAGGAAAGAGCCATGAAGGCGAGGATGTCAAGGCCAAGAGGAAAAGGAGAGCTCGTCGAAAGTTTCATGTTTCAGATTTTCCACTAGGGGATGGGCAATTAAGCTATGACTTGAAGGAGGATCTGACGAGCAGGAAGGCAGATGTTACTTTTGGGCAGCTTATAGAGATGGTGCCTAAGCTAAAGCGACAGTGGAAGAGGATGGTTAACCCAATGGAGAAAGAGCCAGAGAGAAGTTCAGTGAAGGTGTTGGCAATGGACGAGCTACCAGACATTTGTCCAATAGTAGATGTGTGGCATAAAAGGAAAAATTTGGGACAAGGTTATGTGGATGGCGGAGCCCAAATATGCGTCATAACACACTCATGCGTTGAGAAGATGGGTCTCACAGTGGCTGGGGTGTCAGGTTTTCGGATCAGATTGGCAAACCATCAAAAAGTAAAATGCTTGGGTGTTGTAAAGAGCTTAGAAGTGGAGGCATATGATGCAAAGGCAGTGGTTGATTTTCATGTGATGCCAGCAGGGTTGGGAGCATATCCTATTATACTGGGCAGACCATGGTTACGTGCAGTGGGAGCTGTTCAAGATTGGCGACATGGTACCATTAGCCTCTATGGAAAGACAGGTACCAAGAAGCTTTATAATATGGACACAAGGAAACGATTAGAGGAGCTTTATGAAGATGAGGATGAGTATAGTGATGAAGAATCTTCCACGGTGACAGATGAGGACAGTGATAGCACTACCAGCAGTGATGAGGATGCTGATGTTGCATTTCTTTTGATGGACAAAGAAATCCAGGAGATTGGTTTAGTTGCATTTGCGAATGAGGTTGAAGATGAAAGTGAAGGGCCTTATGAAGTGATTGAAGGGCTGATGCAAACCAAGGTCGAATTGTCAAAGAAGCAAGAATTGATGACACAAATGATCAGTGAAGACCTCTCAGCTATGGAGAAGGACATATATTTGCACATGCAGGTCTATGCCAAAGTAATTGATGATTTTCTTGATGGGAGGTTGATAAATGGCATCTCTACAGGTTTTCCTTGGGAACCAGGTGGAAGCTTGATTAAGTTTTTGATGCAGGGAATGCAAAGTGTTTTTGTGTGGGATCCAGGTGGAATGAGTATCTACTAGTGTTGTTGCTGCTGAGCATGAATGCTCTAGCAGGCTAGGGGGTGGGCAAATTATGTCAGGAGTTTTTTGGAGCAAGGGATTGCGCATATGTACATATACATGCATGGTGCATCGAATAAACGATTGCCCATTTTCCAGAGCAAGGTGGTTACGTGGGGCCCACATGTGTACAGGTAGGGCAGCATGTACATAGTGCATCGATTTTCATCGTTACCAGTACCAGTGTGTTTTTTATACAATAAGGAGGAGTTGGTAGTGCGTAAAACTTCTCGAGGAAGCTATCCGCGGGCCGACGACGTGAGGTCAACAGGTGCGTCAGATGGCATCTAATGGCGTCAGGAGGGCGAACGAGGTCAATATTTGCACGCAGATGAGGACGAACACAGCTTGGGTGTTTTCTTGTGAGAGTTATGCAGAAAGGTCATTATTAGGACCACTTTTTGGGGCCACTTCACGTGGTGGCGAGATGCATTATTGGAAAAAAGCTGAGTGCCAGGTGTGCGAATGATGCAAAAAGGTGATAACTATGCACTGCGAGGTCAGTTTTTGGCCTGTTCGGGGTCCGTTTGAGGTCATCTAAAAGGCCAAGGGTGCCCAACTAATAAAGCTAAGTGTGGGAACTGAAAAAAGAGAGAGAAGACCAGAAAAAACGTGGAGAAGAGAGGAGGAACAGTCGCAGGTGTGTTTTTGCTCATTTTGGAGCCTGTTTTGGCCGTAAACTGCTCATCCGAGGTCGGATTTGAGCACTTTGACATTGTAGACTGGGGTTTTGGGCCGTTCCGGACGCGATGGCGCTGTCCATTTTGCCAAATTCCTCACTCTTTTCCTGCTGTTTTTCTGTGTAAGTTTCTCCTATGAGCGAAGTTTCTGCTCTAGTTTGTGATTGTATCTGGTATCTTTTACCCATATTGTGTGAGCTGTTTGCCCCATTGGTGTTGGCCCAAGCTCATTTGTATCTAAACATCAAAAATTCTCCTCTTTTGAGCTGAGTTTTTTGGGTGTGTGTGTGTGTGTGTGTCTGTGTGGAGTGGGCAAGTGGATAGTCTCTTTCCTCTCACTCCAGAAGTGTGTTCCCTGTCTCGGCCAGGTGTGTTGTCTAAGCCGAGTGGTGCCCCATAGTGTGTGTGTGTATCTTCCCAAGAGTGTGTGTCGGGTCGTTATAGAGGCGCTGTGTGTGTTTTCATCCCGCTCACAGCGTGTGTGAGTTAGGGACTTTCTCCATATTTTCTTAAAAACCCTCAGCTAGCTAGTCACTGCGCTAGTTGAGCCAAAAAAATACAGAAAATAAAAAATATAAGTATATTATGGCCCATTTGTGTACATGTGTAAATATTTCATTGTATATAGGGCCTAAATAAAAGAATTTTTCATAATTATTTTGGTATTTATTTAAATATTTATACTTAGGTGTGTGTTATTTATGCTATGTACATTGACTCACCATTACCATATTTTTTCTTACCATTTTGCATACTCTCTATTCCATATAAAAATAATTTCATGCAAGCTTTTCTTATTTTTGGTGTAACTCCATCCCAACAAAAATTCAAAAAAACTAGTTTATTTATGTGTATATTATTTCACTATTGTCATTTTTTCCTTCGTTCATCTATTCTCTATTACTTTCATAAATTAGACCATCAAAAATATTCATCTTTTTATGGTAAACTTATAATGAGAGAGATTTATTTTGACCCCTTTATATTTTTTCCACCTATATTATTTATATTTGACATGTACATATTTTTTTTAGACCCCTCAATATTTGATTTTCTTAGTTGTACTATTCACTTATATCATGATCTCAATAATATCTTCAATTATAGACCTACCAAATAAGGTCAAGGGTATGTGGCATGCATGCATGCACCATGGGGATCTCACTCTTGGAGGTATTCAAAAGAATCATCCAAAGAAGGACCTCACAAGGACCTTGTGCAGTGGAAAAAACAGTCGGTTTTGCTGAATTTTTAAAGATCACATGCTCCCCGAATTTGAAAAGGTGATACAAACAAAAGTTGTAGCTCGTGAGCTGAACTTTTACCTCAAATCCTTTTATATTTTTTTGAGCTACGAGTTGTGAGCTATGATTTTATTGGTGGACCCCAGTTTGCCCATGCTATGCAGCCACACTCCCTCTTCCACCTTATCATTTTCCTCTTTCACACACACTCCTCCCTCTCCTTCCCACTCCCAAACTTGCAAGTCCCATGTCCTAACTCACCCTCTTCACCATTGCCACTTCTCGTACACCTCCATAGCCTTCATCCTCCATTTCTACACCCTAGGTGTCCCCCTTTATTTCTACATATATATCCATTTCAGCAAAAATCCAAGGTTAACCTCTGCAAATGAATGCTTTATCATGAATTTTCCAAGGTTTGAAGTTAAATAGCTTCATCGACATGCGTTACTTCGCCATGCTGATCGCTTCTTCTACCAGTGCTGTAAAGAGGTCAATGTCAACTTCTCCAAGATTCAACCTTGCTTTACAAGCTTATCCCTTCTCTAACTTTTCTCATCATATATCTCACCATTTGGTGAATGATTTTGTAAATATTTTTTAGTGATAATTACTAACTACTAAGCACTAACCTTATTGTAAAATGCACCCTCTACTAGAGTAGGCACTCCCAAATTATTCACTCAATCCTCTCTCCTTTTATCCTCAATGATTCTCTTCCCTTGAGCCTACATCCATGTGACTCAAAGGACAAGAGAGACCCACCCTCATTGAAAAAATAAAAAATATGCACAATCTTTTATTCCTTCAAATAAACTTGATTAGGCCTAATCCTAATCGGGGCTTCTAAACCTATAAATAGAGCCCTTCTCTCCCTTGTAAATCATCCCATGATCACACTACACCACACCATTCTCAACACATAACACACCACTCTTCAAGCCTAGTTGTGTAGAGTGTGTGCATCGTGAGTGCTCTATTCCATCATTACACATAGGTGCATGGAGAAGCTTGAAGTTAGTTATGCCATCTAGAGGAGTGGAGTGTATGCTATACTCTTCACCACACTTGTAGCCTACTTTTGTGCATAAATAAGATTTATGGTTTTGGGTGCAATTGTATGCTTCAACTACGACTCTTCTCTCCAAATTGACTTGATAAGTTAGCTCATCAGATGGTTGAAGGTATATTGTCCTTGAAGTTTGTTGTGCCATTTCGTGCTTGGTGGTTTGAGGGCTTGTTAAGTTGTTTTCCTAAAAGGTCAATTGTAAGAGGGTGCTCGGTGAGAGGGCTCCCGTGACCCTAAGACAATTTGTGTATTGGCAACAAGGTCAAGTTTTGTGTTGTCTCTCTATTTCTCATCAAGCTTTGTGTGCATCTAGTCTTTAAGGCTAAGACTGAGTTGCTCAAGTTGATTTGTGCTCTTTACCTCTCTCTGGCGTGGTGAATGTTTGTGTTTGGTGTGTGTGGCTATCTTGCATTCCCCTCTCTTTGTGCGTTTGAGTACAAGGAGATATCACGTGCGTCCTAGTTCGCATCTACAACTAGGTGGTGCCCCTTTTCTTGTTTGGTTTCGGGCTGTGGTTGTTGTTGTCTCTGATTATGCTTGCCCGAGCCCCAATTGAGCAGCACGGGAGCCTCGAAGGGTGTTTAGAGGCCGCTCTTCTTGTTGCCCACCCCGGACCGCCTCAGTACATGAAAATGGTTAATGTTCTGTTGTTCTCTTTAGCTTTGCTTGAAAGATATATTTGATCTTATGTTGAGCATACAGATATGCATGTAGAGCCACGCCACCTTGCAATGCATGCTAGTGTCAACTTCTTGGAAAAAGCTATTCAAGATGTGTTTAGCAATGACAGGTTAGCCACGCTAATTTACCCTCATAGTTATGTTCACAATTTTAGTGCTAAAAAAGATTGCACGCAGTTCTATGCAGTCACTACATAGATTCTTGGGCTCTCTAGCATGAACCCCATTTTGAGATTGGGTGGCGTATGTTTGATGTACATGGCCTTTCTCTTACACACTAGGCCACATGCAGCTAGCATGGGTGGGGCTTCTTTATGGAACCAATGGGATAGTGAGCTTGTGGATGCTGCATTCCTTCTAGCAACCGAGTTTCGTTTGGTTGATGGCATGGTTGTGGAAACATGTCATGCAAAACATCTATCCATTGTCACTTCGAAGGCAAAGGGAGCTCATTTTCAGTTGTTGAGGATATTGTACATATGGCTGCCGGAGTCTAGTTGCACAACTGTTCAGGACTATGTAGAGGGGGTATGTTATTTTTTGTTTCGATATTGAATAGTATCTTTACTGTTTACATTTCAAAATATCAACGTTTTAATATTATTCATAGGTTGGTACTTTGTTGCTAGTCATTTTTTCACCCCCTAAAGCCAATGGGTGTCGGCTTCCGAGGTATGATTGAGCGGATGGAGAGATTGCAGCAAATGTATGTGTGGCTTCTCTACAGATGACGACATGTTGTGGGAGAAGCTACCAGGTACAGATTCCGCACAGTGGATGCTTGATCATATGGGCAAGCCCTATCCTAGAGATGTTGAGAGGAGTTGCCAGGTGCTAGAAACTTATTGGGTGTTTTTTCTTCACGTTCCTATAAAATTAGAGGTATAACAAATCTAAAGATATCTGTTGTTTTGTAGATGGCTACTAGGTACCTTCACAAACATGGAAGATGCTGTGTTCGACTGTTTTGCAGGAGTGGGGACATTGGCAGCACAATGTTTACTACTACGCAGGCATTGCATCAGTTGTAAGAAGGATTGGTCAGTTTTTAGTGCTTTTCTAGAGCCGGCTCATTGCCTATCTTCCGATTTAGGCTCAACATGATGTTTCATAGGAGTGATAGAACTCAGGTAACTGAGAATCCGAAGCAGATGACATAGCAGATTCATCCGCTAGAGCCACTTTTGCTGACATCACTCAGCAGTCAAGGCAGGGCGGTAGCAGCTCCATATACTACTTTCACGGCCCTAGTTTTGGCATGGCATGCAGTTGGACCATCTCCTAGTGCATTCAGTTCCTCCACATATGAGTCCCCGCTTGGAGTTGATTCATTGCCTCTTTCATTACCTACTGCCCCCCCCCCCCCCCCCCCTTCCACATATGGTTCGTACCCTCTGCCATTTGGAGGAGTTCCCTCGCATCAATTTGATAAACCAAGGATATATATGGGTAGTTCTCACTGAAACGCATATGTAGATATTTTTTTTTGTCAAGTTTGATCACTTGTATTAGGATGTCTAACTATAATCGCAATTTTGTAAAAAGTTACAAAACTAGGATTAAGGTTGATAGTGTGTGACCTAAGTGTGGGTGATAGTCCTGGTCAATTTTGGTAGCATTTGGAGAATGATTGTATGGGTTTTTGTGATGCAAGAAGCTTAGGATGACACTAGGGATATTTGGAATAGGAAGTTGCAATTTGAGTATCTCAAGGAAAGAGTTGTTTGGTAAGAGATTGAAAATCCCTTAGCGTGCATCCATGCCCTAGTTGAGTCATCTTTGTACCAATAGGCATCTATTATGTCTGCTGAGGTTTTTGTTATGCTATAGTCGGCGCACTTGAATCCTGAGGCAACATTTGGTACCATTTTCATGGACGAATAGCCTAGACTAGTGTAGACGAGTCACTTATCCTTTAGACATAGTGATAAAATAGTCATAGAAGAAGTTGAGGGTTCCTTGACTTAATGTGGAGATAGTTGAAGTTATTTTCTCGTTGATGGTCTCTATAGTTACTCAGTAGTTGGACACTGAAGTGTAACGTCTCCGACTCATCTAGACTCGGTAACTAGGAGAGCTCATCACATCCACTCCATCTCTGCCTTGCAAAGCGGAGGGATGAAATTATGAACTACCCTAATCAGTCAAATTCCTAATGAGGTCTTTTCAAGGCTGTATTACCTTCTCATAATCAAAAGGCACAACCCATCTAGGAACCATCGATTCATATAGTTGATGCTTTTTTCTCTGTCAAGTATGAGGCACATCCATCGACCTTTCCCCTAAGGTTGGGACATCTGTTCCTACCATTCTTATGTAAGTTCCACTTATGGAAAACACCCGACTTATCGAGTCC
Organism: Adiantum capillus-veneris; assembly: GCF_014529385.1. Classification (NCBI taxonomy): domain Eukaryota; kingdom Viridiplantae; phylum Streptophyta; class Polypodiopsida; order Polypodiales; family Pteridaceae; genus Adiantum; species Adiantum capillus-veneris. Next base: position 19,832,868 of record NC_140949.1, on the reverse strand, counting down.
ACCCATCTAGTGACTAGCATTGCCCACCAGTCCCTCTTTTTCATACCACCACTCACCCATTGGCTTGTTATTTAATTACTACCACAATTGATACATATACAAACAATGTTCCTTAATTAATTTATGGCACATGTTTGTTTAGACATCCCTTCAAACATTTCCCTGACAGTTTATAATAACATAGTTCCTAACATATGACTTTAAGTCAAGACTCATGTCGCTAACCATGGACTTACCCCTACCTAACCAGTAGAGCCTTTGCAAAGGTTTTTCTTTCGCTAATCGCGAAGTGCACAACTTCTCGCTACCCTTGAGGAATCTTGCTAGCCACAAGGCATCCTACTAACCGCAAGGCTCCTCCAACATACAATCTACAACTTTCTTTCATGCAATTCATTAGACAACATCAAGAAATTCTTATTACCAAATCAGACAATTCCTTTCTTTCTCTACAAAAGCACATGCTTGTTTCGTGTGATAAAATCACATTTTACAGACAATTTAAGGTAGTCCTAGGCTTACACACTAAGTCAATATCCAAAATGATGCATAGTTATAAATATAGCTACCCGATTAGTCATAGGCTGGATCGCAACTCTGGATGGAAGATGGTCGATCACAGCTTCTCCTAGCATGGACACCCATGGTTGGATGTTGGTTTGTGCAAGCGATGTTTCTGTTTGTACCTTCTTCGGCACTACAACAATAGGAGTTTCGTTGGAGCTTCATGTATTTCTCTTTGGGGCCATCGTAGAGATTAGTAAAGCGTGGATGAGAGTACAAAGAAAAAGAGCTATGAAGTGGTTGCAAGCACTCAATAGAGAAGAGTGTTTCCCTCAAGAAAAGAGAAGAGTTCTTCTCAGTTCTGAGAGAGTGTAGCAAGAGAGTAAGAGAATTCAATAGCCGAGGGACAAGCATAAAGAAGGTGATGGCGAGCTCGTGGGAGAGAAATCACTCTTCAAGAGGTTTCTTGCTTCTCCGATAGAGTTTCAATGTCTCTAAAGAGAGCTCTAGCTCTATGTATTTGAGAGTGGGAGTGAGAGTGAGGGGGCCTTTATATAGGTTTCTGGGGTGAAGAGAGGGTTCTAAGAATAGCCAAAAGCCAAAGCTACGAGGTCACACCTTTTGGCAAAAATATATTTTTTTAAACTATTTTTTTTACGCACGATGTGAATCCCAATGCACGAATCCGAATTCTTTTTCTTGGAGATGAAGTAACTCTATTCTTGACCTCTATCTTTAGCTTTTCTAAAATTACTCTTATCTTTTCATAAATTTAAGCCTAAAGCCTCCCTCGCCTTTCAAAAGTCAACTCTTATCGTAAACCATAGTCTAGAGACTTAATTTACCTTTTGCTTTAATAATCTAATTGACTTATATTAAACTATTAATCTCGGACATATAAAACGTCGTAATTTATGATTTCGGAGTCTAATTGACGAGTTGTAACATCCTCGAGTGCATCTTTCGATCTAGTTAAGACTATAGAATATCTCACTAAGACCAAATAACCTTTCTATCATTGTGCACAAAGCCGCACCATAAATTCGGAGCCTCTTTTAATTTATCCTTCATTTTGTCATAAAACTCACAAACAAAGTTCAATTTTCAATTTGATTGTTCCAAAAAAATCCTCGAAGTCTTACCCACAATGTGAGATTCAAAAATACTTTTGAAAACAACTAAATGATTTTATTGATAAAGGTCAAGTATGTTACATGAAGGTTGGCTGATGATTTTGAAAAGCTAATCTTTGATTTAGAGTAAAACACAAAAAATTGCAAGAAAAGCCAAAAACAATGTAAAAGTAAGATTTTTTAGACTATTGATTGATTTCTAGTTTGTATTAGAAGTAGGATAAGTAGACACTTCTTGGTGGATGTGAATGCTTCAAAAAAGATCTGACTTGGAGTTGCAAAATTCATGAAGTTGTGATTGGAGTCCAAAAGTGCACAAAATTTGGTGAAAGTATGTTTTATTGAGCAATCTAGCTTTTTAATGCATGAATGGTGTGCATGAGTACTTCAAAAGGTACTAAAATCAAAACAAAGTGAAAACTGTTGAAAATCTGCAAGGCTCAACTATAATTGAGATTATAGTTAAACAATGCAAATTTGAGACTATTTGGGTAAGTTTGATTAGATGTATGTAAATGCCCATGATTTCTCTCAAGACAGTATTGACTAGCAATAAGCCCTCTTTCTTGATGACTCCTATGATGCAGTGTGAAGGACACCACATCCAGTGATTTGAAATTAGTTGTGAGTGCAGTGAGTACAAGAAAGATAGAGTTAGTATCACTGGCATTGAACGCAGGACATCTTGCTTATGAATTCATGAAAACAATTAATCTAGCGATGAAGCCACCAAATGCTACCAGTTTTGTCTTGTATTGCCACATACACCTAGACCATCCAAGTGGTGTGCCATAGCATAGAAATGGTTGAACCATATGAAAGAGGAGTGATATTATAACAAAGGGCATGTTAAGGAAAGGCAATATCATCCTAATCCTCAGCATCAACAAAATGTGCAACCTAACCCTTAGTATCAAGCTAATCGCGGAGCACCACCAATATCGAGCTCTGTGCCAAGACCCATTGAAGCTCATCCAGGGTTAGAGAAGCCTAGGTAAATATTAGGGCACCAATCACCATTGCTTGTAGGTGAGAATCAAGCAGTGGTTTGGTACGTTCAACAAGGGCCAAACATCAAATATAATTTGCTTGTACCAATGTCGCCTTATTCCGAAGAGAAAGAATGCGGTTATAATCAAGCCTAGGATCAAGACAACACAAATTACAGTGAAGGAGCAATGGTAAGAAAAGGAATGCTAATGTTTGTAGTGAACCAAGGCAAAGAGACCAAGAGCTTATCCGCAGAGGCTATATGCTAAGTCACCACAACAATCAAGAGTAATAGGTCCATGCTACAAGCGTAATAAAAATCATTTGATAAAGGATTATCCGTTGAAAGTAAATCCATTTGTTCCATGCTTTTATTTTGAAGAGTGTGACGTAACACATATGATAGCGGATTGTTCAAAACATCCTGACAGGAAAGAAAAAGCAATTGTAAATTCTGTGCAGGTATTACCTTCCTCAAGTGGATTAGATGAGGAGTCAAAGGTCCCATTACATATGGTCACTAGAGCTCAAGTGAGGAAACGTGTACCTTACAAAGACTAAGGAATGGACTCTAGCCAGCAAACTGCGAGTGTGAAAGTTGAATCAAAAAGAATTTTTCGATCTAGAGCCAGATCCTGTCAACACCAGTGCTACAAGGTTGTTACAACTGAGCTTGCAAAAGCTCAAGAGCAACTTCAACAACACGAGAACACGCTTTCTAGTAAGTCTTTATGTGGACAACTAGAACATATCAAGCAAGTGATGAGAAATAAAAGAGAGAGTCTAGTTATGAAGGTTCATTCCTAATGGATAAGAAGTATTATCCATTAGAAGTGATTCTAAAGGCTTATGACGCAAGAGTTCAAAACCGACAAACACAAGAACATAGGTGGATAATGGATCCTAATGGAGAGCTGGAAAGAATGAGACTAGAGATATGCAAGAAGCTTATTGAAACAGCTCATGTACTCATGGATAAGCAGCTTGCCCTACCAATCCATGATAGGGTAGTCCTAAAACCATCTGTAGAGCCAAATAAGATGAAAATGAAGAATAGCTTGAGATGAGACCTCAGGAAAACAGGGAAGATTATGGGAATGAAAACAAGCCAGACTTTCAAAATGGGAAACCAAAATGCCTAAATGGGAAACAAAACACTGAAATGGTAGTTGAGAATAGTATCGACAATTCTCTCTAGTAGGTGCCTTAGATGGTGCCAGAAGTAGAAGGGAATTGGCTTAACATTAGAATGGTAACAGGACACTTTTATGTCCTTGGACACTTTTGTGTCCTGTTAAGTGACCATTTTGCTTGAATTATTTGAAGAGTATGAAAATGAATTTCTAGGTGCTATATATCCACAAAGCTGCCTTATGAGTTGAAAAAAACTTAGCATTTTTTTTGGAGTATCGATCTCACTATTAAACTGTGTGAAAAAATGGATCCTGTTTTTGGCTTTTCTTCAATTTTTGGCAACTATACCACTCTAAACTTCATGTTTGTGAGGTTTAGATGGCTAGAGGTTAGGCCTTCATAGTTCTCAACATGTTTTGATGCTTGTAGGGAGAGCTAAGTGTTAAAAGTGCAAGTTATGACCAATTTACAAGAATTGCATAATCTTGTTTTTTGGCCAAAATTTGCACTTTTATGATTTTTTTGGTGGCTTTCTTGATATCCAAATTCAATTTTGATTGTGTAAGTGTAATGTATAACATAAAGCTAATCTTCCTTGAGTTTTGGGGGACCTAATATGCTATATAGCATATTATATGACAGTGATGGTTGAGTTTTTGATTGCTGAAGAATACGATACATTTTAGAGTAGCAAGTATAACTTTCTCAATATTGCTAGTTTCTTAGGCCAATTGTGTCTATTTTGTAGGTAGTAACCATATCTAATCATAGAGTACAAACTTGGCTAGATATTGAGTAGTTTCTATGGGTTTCTAGAGGTCATAATGCTAAACCCAGTTTTTTCATGTTTGCTGTATTTAGCACTTTATCATTGCCCCCAAGGTTCCAATCGTAAGAGATCCATTATCCTTTTGACATGCTCCATGGCTCCTTTTGAATCCAAAGGACCAAAGGGAACTAAGAAAACATGTATATAGTATCTGTATTGAGCACTATAGAAACCTTGATGATAGGTCCGCAGAATGGCAAAAATGCAACTTTTTTTTACCTTTTTTTTTTGCCCAAAAAAACAATAGTGAGGTAAAAGAAACCATATGTTTTGGTCACTAACCCATTGAAGTTAACGAGGCATTTTATCTCATGTTCTACAAAAATTCCCACTCTTATTTATATGCAATCAACCGTAAGAAATTGCTGTTTTGGGCAAAATGCACAGGTCCATCAACTTTGGAGACTTGTAGTGACCAAGGGATGAGAAAAATTACAAGTTTCTCATTTTTTCCATATGTAGTAGTTATTTAACTATAAGCTCATGAAAGGATTTTTTAAAATGAGTGGATCTACTATGGTTTTGGAATTTTTTCCCAAAACCCTGAAAGGACACTTTTATGTCCTGTTAGGTTACCATTCTAGTGTGAATTGTGGAACATGATTTGAGAGGCTAAAGAAGGAAGTACTACATTAGAATTTGCACCTATCAAAGAAGTAGATCTTAAAATGAAGATGTTTCTATGTACATGAGTTGCGAATGCCATATTTTCTAACATGAAAAGGCCAAACGTGCAAAATGAGCATAACTTGGGCATATGTTGTCAAATTAGCCTCTTTTGACTCGTAGGTCGTTTGACACATGTGGTAGGACCAATGGTGAAGTTTCATGAATTTGTGAGTTGGGAGCCTGGGTATGTATAGTTCACCCTTCCCTTAAAAGACTCATTTGTCTTTTGTGAGAGTGAGAGAGCTAGCATGTAGAGAGCTTGGACCTTGCGACTTCTATACGCAATGTAAGCACACCATTGATCATGTCCGGCATGCGAGCTATGTTCCACACCTTGTTCTTATTGTTTTAAGTAATCTTGTCATGGGAATAGAGCACGGGAAACCCTAGAAACACATAGAGCACCTCGAGTAACAACATCATCGTAGAGACCAAACCTAGAGGTTGTTAAGGGCAAGGCTTCAATCATGGGTAGTCAAAGATCAAGAATAAGAATCAAAAATCTCAATGGGTTGGCTAGAGAAAATATAAAAACAAATAGACCCAACAACGCAGGTGATGTCACCTCAACACCAGAGCTCTTGAGCCTTGTATGAGTTAAGGGTTGGGTGTGTGATTATGGCAGAAGCTTGCTTCTCTCTGTGTTGTGTCATCTATGTGTGTCTAACACTAGCGTAGGCAGGTGTTATATTCAAGGTTGATCAACCTAGCACAAGAACTAAGCTAGCAGTTAGTCCTGAGGACTAAAGGCATAGGTTCAACATTGGTGATCCTGCTAGGGAACCTCTAAGAAAAGAGTATAAACCATGGAAGACACCACAGAAGAGAGAGAGGGCACAAGTAACCAACCAAGATCGAAGGCTAGGAAGATTGAAGAAGCGACAAGAAGTAGAGGATCTAGATAGGGTGATGTTCGACCAAAATAGAGAGGGTCATTTTGCAAGGGATTGCATAGACAGTAATCCCAAGTTCGGCAATAACCAACCAAGAGTGAACCTAGTAATGCCAAAGGTAGCAGAAGTAAGGATCAAAACCTTGGGAGCTTCCTAACAAGGTAAGAAAATCGTCAACCAAGGTCTTACAAAAACTAAAGAAAGAATCTATTTAGACAATAAAGACTCTACAAAAGAAATGACCACAGCACAAGGACACTTTAGAAACCAAGCTGGCACAAGGTTAGGACGAACTAGTTGGCCCCTCCACCAATAAGGTATGGGTTATTATGCAAGACCAAAATAAAGACATCCCAAATCAATCAAAGGTTGAAACACCCCATAAAGAGAAAGGAAATGGACAGGACACAGCACGGGAGTGGCAGTAGCCAAGAGAGGAAGTGCAGACCTTAGAGGACCAGCTAGCCAGGAGTGCTCTTTGGAAGAACGTCTCAGAAAGAATAACAAAGATATCACTGGAAATGTCTAGGTTAGTCCAAGATGTGCAAGCTATTGAGGAAAAGAAGGCATGAAGACGGCCTATGAGATCAAGACATGAATCAAAGATGAGGCGCGAGTCATCAATGTGGCATGCAAAGTAAAAAAAAACTAGAAAACAGTGGATAGAGTTATGATGGATGGAGGAGCACGAGTAAATATCATGTGAAAGAGGGTCAAGAAACACCTATGCCTAAATTGCAAACTGCACCATTCAGACTCAGAATGGTAAATCAGGTAGTGTCACATTCCTTGGGCCTAGTAGAAGATGATGTGCCCATAAAAGTGGTAAGAGTAAATTTTGAAACATCATTCCTGATTTTAGATGTGGGAGACTCATACGATGTCTTATTGGGAAGGTCATGGTTAAGGGCCACTAGAGGAGTACATGATTGGGATATAGACAAGCTCACCATCAAGTTGGGCAACAAAAAGGTCAGTGTCTCCACGTCTGCCACCAATGTGCCAAGAGCAATCGGGCTAGGCGAGATACTCTTCATAGAGGCCCAGGAGTTGTGGGGAAAGCTGGAAGCAAGCAGCATAGTCCTAATGGTGATCCTTGATTTTAACTGATGACTATTAATTTGAAGTTGGTAGCTTATCAAGATATGTTCCCAGCACACTTCAAGCACACTGAAGAGGAGACCAGACAAGTTGGAAACATGGCCAACGAGGAGGTGATTGGGGACAAAGTACAAGACATTGAGGTGGGTTCTAAGGAAAGGACAATGCAATTAGTCAATAAACAGCTACCAGAGCAACTTAAAGAGGCACTTAGAGTAGTGATCCTAGAATATAAAGATGTTTTTGGAGGGGACCACACTGATCTCAGGGAAATTAACCCACAAGTGTGTCAACATAGGATACCACTGAGATTGGATGCGAGGACAATATGAATGCAGACATATAGGATGAACCCCAATTATGCAGCGAGGGTACAGGAGGAAATTAATGTGTTGCCAAAGGCGCGACTCATTTTGTTGAAGTAGAAAGCATTGATTGGCTGTTTTTTATTGTGGTAGTCCCTAAGAAAAATGGTAATCTCAAAATCTGTGTAGATTTTAGAAAGTTGAATGAACGAACCATAAAAGACCCATTCCCACTACCATTCATTGATACACTGCTAGATCAAGAGGTGGGATATGAAAATATACTTCTTCTTGGATGCTGCAGTGGCTATCACTAGATCATCTAGAGGACCAAGAAAAGACATCGTTCACAAGTGAATGGGATGCATTTGTCTATTTAGTGATGCCATTTTGGTTATGTAAGACACCAACAACATTCTAGAGGCCATGATGGCTATATTCTTAGAATACTTGTAGAAATTCATGGCAATATATGTGCATTATTTCACAATTTATTTATGTAAGGGTGAGCATTTGGAATGTATGAATCTCATGTTTAAAAGATGTAGGGAAAAGCGGGTTTGCCCGATACCCGTATAAGTGCTTATTTGGAGCTTTCAAAGGAATGTTGCTAGGACATATGGTGTCCAGAGAAGGGATTGATATGGCTAAGGATAGAATCAAAGGGATCCAGGAAGCGTTGGTGCCAACTAATGCGAATTAAGTGTCAAGCTTTCTAGGGTACATCAACTTCTATAGGAGGTTTGCCAAATTGGCAGAACTAGCAGCTCCACTTTATGCTTTAACGAAAAAGGAGGTCAATTTTTGTTGGGATGAAATGTGCTAAGAGGGGTTTGATGCAAGTAAGAGGATCATTTTAGACAAGCCCATCGTGAGACAACCAAGATGAAATCAGATCTTCCATGTGTACGTAGATGCGTCAGATCTTGATGCGTCAGATCTTGTACTGGTAATCATATTGACCCATAACCAGAAGGGAAACCTGATTTCCTAGTGAACGTTGGTCATAGAAGATTTTCCCAGCTAGAACATGCTTATACTACCACTGGGCGGGAAGCTATGGGGATGATATTTGCAGTACCAAAATTCAAACACTACCCACTAGGGAATTTTTGTTGGGTTTCCAAGCCCTCATTTATTTTGATGTCAGCCCTCATGGGAACAAGCCGTTATGGCATGCAAGAAAGCTTCAGTTATTTTATCAATTTTCATGGCACTTTGCTATATATTGTAATTCTTTACAAGAAAAATAATCAACAAAGCATAGCGTTATTTTGAAATATATACTGTGTCAAATCTCTCTTTTTTTCTCATTCAATCTTGCTTCTGTAGACCTCCTCTTTCGCCATGGCCTCCTTAAGGTGTCACCCACCATAGCTAAGCTCTCAACATCTGGTATCAGAGCTTTGCCCGGTCTGGGCTTAACCCAGTTCGTGGGAACAGGAAATTGCGGAGGGGAAAGATGGTTGTCGACCTGCATCAAAACGAGCAAACTCGGCATCAATATGGTCGCCCTGGGATGCTGATGATATCTCGATATTGCAACTTTGGGAAAATTGTCCTCTACAAATGCCTCAAAAGCAAGACTACATCACATTGTTTTGCTTGACTGCTACAGAGAAGGCCCGTTTTGCCTTTGTGTTGACACTTTAATAAAGTGGCCACCCATTAAATCTTTCAAGTAGAGATTCCCACCCTTGGGTACCCTCGGCTCGGCTCGGTGCTCGATGCTCATTAATAGCAGATTGAAAAGGTAAATGAAACTTTCAGATTTGTAGCATATCACCAAGGATGTGGCATCATCAAAGTTTCCTCTCAAAGATTTGGCTGCTGCAAATTGATTATTGAACTAAATTCAAATGTTGCCGAAACTTCAAAGCGATGTTGAAGGTTTGGTGCTTTTGAGAGTATTCTCAGTTGCCATGTCTCCAAAGGTTTTTGAAATCACAAGTATACTCATGGATAACTCGATACGAATCTTCTTCGAGCAAGTCGTGTGGGTTTCCCAATGCAAGGTTACAGAATTGACACGTGATTGGGGTACGAAACCACATCCCAAATTTCATAGTTTCTTTGAGAACTCATTCCATCAACGTAAATTTCCAAACAATTTTTTCCCTATTGGGTGTTATAGGTTTATCTTTTGTCAACAAAATTATCTTTTTCAATAAAATTCTCTTTTACTCTATCTGCTGTCAGTCATGCCATGTCAAAATTTGTACGGGTTGGAGACTGCCACCCATAAGTGGTAAGACCTCCCAAAAACATTTGTTTCTCAGTCCATTTTTGTCCCGCTTTTCATGAGGTTACTAGGTACACCTTAAACCCAAGGTTTGGCACTGAACCAAAAACTCCATTTTTGGTAGCAATTTTTTTAAATCTACACCCTATCTGTTCCAGGGGGGGTATACTATCATAGCAGCAGGCTATGGATACATCATGAATCCTAGGTTGTGAGAATCTAAAACTCACGGTTGTCGAGTATACCATCATCAAGCGTATCTTCCAAAGTATCATGTGTTACGCGATGGCTTTTTGGGAAGAGAGCCACCAAGGATGTCTGCACAAGCATGTTAAGAGCAGAAGGATATGTGTGATGAAGGTTTGTCCCCAGGGATGAAGAGACTCTCTCTATGGTACGAGTTACCATATTGGCCCCGACTCATGATCAATCACTTGCTCGATCCAATGCACATATTCAAGAATGTGAATAATCTGCTATGGGACCATCTGACCGGTAAGAAAGATACTTTGGGAGCCAGGGTCGACCTTAGAAATGTGGATCGTATGGAAAAATATTGGCCACAGACAATATCCGATGGATCGTTAAAACTCCCTAAAGTGCCATGGATTTTCACAAGAGCCCAAGAGCGCAAAGTAAAAGAGACCATTCGATCTGTGTGGACCCCCACTGGCGTAATGCACTCACTTCGAACGTGTTTCACTAAAGAGGGAAAGATTACCAGTTTGAAGTCACACGACTGGCATAAAATGTGTCAGGTATGTTTGAAGTGGAATATATCATATTGGGAATTGTGTAACAAATTCGTGTGTGGACTTTAATATCATTGCTAGACATGTTTTGCAGTTTATTTTATCGGTGGCCATTGAGGGATGTTTGTCTCCTGATGTCCGCAACACAATCTAAAAACTTGCAAAGTTGGTGCAATGGATCTCACAAAAGGAGATCAATGTAGACTCCATACCATTCACCAAACTAAATGCTGTGGAGGTTGTGTGCATGTTTGAGAAACACTTTCCTACTACCATGCTAACCATTCAGGTGCATCTTCTTGTTCACATAGTTGATGAGGTGGCAATAGCTGACACAATACATTCCAGATGGATGTTCTTTTTAGAATGTTTCATGAAAACACTTAAAGGATATGTGCATCAAAAGGCAAGTTAGGAGGGTAGCATGGCAGAAGGTTAGCTGGTACCAGAGTCCCTAGTTTACATTGGAGAGTGGCTAGACAGATTTGATAAAGCCCGGGACACGCTATGGAGAACCATAGATGATGAGCGCATATCTTGATTGTCATGTGCAAACTCAATGTTGAGAAGAAGATGACGGAAGATCTAGAGGCTAAAATCAATCGATTTGCATGCTTCACAATCCAGTGATGCAAAAGTGGATTTCACAATACCAGGATGCAAAGCAAGAGCAACAAAGGGCATGGATCGAGTGGAGACGGGGAAGACAACCACTCATGCATTATCCGGCGTGTCTGGAGAGCCTACCAACATTCATGATCTTAAGATTGTTGCACAACCAATTGAAAAGCGCACAACAGTGCGGTGAAGAAGTGACTGAGGAGGAGTGGGAGTACTCTCGAGGTTGCGCAACCAAGGTAAGTTTGCAATGTACGACTAGTAACTTTCTAGATGTTTGAACGGCCACTCATAATCTTTGTAGTTGTAGTATAAGTCATACACAGTAGCATGGTGTAAAGCTCAACATTTTAGGGTGGAACAAATCGACAAAAAGCTTTTTACTCAAGATTATGGAATCATGGAAGAATTTGAAAAGTCTAGCCGACGAGGGTCCTCTGATGCAAATTTTGTGATGGCGGAACTCACTTACTTCAGCACGCTTCAAGAGATTTTGAGGATCGATTATAGAGGATTTTTTGTCAACTGCTTTGACGTGCAATGTGTCAAGATAGACATGGAGGGTCACAACGCTACTGTGCGCAGAGGAGAGTCTGATTTTCTTGAAATGGATTCAACTAAAAAATGGACCGACCTAAGAGACACTTTCGTACTACCCGAGCATTGTGAACAAGTAAGTTATGTGCCTAGAAGCTATCCAATTTTAGAAGTTATGTGCTTGGAAGCTCTCATGTAAGTTATGTGGCTGTGGCAGGTGATATTTCATCCTACAAAGTTTGCATCAAACTGGTGGTACGTCATAGAGGGAGCCCTCGTAGTGCACGAACGTATGAGGACTACCATGTGCCAATCATAGCGACATCAATGGAGGAGATTGGAGAAGATGCTCAGTCAGAAGCCGCTGAGGTGGTTCCAGACGAGCATCAAGCTGCTACTCTCTATGGGGTGCATGCAAAGGATATACAAAATGAAATGGAGGACATCTGCCTAAACGGAGGACTCTAATAGATATAGGGATTTATGTTGAGCTATGTGAGGATGAGAGAGAGACCTCTTAAAGCCATAAACATTGTATTTGAACAATTTTTCTCCGTTTTATAATATATATTGTATTCACGTGGCTATACTTGAGAAATCTAAATTGTCTTTAATTGTCATTGCGTCCACTCCACGTACGTCTGCTCCAAGTATGTTCTCACAAGCAGGGACACTCCTCGGTGTGTTGTGAAAGTCTGATATGCGGACGAGCACTACGCTCCGAGTGCTATGGAGATTGAGGCTGCAATCACGAAGGAGGTGATCCGTCTTTGCTCATAGATGTTGCTCTCCCCTCAACTAGATCTAGTTGATTGGATAAAAGAGATGCTAAGAAGCAGTACTACCACTAGATCTAGTTGATCGGACAAAAGAGATGCTAAAGAGACGCTAAGAAGTACTATACCACTAGATCTAGTTGATCGGACAAAAGAGACGCTAAAGAGACGCTAAGAAGCAGTAGTACTTCTAGCTTCTTAGCGTCTCTTTCATCCGATCAACTAGATCTAGTGGAGGGGTGAGCAGCATCTATGAGCAGAGACGGATCACCTTCTTCGCGCCTCAGTCTCCATCGCACTCGGAACGCAGTGCTTTTACAAGATACATAGAATGCACACGGGAGACAAATTCACAAGAGCTTCATAGGAATCTCTCTACATAGGAATCACTCCCCTATTATGAGTCCTCTCTCTCTCTCTCTCTCTCTCTCTCTCTCTCTCTCTCTCTCTCTCTCTCTCTCTCTACTTGTCCATGTTTTCTTCTCCATTCAATATTAAGATTAAATGTTTTTGTGTTTAATGCAGGTATGGATGATGATGAGTCTCTGTCTTCTTTGTCACCCCGGCAGAGACAGTGGTACGAAGATCATCATCGCTCTTGAGCACCATCACGTCATTCTACTCCTCCAGTGTCTCCCTTTGTTTCGGAGCATTCATCAAGCTCCAATGTTCGGTGTTGTCGAGACGATCTTCACAGTAGTTTAGGCACCGACGCGCTAGTGGTGGCGACGGTGGTTGTTATGGGGATGTCGTCGCTGGTGCCTCGATACCGCCTCGTGTTCGATGAGGCTCTTTACCTTCCCTTTATTTGCCCGTCCCCACACAAGCCACAACATCACCATCTACGCTAGGTTTTGAGCGGCTATCAGCCGTTCCTGGCTACACACCACTACCTACTCCTCCGGGAGTCACCCCAGTTTGACACTCCTCGCTTCGGGGCCCAGACTCCAGTAAAGACACCTAAGGTTCGTACCCCCATCAACACGCCTCTAGAGATCCCTATTGGGACACCCATGTTCACGCGTCACATGTGAGAGGGCCTGCCTTACTCCGTCGACTTCAGTGGTGGCATCATCTTGGATGATGAAGGCAAGAAGGTGATCTCATGCATGCACGGTCTTTGCTCTCAGGTGTTTAGACACTACATACTAAACACCTGGAGTGAAGTACCAAGTGAATTAAAAGACAGAGTCAACAGCATGCTGCATGACAAGTTTCTCGTGTCAACACGGGATGACCACTTCAATGAAGACCTGATCAAGGTTCGAATGCGCAAATACTGCAAGCACAATCATTTCGAAGTGCAAAAAGCAATAAAGCATGGGTGGAACAGACCATATTCGCTGGCCAAAGAAGATTGGAAGAATGCGAAGCAAGCAGCGCACGAGAATCCTGACAAGTGGAAGCAACAAAAGGAGGCAGCCAAAGCGCGAGTAGAGACAGGGAGCTCGCACCACTTGGGGAGCGGTGGGTGGGCATCATTTGAGGTGAATTTTGTAAGTATTTTCGCATTGCTCTTTAGGTTTGGTAGTGACATCTATTTGTACTTTTAAATTCTAAAATAATGGATTCTTTGTCTGTTTTGAACAATGGTCGATGACAGGTTGTGACCCCACACTGTACGAGCGCAAGTAAGCAGGCAAAAAGGGCTTAAACGCCCTGATGGACATTCTGAGTTCTCGCAGCGGCATGGTTAGTACTAGGGTTTACTCTTTTCTATTTGTTGTATTGTTTTGTAAACTATATGTTTATACTTACAGAAAGCTGTCTTATTGTTTCTTTTGCAGAATCCGACAGATAGGCTGCTTGGACGCGATGAGACGTCTGATTAGACGATGTAAGTCTAGACGTAGCTAGATAGCATTAGTTTCCTTTTGTCATATCATATTTACCATGAGATGATGTGTATATGTCTTTTTGTAACTATTAAAAAACCATGTATATTTTCTCAATAATGACAATGGTGTTGTAACTATTACATTTGCAAAGCTTAACAATCAAGTGATTTTTCCTATGATGTGTACAATTGTCATTGATTTACTTTCATCAATTTACTTTTGTTAGTTTTGTATCTTTATTATGCAAACAATACTATGGATGATGGAGTTAATGGTTATATTGTCTTGTGGGTGACTACTTTGGGTCTATACCTAAGCTTGCACTTTCTTTCAAAGGTGAATCTAGGCTTTGAATCTAGGCTTTGAATCTAGGCTTATCTTGGATTCATTTAGGTTTACTCTATTATTGAAACATTCAATATGGTTGATGGATGAATTCCTTGCCACCAAACTTTTTTACTCTCGGGCGTCGCTATAAGCGTCGCTATATAAGGCTCTGCAACGTCGCTATAAGTGTCGCTATAGGTAGCTTATAAGCCTCGCTATTAGCATCCCTATATGTGTTACTATATAGCAATGATTTTAGCGATGCATATAGTGACGATTTTAGCACCGCTCATAGAGACGTTCCCGTATCGACGCTATTAGCGACAGTTTTAGCAACGTTGGGGAGTATAAAAACCCAATGTATTTCTGCCGCTAAAAACGTCACAAGTACACACAAACTCTTGTAGTGTCAGACTAGAGTAAATCTAGTTTAATTCATTTAAAAACACTTCAAAAAGAACCAATAAAAATTAAGCTCTCTAGAAGACTATTGGACAGTCTCCCAAGGGGTCCAATGAGAGTTTAGTTGCATTATTTAATTATCTAAAGCTCTCACAAAAGGAAAAATGTGAGGGACATACCCAGACTCGACCCTACTCACCTCCCTCAGTCCTCCAGACAGTTCTAGGGAATGACGTAGATCTATCTGCAAGTATCCTCCCACTTGGGGCCGAAACTCAGACAGGACTCCTACCTATCTCGAATGCCAACCCAAGGGGGTACATCCCTTCATTCAATGATTCTATCCGCTTCTCATAATCAATCTGTCTTTGACAGCTTTTCGCACCCAAAATCGTGGTCCTTAGTCTTGATTCTTTTGATCTTTAACTTGAGGATCTTCTCTTGCTTTCTTGTTCTTCCTTGGTTCATGGCGATAACCCCTTTTTTCTGACAAGTAGGCACGGCAGTTATCACTTTCCCCTAAGAAGAGGGATCTTGCAATCCTACCTGGTCTCGCTCGTCCCCGATTACCCATTTTTTATCCCACGTAGTCCTAGCGTTGAACATAAAAATTTTAAATCAAAATCCGGACATCTGACCCTCCGGATCCGCCCACCCACCAAACCATTTCATGAAAATCCCTTCCCGAGATAGTACTTAACTACTATAAAATCAGGAAGACAACAGTCTACCAAACATCATCAAACAACAAGCAGCATGCAATCTGTTGGATACCCTCGTTCAGGAAAATTCATCTGGTTGTTCCCACTAGATCTTTATTTAGAAACTTTTAATTCATTTCCTTTTCTTTATCTGCTATAATTAGCTTGTAACTAGTTTCCTCACACATTTAGTTTCAACCAATTCATCTTGCCTCCCCATTCAGGCCAAGATAATCGGTTACAAGCCCTCAAAATGGCAACACCTTCACAATATTTTCTAGAATTAAGTGTTTGGGAAAGGCACATCAAGTAATTTAATCATTCCTTCCTAAGCATTTTATTTCGAGAGGTATAGCACCGTCTGGTTACAGATGCACAGAATAACCCCTATATTCTTAGCCTTTCCAGTTCCTTTTTAAGCAACCAAGTCGAACAAATTCCCTTAATTAAATTCACATCATCCTCCCTGAGTATAAACTTCTCATCCAACTATTGGCATCACGACATACACGGATTATGGCCGATTTTCAATAAGATATCGTAGGTACTTCACCCGGCCGGGCAAAAATAAACAAACCCATTCATTCCTTATCCCTCGGGCATGAACGACCTAGGTATAACAACTTGCTGATTACGCTGCCCTAGCCGAAAAGAGCCAATCTCCGTGAAGTTTCCCAAGAGAATCCTCTCAATGGGCCGGCCTTTCAATCAAATTGACTCCAAGAAGATCCATCTTGGTTTCCGGTCATTTCCAAACAATCTTCAAAACTCCTAGTTAAATCTATGTTTTGCAATGGGCTATCCCTATCACCTCTCAAGATTCCTTTTTAACTCTTAGTTGGTAATTACAAGTTTCATTCATTTATCAACCTTAATTCCTACTTTGATTAATTATCTACCAGCCAAGTTTATTTAGAAAATACAAGCGAATTTTTGCCATAGGCATTTGATGGTTAATGTCTCTTTGAAAATGCTAACTTTTTAAGTTCAATCCACGTTTTGTACAATTCCCAGGTTTTTTGCAATCCTTTGCCATCCATGGGGCATCTCTATGGAAGCTTGTAGAGTTTTCGGTTAATCAAACAACACGGAGATCAATTCTGCGAAGTTATCCCCTATCTCCCGCATCCCGTATTTGCAAACAAACTTGAAATTGACAACTTTTATAAATACTCTTTAATACCAAAAATTGAACTACTTCTATGGAGCTTAAACAACTACTCTTTTCTTATGGTGCTTAGATTTCCATTTAAGAAGCTAAAAGTTCATCCTATAATTTATGAGTTTTCGAGCTTTGTATTAAAGCTTAAACCTAAAATACAAGGTAGTCACTAAAGCTTACACCTAAGTGCAAAGTTACCATTAATGCTTAGCTTAAGAGTGTAAATCTACCTTTGAAACTTAACTTCATGATACATAGATAGTCTTAGCACTTATCCCTAATTGCGAGGTTTCCATTAAAGATTAAACATGAAATACAAGGTAGTCACTAAAGCTTACACCTAAGTCAAAAGTTACCATTAATGCTTAGCTTAAGAGTGAAAATCTACCTTTGAAACTTAACTTAATTATGCATAGATACTCTTAGCACTCATCCCTAATTGCGAGGTTTCCATTAAAGCTTAAACTTAAAATACAAGGTAGTCACTAAAGCTTATACCTAAGTGTAAATTTACCATTAATGCTTAGATTAAGAGTGCAAATCTACCTTTGAAACTTAACTTAATGATGCATAGATACTCTTAGCACTTATCCTTAATTGGGAGGTTTCCATTGAAGCTTAAACTTAGAATACAAGGTAGTCACTAAAGCTTACATTGAAGTGAAAAGTTACCATTAATGCTTAGCTTAAGAGTGCAAATCTACCTTTGAAACTTTACTTAATGATGCCTAGATACTTTTAGCACTTAACCCTAATTGAGAGGTTTCCATTAAAGCTTAAACCTAAAAATACAAGGTAGTCACTAAAGCTTACATTTAAGTGCAAAGTTACCATTAAAGCTTAGCTTACAAGTGCAAAACTATCGTTGAAGCTGAACTTTATGATGCATAACTATCATTAATACTTACCCTAATTCCAAGGTTACCATTAAAGCTTAAACCTAAAATGATGCACATAAACCTTCCTAGTATTAAAACACATGGATTTATTTAACCTACCAGAAATGAAGATTACCTCCTTTAAACAAGGGGGAAGTGGGGTTGAATTCCTTCTTGAAGAGATGTGAGGCTCAAGGAGGAAGGAAAGGGATTTAGGATGAAGAGGAAGAAGAGAGGATCTTCTTCACAAAACCCTCAATGGTTTGACCTTCAAGAGAGGGAGAGAGAAAAAGCAAGGTTGAATTGAAACCTTGATTTACTTAAGCATAATCTTGAGCATGGCAAGTATGCAAGTAGCTTAGCAATATGTGTGTATGTAAAATTACAAGAGGGGGGTTTCTTATATAGGAAATGGTGGGTATTCTTTTCTCAAATCCTATTGGACCCCAATTCTCTTCTCAAATCTTATTGGACCCCAATTCTCCTCTCAATTGCTATTGGACCCTATTTCTCTTCTCAATGCTATTGGACCCCAAATCTCTTCTTAATTTCTATTGGACCCCAATTCTCTTCTCAAATGCTATTGGACCCAATTCTCTTCTTAGTTCTTATCTCTTAACTTTATCTTTCAATCAAGTTATAAGTCTCTTTTTCTCCCAGTTCCTGATCTAGATCAGTTCCCACGCGGATCTTCACAAAAAAGTATAAAAATAATCTTAATCTTTTTTTTAAAATATAGGGATGACGTAATTTCTTATCCAAAATATCCTTGTCTTTTCATTACGGAGTAAAGTCTCGTTGTCTGCATGACGTCTTTGTCGGTCTCGCTTTTTCTAAATTATTTTCTAGGGTGAAAAAAGTTCTAAATGGCTCTAGGATTTAGGGAGGGACCGTACAAACTCTCCAACAAAAAGAAAGAGCTGTCCTCAGCTCGGGACATGCTTTAGAGAGTAGACAGACTCCACCTTTGGTCAACTTATGATTAAAGATGGTTATTAACTTTAGGGTATTTAGATTAAAGGACAGTGGAGCTGGTGTGGACATTGAATAACACACTTCTCTTCCATTTTTTTAGCGCTTACTCAAAAGTCTTAATTATAAAGAAATCTTAATCAGAAAGAAATCTTAATGACTCGGGGTTATTTTAATTACTGAGTGTGATCTTACTCAACTAGGTATTTTTCCTTTGGTGTGACCGGATTGTGTTTCTCTTGTGAGGTCTGAAGATTATTTCTTCACTTCGCTCTCTATCTAGCCTCAATATGCTTTGTAAAAATCGAGTTTTACCACGCACCGAGAGAGTTTTTCCGAGCAAAGACAAACCCGAGCAAGTGTTTGTACATGCAATATAGTAAATTTTATCATCAACAAAATATTTATTGTTTGCTATATAATGATGAAACTACAACAAAAAGAGTTTTCAATGGATAGACTACCTAAATTCCAAAAGATCAAAGTTTACTTTTAAAAAAAGTAACACAATATTTGAAAATATTATCTTCTAGCTCAATCTCTATTTATCTAATTGTAATCTCCTCTGCTTATGCTCTTCTTTGGCTTGGATTTTTCTCGCTAATTGGGCTTTACATTCTTGAGCATGAAGTAAGATTGATAGACTAATAAGAGCTATAGACCTTTACTTAATGCTTAACTCATCCTATGTTTCTTTTTGTAAGGTAAGTGCATGCTCCCTTGTCTAGTACTTTGGTTCTTGATTATCATTTATACTTGAGAGCATGTGCATCCTTCCACCTCTTAGCCACATCAATTTGATAGCAATTTATTGCACCTCATTAGTTCATTTGTACACCAATCGTCCCTTCCATGTTGTCTTGCCATGCCCATACTACAAGGCTATGATCTTCATACAAGGGCACCCTTTTTACATGACACCTTGCTTTTTCATCAACTTTTGACATTTATATTTATAAGCTAACAATTGACTTTTTAGCTCTTGCTCATTGTGTGCATAGGTTATGAGGTGAAAAAAGTACACTATTTTTTTCACGTCAAAAAATAAATTATAGAGAAAGATATATGATAAGTTCTACAATGAGAATTTATACAGGTATTTTTTATTAAAAAAACATTAAAACTCTATAACTTCCTAAAGAAATTATATTTTTCAAACTTATCAACCCATATTGATAGCAAATACCATCTTAATTGTTAAATATCATATTTAAAAGCCTTTATTTATCATTTACTATAAGTAGTTAATGAGAAACTGATTTTTGCAAAATGATGTTTAAGAGGCAATTTTTAAACTTTCGAAGCTCTTTTCAAACAATTCATGCTATCATTGTGGAAACTCATGCTCTAAGTTGAATCTAGGGGTTAAAACCAAAATACTACATATTTTTTGGAGACTTTAGAAAGCATGAATCCTCTAAATAAATTTGGAATTTGAAATTTTATGACATACGATTTATAGTTGATTTACTCTTTTCATCTAAAAAACTAATTAAATGAGTATTCAAATGCCCCAAATGCCTTGTTATGAAGGAATTAGCTATACTTTATTGGTTTTGAGAAAATTTTCAAGTATTATGTGGAGTTTTCTAGTTACTATCTTGTACATAAAATATCGAGAATTTCTAGCATGCGCAATGTTACAACAAAGAAAAAAATACCTCATTTAGTCTCTTCAACGCTCTTCAATTATAATTTTACTTGGAATCATACATGTATATATAACTAGGCAAGACTTTAATGCACGGATATAATGTGTTTTACTTTATATATGATCCAATTTATAAGGCATGTCTGTTTGACCCACATAGCTAAGCATAATTAAATACAAATGTAAATTTATTTTCTTTGAGTAAAGGCCTATGTGATTACATAGCATTGGTATAAACGAACAAATTACAATTTTCTCGTAGGTTTTCGGATTTTATTTTACGCTTATCGTGCCTACTCTTTGAAATATGTGAATGCAGATTTGTGTGACTAAATTTATGGGTCAATAATTTGTTTATCCTTGTAGGCTCAGATATGTAAGGAGATAATTTTTAAGAACTCTATTATTAGTATACAAATGCTTCTTAAAGAGATTGTTTCTTTCAAGCACATGGTATTTTTTTGAAGATTAAGAAAAAGGACGTTAAAGTGTCCTTTTTGGTACCAAACTAGTGTTAAGGGGAGGATCACATAAGATTTGCGATTTCTCAATACTACTCTAGAGCTTGTGAGCCTTGATGTAGTCCGATACTCGCTTGAGGGCATCAGGCCTCATGGTCTCCAAGGTTTGCAAGATGGGAGCCAGGATAGAGGAGACCCTACATAGTGGATCTGAGCGCCACCTTTGGGCTCGGGCTTGGGGTTGGGCTCGGGAGTGGTTTTGAGTTCAACCTTGAGCACTTTCTTGCTCATCTATTCATCAACTCATGCAAAACATTGAGTAGTCACATGACCCATCTGCAACCAGTAAGGTGGGGAACATGTCAAATCCATCTGTCAAGCATAGCTTCAATATTAACCTTATTCCAGTTTGAACATCCACTCTTTCTTGCAAAGTATAGTTGCTAGTGTGCTTGCAATAATCTCTCAAAAGAATAATCTACCATAACCCTGAAACCAGTACATAAACAAGTATTGAGCTTGATGTCACAACATCTCTCTCCACCATATTAATGCCAAAAATATCAACAAGTACAACCCACACATACAGTTACAAAACATATAGCAACAACTTTCGAGCATGCAAATTCTGACACAAGTTACGACTTTCGTAATAAATTTTTTTGTTATTACATGAATCAACAGGTGCTACTTGACCTATGGCAACCTCACCAAAATTTGGATCAAGCACCTCCTCCATCAACACCTTCGTCGCTACCTTCAATGTAAACTGATGAGACAGAGAAACAACCAATGAATGTTTGATCGCATTTAAGAGAAGGTATCATCAATTGCCACCAAAATATACAGACCGCTATCATCGTGTGGAAGAAGCATTTCCCTGGCACAGCGAAGAGCTTAATAGAATAGTGACTGTAGGGTGATCTATCACGGAGACTCTAAATCTCTCATAAGAAGCCTAAGTAAAACCATTTCTTTCAATACATGAATTTCAAGTGGGTGGCCATGTATTCCCATGCGGAGATCTATCATGCGGCGACAACCAGGCAGTTTTGAAAAAAATCATTGAACAAAGCGAATGTTCATGCTTGCTGATGAAGTCATGCAAAGTGCCAATAGACAAATTTAAGTGTGTGCAGCGGTATAAGTTTTACCATTAATCTACATGGCCTAGATGCCTGAAACTTACCGATGAATGCAATTCCATAGCATGCCACAACACATGTTTTCAAGAGCTGGATATCTCTCTCCTCAAAATTGGGCTTCCTCGGTGCCCCTTTTACTCGTCAAGAGAATACCAGCCTAGTGAATATATATTTTTTTGAAGCCAATTGGAATACCATTATGGAGACCATTTCTGGCCTACCACGTGGCACAAGAAGAGAACGCAGAGGCTGTGAGCGGGTGAGAGGAGAATATGCAATTAGAGGGGATGGGAACAGCCACGAGGGGCAATGTCGAAGGAGGCATTTTCGGCCTGCCCACAGGGCGTAGGAAGAGAATCCAGAGGCCTGGGACAGGCAGGAGGATGCCCTACAATGCAGGAGGAGGCCAATGCAAGAGGGAGGCAAATAGGTAGTCGAGAGAGAGAAAGAGTGAGGAGGGGTTGTCGCCAATTGAGGGGAGGTGAGCAGCAGCCCAAGCAGCAGCCCACAAGTAGCCGCTTCGGTAAGAGGAGAGTGGCCAGTCTGCAATAGGTGTGTGTGTGTGTGTTGTGTGTGTGTGTGTGTGTGTGTGTGTGTGTGTGAGAGAGAGAGAGAGAGAGAGAGAGTTGCTTTATATATTGGTGTTGCTACAATAGGTATGTATGGCTTGGCACGGTGTGCTGCTATAACAGGTGAGACATCGCCCCCACACTCTCTTGATCTACCTCTACAAATTGAGCTCCCACAAGCACAACAGCATAGGAAACGATGCACCATGCTGGTCTTCAAGTGATGGTCGAGGTAGCTGCCATAGTAGCTACAACATGTGCAACACTAGGCTATGTACGACGTGGAAATATTTGTCATGCATCTTATGCATCTTGGACTTAAAATCTCTTAACGTGGCAGTTGACCTTCTTAGCTCCTCGCGAGCTTGTACGCGCTGTCTTCTGGGCGCAGCGACCTCAGTTTGCAATGGAGCAACTACAGACTCGTGCCGAGATTGCAATTGACCTTCTTCGCTCCTCGCGAGCTTGTGCGCGTTGCCTTCTGGTAGCAGCGACCTCAGCTTGTAATGGAGCAACTACAGAATCGTGCCGGGATTGCAGTTGACCTTCTTAGCTCCTCGCGAGCTTGTGCGCGCTGCCTTCTGGGCGCAGCGACCTCAGCTTGCAATGGAGCAACTACAGGATCGTGCCGGGATTGCAGTTCCCCACTTAGCAGATTTGGTGCTGCAGAGATCTGTGCTCTAGCTACATCCTCCTCAACTCTAGAAACTCTCTGAAAGAGCGCGCGCCGGTGCGCGCTCTTTGAGAGAGTTTTTTTACTTGGTGAGCCCAAGGCTCTTTTTGCAGAGATCTGTGCTCTAGCTACATCCTCCTCAACTCTAGAAACTCTCCGAAAGAGCACGCGCT
The DNA here is from genome assembly GCF_014529385.1 of Adiantum capillus-veneris. Classification (NCBI taxonomy): domain Eukaryota; kingdom Viridiplantae; phylum Streptophyta; class Polypodiopsida; order Polypodiales; family Pteridaceae; genus Adiantum; species Adiantum capillus-veneris. The sequence goes on along the minus strand of NC_140949.1, from coordinate 19,809,433 downwards.
CTTTGAGAGAGTTTTTTACTTGCTCTTTTTTGTAGCAACAGCCACCACGTGGCATTAGATTTAAATTTTTAAAAAACATCATTGCTATGAAAAGCTCTGAAAGAAACTCCGTGCGAAAAACTACCAAGTGAATAAAATTAAAAAAACGACTTTGCATTGCTCAATTGCTCTCGTACAGAAACAGTTCGATCTTTTCCATAAGCGGGTTCTCAAGAAGCAGCTAGGAACCTGCAGGTTTGTCCCCATCGCCATATTCGTCCCATTAGGGTTTCATGAGAGTGGGCAACAACGGTGTCCCTCAAGCTGCAGAAGAGCCTCGCGGCTAGCATGCAAGGTCTGGCTCGATCCCAATGAGGTCAACGAAATCTCTATGGCCAATTCATGGTAAAATATCAGAAAGCTGGTCAAGGATGGCTTTCTGATTCGGAAACCAACCAAGATACACTCATGGGCAAGAGCAAAGCGTGCTTTGGAGGCTAAAAGGAAAGGCCATCATTCAGGATATGGTAAGAGGCGGGGTACTAGGAAGGCCATGCTACCCTCTAAAGTTCTCTGGTTGAGGTGGATGCGAGTGCTTCGCCAGTTGATGAGAAAGTACCAGGAGGCTAAGAAGATTGACAAGCATATGTACCATGATATGTATATGAAGGTCAAGGGTAACGTGTTAAAAAATATGTGCATGCTCATGGAGAGTATTCACAAGTCTAAAGCTGAGAAGGCTCATGAGAAGACACTGTCTGATTAGTTTGAAGCCTGTAGAGCTAAGGGAAAAGCTATTAGGGCCGAGTGAAAAAGTGCCAAGAGGGAAGAGCGCTTGGCACAGGGATTGAGTATTGAAGCAGCACTAGCCATCCCTACAACTGTCCCTAAGGCCACCAAGAAGTCCAAGAAGTGAGCAACATAGCAAGATGTAGCTAAGAGTTGTGACTCGTTAGTACTTAAATAGAAACCTTGGACCTTTGAGCTTGTGTAATGAGATACAATTTTTGCTTTACTCTTGAAAGCATGACTATTGCAAGCCTAGAAGGGTTTGCACTTTGCAATTTTCCCCCATCTCTTTCTTTGACTATTGGTTATTGTTGTCGAGATTGTTACTATGTCTTTTATGTTGTTTCCAAAGGGAAAAAGAAGAAGAAGAAGAGAGTTTTAAGGTCGTAAAAAACTATCCCAAGAGACCTTAAAGATCTAGCCAACGAGGAGAGAGAGAGAAGTGCGATTTAGCAGCTGCGCCTCTCCGGAGGTCTCCTATTGCTGCCTCTACCTGTCCACAATAGAAGTTTTGAACTCTTGCCTCGCAGAAGCACGTGATCTCCCTCCCCTGCCTCACTTAGTCCAACAACCACCACGATTCTTCACACTGGATGCTTAGTAGGGTTGGGAAAAACCTACTCAAGCCGCAACACCAAAAATGATGGTGCGACAAGAGATTAGGTCGGTGTGCGTCAACATGTAGAAGCTCTACTTGTGACAGAGTACAAGGTCACGTGATTCACATCTGCAGAGATATATTGTTGATCCTACATCATGCACGATCTCCGCCTCCTCAACCTCTTCCCTTCCACCCTTCCCTCGCCCATAAACGATCCCCTCCTCCTCCTCCTCCTCCTCCTCCTCCTCCTCTCTCTCTCTCTCTCTCTCTCTCTCTCTCTCTCTCTCTCTATGTGTGTGTGTCCCCCCTTCATCTCTTAAAAAAAAAGTCCACGCTGGTGCGGCTCTTTTAGAGACTTTTTTTTTACGAGATTGAGAGAGAGTGAGGAGGGAGGAAGAGTTGAAAAAAAACCTAGGTTTAGTGTAATGACATCTCCAAATTTTGAGATTTACCTCTAAATTTTAAATTTGAAAGTGAGAAAACCTGCAAAATTTTGAGAAATTTAGTGTCATTTGGTGTAAAAACCTTCAGATGTAGTCAGTTTATCACTAAAATTCTCATAGGTAGGTTTGCCAAGTTTTCAGAACAAAGTTTTTTTCGAGCACTGGTCCCTGCTCATACGTGAAAGAGTTCACGTCTCTTTCAAAGAGACTTTTTGAAGGGTTTTGTTTATACTATATAGTTGTTGAAAATGACGATGATTAAACTTGAGGACCTTCTTGCCTTATCTATTGTGAGTTTCCTATTCCTTCAAAACCAAATTTGTAAATTATTAGGGACCGTGAGATTTAGCTTTCCTAGCCAACACAATTGTCTCAACATGGCATGATGTTGTTTGTTGTAGCACAACCAACCTCCCAACTACCCCTTGGAGGGGGTTACCTTATGGGGTGCTAAGGACCGAGGCTTGGGCCACATCATTCTGCAAGAGGACAGATGCAATGCTAGACTACCATCCATTTGAATTGTTATGAGGCATTGATGGACGCAAAACTCCCAAACAATGGATAGAGTACAAACAAAAATGGAGGGCTAAGCCGCATTAGGAAAAGTGAGGGAAAAGTATTTCAAAGGAGTACAATGACAATCATACACCATGGCTCTAAGAACTGTATACAACATAGGGGCATCACACGTTGGGTGAGTAATCTGGGTCGAGGCATATTGATGGACAACTCAGTAGACTAGGAACCCCGAGCAGTCTAGGAACTTTTAGCTATGGTCATATAAACATGGAAAATTTAAGAGAAGGTTTTTACACTAAATTTCTCTAAAGTGTGTAGGTTTATTCACCTTCTACTTTGAGTTTTGAAGATGAATCTCAAAATTTGTATGTGGAATAACACTAAACCTAGGTTTCTATCGATATGGGTAGGTGAAAGAGAACTAGCATGTGGACAAAGTTGTCATAAGAAAATTGGTCATAGCTTTATCAACCTTGCGTACTCTTCTATCAAAGCACTCTTTATAATCCCCCACCATTACCACCTCCCTTGACACGTTTGTCGCCACCACCTTTGGCCACACCACTAACTCCCCCACCCCCCCCCCCCCCCGAGATAGAAGGCTACCTATGATGGTGTGATCCAAACTTTAATATATACCATGATGTGGATTTTCTCAAAACAATAGCCTCATTAAAATAACATAATTATTTTCAAGTTTCCATTGTTTTCTCTATAGTAACTCAAAACACATAGTATGTTATTATACATCAACCCACAGTAAATTGAGGTAGAGCAAGAGAGAGGAGGAGGAGAAGAAGAAAAAGTGAAGAGAAGCTAAATCTCCCAGACTCTCCTTATTCATGACATTTGTTTGAGTGGCAACAACCTTACTCTTTTAGTGTAAGTCTCGTGATCCTACATGTAGGGAGGTAGGAATAGGAGATTTATATCCATTGGAATCATGATGTCACTATTCCCAACAAGGATCAATGGTGGTAGAAATGAGCTTCTAATATCTGAGGTAAACTAGTTTCAAAAAGAGGAATATCAACACGCCATTGTATGGCTTCCAGTTGCTATAGCCCATCAAAGGAAACATTCTACCAAACCCTTGTTCAAGGGGTTTTTTCTGTCAAAAATTTGTGGTCATTTGTATAGTGTGGCTTGGCTAGTCTTGCTCGTTTTAGGGATTGCTCGGAAAATCTCGCTCGAGATTTGAGATTCCTCGTAAAATCTTACCATTCTTACCTAGACTTTAACTTTTTCCGTTTTAATCGTTTCCCTTGTGTACCCAATTTATTTCCTCCATCTTTATTTCTCTTTGGTCTATAGCTTACTGCCTCATCTTTCAATTGGTAATCAGATATTCTATGTATTGAGGCGGTCCGGGGCGGGCAACAAGAAGAGCAACCTCTAGACACCCTTCAAGGCTCCCGTGCTGCTCAATGGGACTGGGGCACAACACAACACAAACCAAAACAACAAACCCACAGCCAAATCCCAACTACACAAGGGGCACCACCTAGTTTAAGAGCGAACTAGGACGCAAACGAGGAGAATCGTTAGAGCAACCCACAAACAAGCAAGGAATTTACACTAACCCTAACACCAATGGAACACTCTCACACACTAAAACACGAGAGAGAGAGAGAGAGAGAGAGAGAGAGAGAGAGAGGGAGAGATGGTGTACAACTTAGCTTCAACTTTATATTTTGCACAAAAAGGAACTTAGAGCTTGCGGAATCAAGTGACAAGATTTGGTTATAGCATCACTAGCACATTGTCTTAGGGTTATGGGAGCCCTCTCACCATCCACCCTCTTACAATGGTAGCCAAACAATAGCCAATGAATCACAAGCAACAAAACAACAACCTTCAATGAAACAAGTCACCTTATGAAGCTCAATGAGTTTGTCAAGCCAAATTGGAGGAGAAGCGTGAGCCTTTGGACATGAATTGCACCCAAAACTACCAATTCATTGATGTTGGGGTAGATACAACAATGGTAGGAAGAATATCTTCTATTCGCACTCACTCAAACTAGCTCAAGCTTTTCTATGTACCAAGGTGATGGTGTATAGAAAGCTTACTCTCTCTTTATAACCAAGATAGAACTGGCGTGTCGTACGCTCAATCTAGTGTGCAATGGTATAGTCATGTCTTTTACAAGGAGGAATGGGTTCTATTTATAGGTTTTAAAAGCCTTGATTAGGATTAAGCCTAATCAATTTTATTAGGAAAGATCAAGGATTATGAATTTTTATGAATTTCAAATGAGAATGGGATCTCTCTTTTCTCTTGAGTCACATGGATGTGGGCTCAAGTAAGAGAATTATTGATGTGGTGAAAGGAGAGAAACTTCCATGGGAGTCAGTGAATTTGGTTTACTTGTGCGGTTGCCTACTCCATATGTTGATAGCGTGGGTGCATTTTTACAAGAGAAGTTAGTTGTTAGTGGTAATAATCACTAGAATTGTTAGTGATACATTTACAATGGGTAGGATGAGTTGATTTGATGAAGGAAGAGGGGTGAATTAAAAGAGAATCATTGAGATGGTGAAGCTTTGAAGAAGCTTGAACTCACCCTTGTGTAGATTGTGGAAAAAATGACTGTCGGTCTTCTTCTTCTTCTTCGCTTCTTTACGCCGCCGCCGCCACGGTTGACCACCACGATGAAAAGAGGATTTTTTGATGAAAAATCCTCAATTTGCAAACGTTATCATGGTTAAGATGCTGAATTTTAGATATTTTTAGGAGAGGTAAATGAAATTGTAACATAGAAGCAATAGAAAGAGACATGGAGAGGGTGTATGTATGTAGAGGTTCATAAAAGAACTATAGGCATGAGAGAGAAGGGTAATGGTGAAGAGGGTGGGAGAAGCCATGGAAATTGCAGGTTTGAGTGAGGGAAGGAGAGGGAGGGATGTGTAAGAGTGAGTAGGTGTGTGGAAGGGTGAGAGAAGACTAAGGACTACTTGTGAGAAAAGTGGACAGACTGGGGTCCACTCAAAACATCATAGCTCACCGCTGGTAGCTCCAAAAATCATGAAAAAATTTGAGGTGATTATTCAAAGCGTGGGCTACATTTTCTCTTTTAACTACCGCTCCAAATTCGGAGTGAAAATAGGTGCCAAAATTCTCACCAAAAGCCTGTTTTTATGCCTGCAAAAGTCTTTTAGTGGCCCCCTTCTTTGTTGAATTTGTACAATGCATCCAAGAGTGAGCCCCTCCTTTGTCATATTATAATACAAAGCATCTAAGTTGCCCTTGACCCATGCATGGAGGAGGATTATTGGTGAATAAAGAAATATATACATGGTGGGACTAGTGTATGGACTATTCATGGACTTTAGCTCAATGAGCACATGGTGTTAGAATAATGAGTAAAAATAATAATAAAAATATGGAGGAGTTATGGATATGGAAAGTTATTGGAATCATATGATATGGTCCCTCCTTGAATTATTTTGGGTGAAAGAGGAAAAGGTATGCAAGTAAATAATATAATAAACGTAACCAATGAGTAGAAATCAATTTTTTGTTTTCACAAGGGTGAGGGTGAAAATGTGGAAGTGATTTGTATAAAGGAAAAATATGAGGTTAGAGTATGTACATATTGGCAAAAAATATAATTATGGTGTAAGAGGATGAAAGAAGGTGTACATAGGTTTAATAAAACACACACCTAAGTAGAAATATTTAAATAAAATACCAAAATAATTATTAAAAATCCCTATATTTAGGCCATATATACAATGAAATATTTACACACAAAGAGGCCATAATATACTTTTATTTTTTAAATTTTTTTATTTTTTTGGCTCAACTAGCCCAATGACTAGCTAGCTGAGGGTTTTTAAGAAGATATGGGAAAAGCCCCCTAACTCACACACGCCTATGTACAGTGAAATGGTAGGGATAGCCATAGCGTTTGGGTGAATTTGGTAGGGTGGAGTAACTTACTATGGCAATTATGGAGAGCCAAAAAACGGCTATCATTAGCCCTTCCCCAGGATGATGGTATATTCATGTACCATCATAGAGCATCTTTTCCAAAGAGAGTGCTTCAGAGTCCTTGACGAGATCTTCATTGTTTGGCCCCTCAGAACTTTGGATGGAGTTACACTCATGCTTCATGTAACAATACTTACATGAAACAACGGCCTTTGGACAGATCTTTGGTAGATCCTTTGGTAGAAGGCGACTCAAATAGGGCTTCAAGCGATACCCGTTTACCTTCCTGGAGTGCTCTTTACCATTCAAGTCCATAAGCTGATAGTAACTAGAATTGAAAGCCTTCTTGACTATGTATGGCCCTTGCCATCTAGTTTCAAACTTGGCATCAAAATGATTGTCAAGTCGATTGTCATTCCTTAGCACAAGCTCTCCTTCCTTGATGCCTTTGTCCTTCAGTTTCTTGTCGTGCGTTTCTTTCGCTTGTGTGGCTTTCCTCTTGTAGCACTCATATGCTGCTTCTCTTTTCTACTCAAGCTCCACTAACGTAAGAAGTCGATCCATCCATACCTCTTGATCATCTTGTGCTCCTTTTCCATGAAGTCGCATTGTCGGAATGTTGAGCTCGATAGGCTGCAAAGCCTCTTGACCATAGACCAAGTGAAATGGTGTGAACTCCGTGGCTTCCCTATATGTGGTTCGATATGCCCACAAGGCCCATCCAAGAAGTCATCCCATAATTTTGTCTTGTTTTGCACCATCTTTCTAATGATTCCTGCAATGACACCATTAGCCTTCTCCACCAAACCATTTGATTGTGGGTAGTATGGTGTGCTATAATGATGTAGAATGTGAAGCTCTTCACAAACTTCTGTGAGCAAGCCCTTCCTAAACCCTGGACCATTATCAGAAACAATCTCCAAAGGTGTGCCAAATCTGCAACAAATGTGATTGTACACAAACTTGCTAACTGTCCTCTCATTCACTCTTGCCACACTTTGAGCTTCCACCCACCTAGTCATATAGTCTACAGCCACTAGAATGTAGAGTTTACCATTTTTTGTCCTAGGCAGAGGACCCATAGCATCAATGCCCCACTTTTCAAAGGGTCCATTTGCAAGCACTATTTGCCTCGGGCCATGCACCAACCTTCTATTTCCATTTATCTGACAATTGTGACAGCTTTTACACCAATGTTGAACATCCACATGCAAGTTTGGCCAAACATACCCCGCAAGCAAAATCTTCTTCATAGTTGATACTTGGGCAAAATGACCACCACATGCCTCTTCATGAAAACCTTTTAGAATGGCTGGAATTTCCTCGATAGTTGGTACTCTTCTGCACACTTGATCCTTCCCTCTTTGATAGAGGGAGCCTTCTAGGAAGAGATAGAAACTTGCCTTCTTCATGAGTCTCCTCTTCTGAGCCTTTGTGAAGTCTTGTGGAAACTCACCCTCCAAAATGTAGCCAATAATGGGAGCCAATGACTCTAATCCCTGGTATCTCGGTTGCTTGACAGCTGCTGCCACCATGATGACTTGCACTTCTCTCTCAACACATGTAACTGCTTGTTGTGCAAGTAAATTGGCATCTTCATTTTGTTTCCTCGGAATATGATATAGTTGCACTTCTTCAAACTGATTAAACATCCTACGAATGGCATGAACTTTTGTCCTTAAGCTTTCATTCTTGCATGCCCAAATGCCTAACATCTGTTTAACAATGAGAAGTGCATCTCCCTTTACCATGAGACATTTTATCCCTTGGCCAATGCACATCTTCGAACCATGAAGTAGTGTGTCGTATTCTGCTTCATTGTTGCTAGTTGAACCTGGTAGATTGACCTTCTCTTTCATGACCACCTCTCCACTTGGATTGAGCAACACTAGCCCTCCCCCTGCTTTCCCTGTGGCTCATCAAAAAGCTCCATCAAAGAACAAGGTAAAAGCATTGGGAATACTTTTTGGTGGTGGTAATGGTAGGGTCTTTACTTGAGGCACCTTAATTTCCTTCTCATGTACCCTATAAGTGAGAATCCCTGCCAATTGTGCACGCACACTATCTTCTACCTTGAAAGAGTATTGGAACTCTTGCAACTCCATAATCCACTTTGAGATCCTAGTACTAAGATTCATTTGAGATGACACCCAAGGGAACAAATTTTCTGCAGTGAGAATTACAAAATGTTTTGGTAGCAGGTAGGATCTAAACTTTCTCACCGCAAACATGAGAGAAAGCATCATGAGTTCTGCTTCTGTGTAGTCTCTCTCCAAAGCATTCATGACCCTACTAGCAAAGTAGATGGGTCACATCCTTGTACTGTGGGGATCTTATTGTAGCAACACAGCACCAATTGTTTCCCTTCCAACACTAGAGCTAACAAAGAATGTGTACTCCCAACAAGGAGGCATGAGTGTTGGTAGCTCTGACAAAATGACTTTAATGTTACAAAAATACTCTTCAAGCTCATCAGACCATGCAAATTCTACTTGTTGTATCAACTTTTGCAAAGGATGAAGCAACTCCGAGGCTAAGTGAATGAAGCGTGACATATACTTCACCTTCTAAATGAAAGAGATGACCTCCTTAAGACTCTTCGGTGATGGGAGTTCAATAAGAGCCTTTGCCTTTGAAGGATCCACCTCAATGCCTTTATAGGAAACCTTGTGACTGAGCAAGATCACTTCATCCTCACCTATGTGGCACTTGTCGGGGTTGAGTTGACCTCCCATGTCGTAGAGCTTCTTTAAACCTTCTTCTACCCTTTGTAGATGCAATGATTTTGAGCTATAAATGCAAAAATCATCAATGAACACCCTAATTGACTTTCCAAAGAATGCTTGAAACACCATGTTCATGAAACGTTGGAATGTTGCAGGAGCATTTGTCCGACCAAATGGCATGACTCTAAAAGCATAACAACCCCAAGGAGTGATAAAGGTTGTTTTCAATTGATCTTCCAATGCGATACCTATTTGAAAGTAGCCTGAGTAGCCATCACACACAGTGTACTTCTCATGACCAACTACCTCATTTAGTATCTCATCCTGAAATGGGAGGGGAAAGTGATCTCTTTTTGTTGTCTCATTGAGTGGACGGTAATCCACACACACCCTCCACTTTCCGTTTTTCTTAGGAGTGACAACAACGGGAGAGACCCACTCTGAATTCTCCACTGGATAAATGAAATCTGCTGCTAGAAGCTTTCTTACCTCCGTGAGTAAAGCCTGCTCCTTGATGACTCCTAGCCTTCGTAGCTTCTGAGCCTTAGGTGTGGCCTCTGGCTTCAACTCAATTTTGTGTTTAACAGCATCTACTCCATGCACATCGGTGTAGTCTTTAGCAAAAAGCCTAGGAAATTTCCTTAGCACACATTTGAACTCCTCTCTTTCATCCTTTGTAAGTGTTGTAGATAGCATACCTTCTAGCATTCTTTCATCTTCCACTTTTTGGTTCTCTTGGGAACCTACCTCCTCCAAACCTTGACAAGAGGTCTCTTGGTTGGTTGGCTTAAACCTTACCCCCATGACTTCGATGGAAGACTCCTCTTCAGTAATGCTGCCACTACTTTCTTCTTCTAAAGTGTTATCGGTCCAACCTTCTTCCGTCTCACTTTGAGATGATTCTTCATAGAGCTCCTCTTGGCGTTGCTCCTTCATGTCAAAGACAACCTTCTTATGATTTTCGTTCCTGCAAATTAGCTTTCCACTCTCCCAATCCTGCAAAGCTCGCATTTTCATTAGCCATGGTCTCCCTAGGATAAATGGGTAACCATTTCCTTTGGTAGACATGACATAGAAATCCACTGCCTTCTTAATGCCAAAGGCCTCCACAAAAACATTTTCACAAATGCCTACACACCTAGCCTTGCTATTGTTTGCCATCTTGACCTTAATTTCAGGTGTCTCATGGATGTGCATGCCTAGTTTTTGCATGAGTCCCTCTGTCATGATGCAAATTTGTGTACCCCCATCCACTAGACCTTTCCTAACCAATCTCCCTTTTATGTAACAATCTAGCACATGTGTAATGTCCTCATTCATTTCAGCTTGTGCAATTTTTACAACAGGCACACTCTCTTTTACCTTTCTCCTAGTGCTAACTGCCCTTGTTAAATCCCTCCTAACTTGTGGACATAATGCAAGAAATTGAGGCCATGAGATATCAGGACCCTTACCTCTCATGTCTTCCAACAGGTTGTATGGAGCCATTCCATGTCCAAGAGGAAAGTCTTGGAGGTTGATACGACGTCGAGTCCTCTTAGCTTCCTTGGTCTCCTTTGCCTTCTTTTCTCGTCCATGGTCACTTTTTGATGTAACTCCTTCTTTCTCCTTACCTTTCCCTCGGCCACGCTTAATGCCATTTGCTTCCATGTCAACCTCTCTTGAATTTGTCACCTCTACCACATGCACATTTGGGTCTGGCAAAGGTGGAACTCCTTCCACTCCTTGTGGAGGTGGTCTTGCTCCATTTGGCCTTTGTATAAGCCATGGTTGCTGACTAGTTCCTTCACCTGCATTCAGATAATTCAAGTTAGGTCTCCCTGGCTCCCCACGGGGCCAAGGACAATTATACATCCCATGTCCAGACTCACCGCAATTCCAACATTGCAAGACTCTCCTAGGTCGTGGGTCTCACTCTTCAGACTTCTTTGCTTGTCCCTTTGGACCTACAGCTTGTGCAAGGTGAATTGACAAGCTGCTTAAAGATTCATTTAACTTCTCAATCACTTCCGCCGTTACCTCAGGAAGCTCCTTAGATGTTGATGCTTGTGACTTACCTTTGGGTCTAAGACCTTCTATTGGAACCTCCCCCCTTAAGCACTTGAGTTTCCTATATTTCTTAGCAGCCCTAGTTTCAGCTGCATCAAAGGTAGCAGGTGCACCCGCCTCAACTTTTACCTTAAGGTCAGGAAAGAGTCCAGCTATGAACCTCTCCTTCTTTAGAAATTCTGCACCATCACCAGGGTTAGCAACATTTCGTATCCATAGAGCCCAAAGACGTAGGAACTCTTGCTTGTACAAGTAGTAGTCACCTAAGTCTTTTTGCTTATGAGAAACAATGTCTTGCCATAATTTCTGAGTGTTTTGGGGATCAAAGAAGTATTTCTTGAAACGATTCAAAACTTTCGTGTAATTCCCTTTAACTTCCTCAGGCAAAGAGTCAAACCAAGTGCTAGCATCTTTCCTAAGGACCACCTCAAACATTTCTACACGTTCTTGATCAGTTACTATCCTCTTGATAAGGCAATACATCTTGAAATTCGCTAGAAATAATTCTGCATCCTCTCCAGGCTCTCTAAAGAAAAGAGGATATCCAGACATTTGGCGTTGGCTCTCCATTGAATTGATTTCAAAGTGACGCGTTTTTGTTTTTTCTTTCTTTAAAAGATTTACACAATAATATTTTCTAAATTGCAATCTATTCTACAGCAAAATAAAAATATTCACATCAAATGACCTATGATCCTACTCTTTGGGCACCAAACATGAATACCATACGTTGTTGAAAATGGATTTTCCTACTACTGGCAATGTTTACTCTAATGTGTGCAGTGAAATGAAAGGGAAAAACCTGTATTCCTGGGCCATTATCCATGGTCTATGCATGACCTAATTCTTAAAACAAAACAAAAATATAGACGTCCAAACTAAGGTCGTACCTAATGAGAGGCAAAATAAAAGGATTTACTAATGCGTTTATCTCTACCAACCTAAGAGGACCTAAAATTCTACGAATTACTCGCTGAAATTGCAACTTAGTACTAACAATTATGTGTACCTTTTGCCTTGCAATGGGAATGAAGGGATCATACAAATTCTCTTGATTCATGCAAGCTACTTGACTATGCTAAAGGTTGAGCCTTCACAAAACATACACAAGCCTGTCCTCAGTGGGGGCACCAAAATTGAGGCGGTCCGGGGCGGGCAACAAGAAGAGCAACCTCTAGACACCCTTCAAGGCTCCCGTGCTGCTCAATGGGACTGGGGCCCAACACAACACAAACCAAAACAACAAACCCACAGCCAAATCCCAACTACACAAGGGGCACCACCTAGTTTAAGAGCGAACTAGGACGCAAACGAGGAGAATCGTTAGAGCAACCCACAAACAAGCAAGGAATTTACACTAACCCTAACACCAATGGAACACTCTCACACACTAAAACACGAGAGAGAGAGAGAGAGAGAGAGAGAGAGAGAGGGAGAGATGGTGTACAACTTAGCTTCAACTTTATATTTTGCACAAAAAGGAACTTAGAGCTTGCGGAATCAAGTGACAAGATTTGGTTATAGCATCACTAGCACATTGTCTTAGGGTTATGGGAGCCCTCTCACCATCCACCCTCTTACAATGGTAGCCAAACAATAGCCAATGAATCACAAGCAACAAAACAACAACCTTCAATGAAACAAGTCACCTTATGAAGCTCAATGAGTTTGCCAAGCGAAATTGGAGGAGAAGCGTGAGCCTTTGGACATGAATTGCACCCAAAACTACCAATTCATTGATGTTGGGGTAGATACAACAATGCTAGGAAGAATATCTTCTATTCGCACTCACTCAAACTAGCTCAATCTTTTCTATGTACCAAGGTGATGGTGTATAGAAAGCTTACTCTCTCTTTACAACCAAGATAGAACTAGCGTGTCGTATGCTCAATCTGGTGTGCAATGGTATAGTCATGTCTTTTACAAGGAGGAATGGGTTCTATTTATAGGTTTTAGAAGCCTTGATTAGGATTAAGCCTAATCAATTTCATTAGGAAAGATCAAGGATCATGAATTTTTATGAATTTCAAATGAGAATGGGATCTCTCTTTTCTCTTGAGTCACATGGATGTGGGCTCAAGTAAGAGAATTATTGATGTGGTGAAAGGAGAGGAACTTCCATCGGAGTGAGTGAATTTGGTTTACTTGTGCGGTTGCCTACTCCATATGTTGATAGTGTGGGTGCATTTTTACAAGAGAAGTTAGTTGTTAGTGGTAATAATCACTAGAATTGTTAGTGATGCATTTACAATGGGTAGGATGAGTTGATTTGATGAAGGAAGAGGGGTGAATTAAAAGAGAATCATTGAGATGGTGAAGCTTTGAAGAAGCTTGAACTCACCCTTGTGTAGATTGTGGAAAAAATGACCGCTGGTCTTCTTCTTCTTCTTCGCTTCTTTAGGTCGCCGCCACGGTTGACCACCACGATGAAAAGAGGATTTGTTGATGAAAAATCCTCAATTTGCAGAAGTTATCATGGTTAAGATGCTGAATTTTAGATATTTTTATGAGAGGTAAATGAAATTGTAACATAGAAGCAATAGAGAGAGACACGGAGAGGGTGTATGTATGTAGAGGTTCATAATAGAACTATAGGGATGAGAGAGAAGGGTAATGGTGAAGAGGGTGGGAGAAGCCATGGAAATTGCAAGTTTGAGTGAGGGAAGGAGAGGGAGGGATGTGTAAGAGTGAGTAGGTGTGTGGAAGGGTGAGAGAAGACTAAGGGCTACTTGTGAGAAAAGTGGGCAGACTGGGGTCCACTCAAAAAATCATAGCTCACCGCTGGTAGCTCCAAAAATCATGAAAACATTTGAGGTGATTATTCAGAGCGTGGGCTACATTTTCTCTTTTGACCACCGCTCCAAATTCGGAGTGGAAATAGGTGTCAAAATTCTCACCAAAAAGCCTGTTTTTATGCCTGCAAAAGTCTTTTAGTGGCCCCCTCCTTTGTTGAATTTATACAATGCATCCAAGAGTGAGCCCCTCCTTTGTCATATTATAATACAAAGCATCCAAGTTGCCCTTGACCCATGCATGGAGGAGGATTATTGGTGAATAAAGAAATATATACATGGTGGGACTAGTGTATGGACTATTCATGGACTTTAGCTCAATGAGCACATGGTGTTAGAATAATGAGTAAAAATAATAATAAAAATATGGAGGAGTTATGGATATGGAAAGATATTGGAATCATATGATATGGTCCCTCCTTGAATTATTTTGGGTGAAAGAGGAAAAGGTATGCAAGTAAATAATATAATAAACGTAACCAATGAGTAGAAATCAATTTTTTGTTTTCACAAGGGTGAGGGTGAGAATGTGGAAGTGATTTGTATAAAGGAAAAATATGAGGTTAGAGTATGTACATATTGGCAAAAAATATAATTATGGTGTAAGAGGATGAAAGAAGGTGTACATAGGTTTAATAAAACACACACCTAAGTAGAAATATTTAAATAAAATACCAAAATAATTATTAAAAATCCTTTTATTTAGGCCATATATACAATGAAATATTTACACACAAATTAAGAGGCCATAATATACTTTTATTTTTTTATTTTTTTATTTTTTTTATTTTTTTGGCTCAACTAGCCCAGTGACTAGCTAGCTGAGGGTTTTTAAGAAGATATGGGAAAAGCCCCCTAACTCACACACGCCTATGTACAGTGAAATGGTAGGGATAGCCATAGCGTTTGGGTGAATTTGGTAGGGTGGAGTAACTTACTATGGCAATTATGGAGAGCCGAAAAATGGCTATCAGTATCATAACAATTAGACTTGTAAAATACCATAAACGGTTTAAATCTCAAAAGAATTGACTAACCAGAGATGCTTGAATCCCATAAAAAAATTACATCAAAAGTGCCGTCGATATCTTGAAGAATAATTATAAGTTGTTCCGAAGAACCAACCAAAAATATGATCAAGGGTTTGGACAAAAGGGAGATAATTATTTGGTTTTTAAAAGTTCCACAATATCTGAATGCAAGCTTAAGGAATTTTCCTAGCTTTAAGGAGCTGCATTTGAGTTTGACTCTGAGGAAAACTTGTCTGCCTTCGCTAAAGCTTCTAGCAAAGCGGTGAAGATCAGCATAGCTCGTCTGTCTATCACTAGCTCTCTTCAGGTTGTCTCTAATGACTAGAAGCTGATTGATCCATCTCTTCCAGGTAGTAAAGAAGACCATCTGATAAGGTATAATCAGTTAAGTGTTCCCTCGGGTTCTGAGTTTGAATCTCTTGCAAAAGAGGTCTAAAATAGGGGTCCACCTGAATTTCTTGTTGACTCCCTCGGGTAAAGAAGAGCTAAGGAGTGAAATTAGTCAGGGTTGATGAGGACAGGACTGCTCATCAAGAGGTTTTTGAGTCTATTGAAGGCAACATCTCTCCCCAACAAAAAAAGAAAGAGCTGTCCTCAACGTGAATACAATACGTAATTGATGAAGCTTCTTGGATACGTCTTGCGACTTAACTTCTTGTTAACGCTTTCAACTTGATTTCTCTCTTACACTTATTCATCCCCAAAATTTGCTAATATAATATTGGAGTCATGGAAATTTTTTCTTAATAAGCCATCTCTTGAATAAATCATCGTGTTTGTGGCTTCTTCGATACGCTACTTCTTCTTTATAAGCTACTGGTAATCTCTTCTTTATCAGCACTTGTTATCCTCTTATTTTTGCAATTTCCACTCTCTTGTAACTTAGTCATTTTCTTATCTGATGGCATCTTGGCAAGAAGACTTGGTTCTTCCTATATGCATCTCTCACTTGCAGAGTGCAAATGAGGTAGTTAAAAGGAAGTTCTTGGAGCGATACAAAGATCTCCTCTTTCCTCAGCCAAATTCTTGTGTCGGCCAAACGATATGGACGACATGGCGACATCTCACAAGAGTGACTCTCTGGGGTAGAGACTATTTTCGCAATAATTTCCGACTTGCTATGGTTACAGAGGCTCTTGGGTTTTCCGCAAGGTTGTTCTTGCTTGTGCCGTTTATCCCCCATTCCAAGATTTTCCTCGATACCATCTGGAGTCTTCCTCTTAGAGGTCCTTTTCTTTCTCAACTCATACCCGAGAAATTGCTCAAACTGTTTCTCGTAGAACCATTCTAGAGGATGAGCGTCCTAACATGTGCGACGCTTGTGATAGTTGGTTATGTGACCATATATTAGAGGGTCTTCATGAGTTGTAAACTTTCTTGCCTCTCCGTAATTACTTACTGCCTCCCTTGTAATCCTTTTTGGCTTTAATTGAAGAAATAACCCTTTTTGAAAAAATTGAGCATTGTTAGTATTTCCTTTTCTTCAAATGTCAATCTCTCCTCTTCAACTGCCAATGAGTTTTAATGACTTCTCTTTACTATGTACTTTTAATTTTTGCAAATGGTCTTTTGTCTACAATAGTTTTGAGTAAAGATTCCCACTTTAAAGTTCTTGTCTAACTCGTAAGTTTGCTTTCTTATTTTCTCAAGTCTTTGAATGATCCGCAGAATTTGTGAGCTTATCTCTTGCACTTTCCCATCTTTAAGGGATTTCTTTTGGTTGGACTTACAAAAAACACTTGGTCATCACTTTCACTCTTAAGATTCTTTCTTATGACTTGCAATTTGACAATCCAATTCTTCACTTGATCAAAAAAATCCTTCTGTCTAAAGTTTATCTTGGTACGATTTAATTTATCTTGAATTCTCCTGAAGTCTTAACAATAGAAAACTTGGAAAAACCCGCAACTGTTTCGCTCTTCTTCAATTCAGTGGATAAGTACTCAATTTTTATTGTATTGATGTAAACAAAAATGCCATCCTTGCCATTCCATGTAATCTTCCAATCCTGATATATTCCAACCTTTATAAATCTCTCATATATGAGCTTCCTAAAATGTTCTAGCATAGCGAGCCTTCGCTCTAGCATCGCAATTTCCATCCTCTCATAGATAGTTCGTTGAATTTCTTCTGGCAGATCCCAAGCCATCTTGAAAATTTTTGAATAATTCATTGGAACATCAAGACTTCATTTGGTAATATAATTGAAATTTGGGTGCTAGACTTAGTTGTTTTTCTCTCATGCATTAATCTTAAATCCAGAATTCTAGATTCCAAGGTCCAAGATTCAAAATTAGGCTCTGATACCACTTGTGAAGGGCCATACCCACTCTCGACCCTACTCACCTCCCTCACTCCTCCAAACCATTCTAGGGAATGACGTAGATCTATCTACAGGTATCCCTCCCACTTGGGACCGACACTCAGACAGGACTCCAACCTATCTCGAATGCCAACCCAAGGGGGTACATCCCTTCATTCAATGATTCTATCCACTTCTCATAATCAATCTGTCTTTGACAGCTTTTCGCACCCAAAATCGTGGTCCTTAGTCTTGATTCTTTTGATCTTTAACTTCAGGATCTTCTTTTGCTTTCTTCTTCTCCCTTTGTTCGTGGCGATAACCCCTTTTTCCTTAAAAGCAGGCACGGCAGTTATCACTTTCCCCTAAGAAGAGGGATCTTTCAATCCTACCTGGTCTCGCTCGTCTCCGATTACCCATTTTTTCTCCCACGTGGTCCTAGCGTTTAACATAAAAAATTTAAATCAAAATCCGGCCATCTGACCCTCCGAATCTGCCCACCCACCGAACCATTTCATGAAAATCCCTTCCCGAGGTAGTACTTAACTACTACAAAATCAGAAAGACAGTAGTCTATTAGACATCATCAAACAACAAGTAGCATGTAATCTGTTGCATACTCTCGTTCAAGGAAATTCATCTGGCTGTTCCCACCAGATCTCTATTTAGAAACTTTTAATTCATTTCCTTTCCTTTATCTTCTATAATTATCTTGTAACTAGTTTTCTAACTAATTATGCAACACATTTAGTTTCAACCAATTCATCTTGCCTCCCCATTCAGGCCAAGATAATCGGTTACAAGCCATCAAAATGGCAACACCTTCACAATATTTTCTAGAATTAAGTGTTTGGGAAAGTCTCATCAAGTAATTTAATCATTCCTTCCTAAGAATTTTATTTCGAGAGGTATAGCAGCACCTAGTTACAGATGCACAGAATAGCCCCTATATTCCTAGCCTTTCTAGTTCCTTTTTAAGCAACCAAGTCGAATAAATTTCCTTAATTAAATTCACATCATCCTCCCTGAGTATAACCTTCTCATCCAACTATTGGCATCAGGACATACCGGGATTATGGCCAGTTTCCAATAAGATACCGTGGGTACTTCACCCGACCAGGCAAAAATAAAACAAACCCATTCATCCCTTATCCCTCGGGCATGAATGACCTAGGTATAACAACTTGCCGATTACGCTGCCCTAGCTGAAAAGGGCCAATCTCCATCATGTTCCCCAAGAGAATCCCCTCAATGGGCCGGCCTTTCAATCAAATTGACCCCAAGAAGATCCATCTTGGTTTCCGATCATTTCCAAACAATCTTCAAAACTCCTAGTTAAATCTATGTTTTGCAATGGGCTATCCCTATCACCTCTCGAGATTTCTTTTTAACTCCTAGTTGGTAATTTCCAGGTTCATTCATTTATCAACCTTAATTCCTACTTCATTAATTATCTACCAACCAACTTTATTTAGAAAATACAAGCGAGTTTTTGCCATAGGCATTTGATGGTTAATGTCTCTTCAAAAATGCCAACTTTTTAAGTTCAATCCTCGTTTTGTACAATTCTCAGGTTTTCTGCAATCCTTTGCCATCCATGGGGCATCTCCATGGAAGCTTGTAGAGTTTTCAGTTCAAACAACACGGAGATCAATTCCGCGAAGTTATTCGCTATCTCCCCTATCGCGTATTTGCAAACAAACTTGAAATTGACAACGTTTAGAACTACTCTTCAATACCAAAAATTGAACTACTTCTATCAAGCTTAGACAACTACTTTTTTCTTATGGTGCCTAGCTTTCCATTTAAGAAGCTAGAAGGTCATCCTATAATTTATGAGTTTTCGAGCTTTGTATTAAAGCTTAAACCTAAAATGCAAGGTAGTCACTAAAGCTTACACCTAAGTGCAAAGTTACCATTAATGCTTAGCTTAAGAGTGAAAATATACCTTTGAAACTTAACTTAATGATGCATAGATACTCTTAACACTTATCCCTAATTGCGAGGTTTTCATTAAAGCTCAAACCTAAAATACAAGGTTTTCACTAAAGCTTACACCTAAGTGAAAAGTTACCATTAATGCTTAGCTTAAGAGTGCAAATATACCTTTGAAACTTAACTTAATGATACATAGATACTCTTAGCACTTATCCCTAATTGTGAGGTTTCCATTAAAGTTTAAACCTACAATACAAGGTAGTCACTAAAGCTTATACCTGAGTGTAAAGTTACCATTAATGCTTAAATTGAGAGTGAAAATCTACCTTTGAAACTTAAATTTATGATGCATAGATACTCTGAACACTTATCCCTAATTGCGAGGTTTTCATTAAAGCTTAAACCTAAAATACAAGGTAGTCACTAAAGCTTACACTTAAGTACAAAGCTATCATTAATGCTTAGCTTAAGAGTGAAAATCTACCTTTGAAACTTAACTTAATGATGCTTAAATACTCTTAGCACTTAATCCTAATTGCGAGGTTTTTATTAAAGCGTAAACCTAAAAATGTAATGTAGTCACTAAAGCTTACACCTAAGTGCAAAGTTTTCATTAAAGCTTAGCTTACGAGTGCAAAACTACCTTTGAAGCTTGACTTTATAATACATAACTACAAGTAATACTTAATTCTAATTCCAAAGTTACCATTAAAGCTTGAACTTAAAATGATGCACATGAACCTTCCTAGTATTAAAACACATGGATTAATTAAACCTACTAGAAATCAAAATTACCTCCTTTAAACAAAAGGGAAGTGGGGTTAAAGTTCTTCTTGAGGAGATGTGAGGCTCAAGGAGAAAGGAAAGGGATTTAGGATGAAGAGGGAGGAGAGAGGAGCTTCTTCACAAAACCCTCAAGGGTTTGACCTTCAAGAGAGGGAGAGAGCAAGAGCAAGGTTTAATGGAAACCTTGATTTACTTAAGCATAATCTTGAGCATGGAAAGTATGCAAGTAGCTTAGCAATATGTGTGTGTGTAAAATTACAAAGAAGGGGGGTTGCTTATGTAGGAAATGGTGGGTATTCTTTTCTCAAATCCTATTGGACCCCAATTCTCTTCTCAAATCCTATTGGACCCCAATTCTCCTCTCAATTTCTATTGGACCCCATTTCTCTTATCAAATGCTATTGGACCCCAATTCTCTTCTTAATTTCTATTGGACCCCAATTCTCTTCTCAAATACTATTGGACCCCAATTCTCTTTTTAATTCTTATCTCTTAACTTTATCTTTCAATCAAGTTAGTCCCTTTTTCTTCCAGTTCCCGATCTAGATCAGTTCCCACGTGGATCTTCACAGAGAAGTATAAAAATAATCTTAATCTTTTTGAAAAAATATAGGGATGACGTAATTTCTTATCCAAAATATCCTTGTCTTTTTATTATGGAGTAAAGTCTCGTTGTACGCATGACTTCTTTGTCGGTCTCGCTTTTTCTAAATTATTTTCTGGGGTGAAAAAAGTTCTAAATGGCTCTAGGATTTAGGGAGGGACCTTACAGGAAAGGGGGACACATGTCACAAGGCTATCACTTATGCTTCTCAATTATGATTGGCTAAGCTTTGCAGGGTCCAATGGGGTGCCAGCAAGAGTAAACTGCAAGTGGCGTCGACCAAGAGAATGAGGGGGCTGATTTTGACAATACATTATCACACACACACTCACACAATCTCATGTGTGAAAAAAGAAGACTCTCTCTCCTTCTCAAGCTTTAATAGAAAGCTCACCATCTACTCCAAGCTTGTGAGATGGCTTTGTGATGCAAATCCAACCAAGTGCCAAGCTTCAATGCATGCTCATCTCCTCTACCATGCTAATTACTAAGCTATGTTAAGCTTTTATGAGTGATTATGTGAGGAGATATACTTCTTTCTCGTAAGACTACTCCTTCCTCTCAATCTAGTCTCATACCCCAATAGCTCTCACCATCTTTGAAAGTGTGTGAGGTTTTGGGTTTGAAACCGTGAGGGAATTGATGATGTGTTTTATAAGTGTGTGCATGTTGCTTGAAGCTTCCATTTTCATTGCACCATCAAGTTATTGAAGGAACACAAAGCATTGTATTGTAAAATGTCTCCCTTGATGGGAGAAACCTATAATACAAAGCCTTTTGGAGGGGGGGACCGGCTCCATGTAAATCCGGTCCTCAACTACTATCAATAGCTTAATTTCTCTCTCTTTTGAAGTATTGTTCATGCCTATCTAACTAGGTGTTATGCTTTTTGTTGCTCTCTCCATCCAAGCACTCTTGCTATGCTCATTAGGAATCTATTCTAATGAAATGCTCACTATATTTATGCTATTTTCCGCTACACACAAGTTACTAGGCCATTAAATGTTAAAGTTATAAAATTTTATATAGACAAAATATGGTTAAACAATGTTACATGAGGACGACAGAATCAATTGGTTGAATTTCTCTCCAGAAGAATGTGTGACTTGGGTGTGCCATGGGAGGACCTGAAGATGTGCATTCCAGCTCCTCAATGTAGAAGGTGATGAGATTATCCAAATTTCTTCCCTAGCTACCACTTTCCCATCCGTCACCCTCAGCTGCACAATGCCCCCAAACATGTGGTAAGCATTTTTCTTGTTCTTAACAATCACTGTTATGTCGGGCATGAGCAATGGTGGGGGTGGTGCACGTGGCCGCTGCTGCACGGCCTGCATCATGGCCGTGTACAACCTGGCTGGCGTAGATGCAGACTTGATCATGGTGACGAATTGCTCTAGACCCTTTTCACCGCCAAGGAAACCACCGGTCAAACCCATCACCTCCTTCTCAAAGCCCTCGCCGGTAAGAACTGTGGGCGGGGGGAGGTGGGGCTGAATTCAGCGATGCAGTGACGGCGACGGAGGGGATTGGGACTGAAACTGTTGTGTCGGCTCTGCTTGAATCTTCCTTTCTGGCTTCCTTCAATGATCCAAACAACTTTTGACTCTTGCTTGAATCCTTGAGTACTGCCTCGCCGCCCGGGAGGCCTCACCCGCCCAAAAATTGCCAAAAGTCCGCCTTCTTGGATCGCACCGCCAACGTCCTGTGGGACAACCGTGCGGGTCTCGCAGGCAGTAGCTACGAGTTCTACAAGCCGCTCCATCATAGCAACTGTTGCTGCTGCTCGGAAGAGCGCATTGCGAGCAGGACTGGTGCATCGGCTCCACAGACAGAGACACAGTGGGGAATGAACAAGTTTTTCAGCACCGGGAAGAAAATTCTTCCCCGGCGCGCGGGCCTAGAGGCAAGGGAAGGGCAGTTTTTTTTAAGGGAAAATTACCAAAATATCCCTCTACCTCTCAACTTTCCAAAATTCCCAAAATACCCCTCGTTGTGAAATTAAATTTCTCCAAAGATTAAAAAATTTACAAGATGCTAAATCCAAAATTTGAGTTGATTATGTAGGCTTTAGAGATGAATTGCTTCATTATATTTAGACATAATTGCTTTTTTTTGCAAGGTAATTTGTGACAAATTACATGCTAAGCACGCAAAGCGGATCTTAGTTGTCAAAAAAGAGTAAAGGATAAAAAATCTTGAACAATTCAACCAAAATAGATACAAGGGTATTTTGGGAATTTTTGAAATTTGAGGGGTATTTTAAGAATTTCCACAAATTGGAGTGGTATTTTTGTAATTTTCTCTTTTTTTAATTGTGAGGATTGAGTTGGTGTTGAAAATGAAGTGAGGTAGGCCAGATACGAGAGCACACACTAGGGGCTAATAGGCTAGAGAGACGAATGACATTAATAAAGCCAATCAATTGGGCTGATGGAATAGCCTTAGAATTATTTGACACCACTTGCGCCAGGTGGGATCAATGGTCACTATTAATTGGGGGCGGCAGGATTGGTTTTGCGCCGTCTGATGGTGAATTAATCCCGAAGTGATCGTCATGTGATCACAACCGAAGTGAAGCCCAAGGAAACTCGATGTGAACATCAAGTGATCCCCGTGTGATTCCCAATTGAGATATGATCACCCTGTGAACCTACCTATTCCAAAGTGATCACCGTGTGACCCCAACAATTCTAAAGTGATCTCCAAGTGATCACTGTGTTACCCCAACCATTCCGAAGTGATCTCAAAGTGAACAATGTATGATCCCCACACCGTCACTTTTTCCATATCATACTATGTTCTCATCCTCTTTTCAAGTGGCGTATGATAGCTTAATGGGAGAGCCGACGTCTCTAGTGTGGGAGGTGGTGGGTTCAAATCCTGGGGGTAGACTGGCCGGAATCCTTTTTTCCCTGGGAATAAACGGACGGTCCACATCTTTAAGAGATCTTGGACCACCAATCCCACTTGACAAGGTGGTGTCAAATAGTCCCGTGGTGAAATAGCGCACAAGCCAGACAGAGGTCAATCTGACTGGCAAGGCTGCGTGTCAGTCGGCAGTCACTGCAGCAGTGCAAATTTTGCAAATGTGTACTGCATTGTGTGTGTGTGTGTGTGTGTGTGTGTGTGTGTGTGTGTGTGTGTGTGTGAGAGAGAGAGAGAGAGAGAGAGAGAGAGAGAGAGTTGCAGGTGTAATCTGCAGAGGTGAACCTGAGCTCGTTGAATATAAATATAAATATGTAAAAATAATTTACTAAATTGGTGATTTAAATTAATTTATATATTCAGATTTGAATAAAATATGATATGAAATATACATATATCTGAATCTATATATCTATTGGATGGAGAGAGAGAGAGAGAGAGAGAGAGAGAGAGAGAGAGAGAGAGAGAGAGAGAGAGTATGAAAAAAGAAAAAATTCGAGAGGGGATAAAAAAAGAGGAGAGACATTGAGAGAGTGAAAGCGGAGAGAGAGAGAGAGAGAGAGAGAGAGAGAGAGAGAGAGAGAGAGAGAGAGAGAGAGAGAGTTACATCATGGTGAATCTAATACAACGTGTGGATAAGGAAAGAAAGAAATCAACTAAATAGAAACATTACTAGAGTTGGAAAAGGTAAGTACCATGAGCCTGAGAGGTACATATACAAAGAGTGGGAGTGAATCTCAAAGAACAAATACAAAATGGTGGATATGTGTATTAAAATCTAGAGATAGCTCACAACGGTTGCTGCATGATCATGTCGATGCCCTCCATGGGGAGAGCCTGCAGTGGCATGTCATCTCCCATGTCTCACCAACATAGATCAAACCCTCTTTTGCAACCTCCTCTGTGGTTGGGAGCATCCCCTCATCCGCACGCTCCTTCTAGATCTCAATTCTTTGCACCTCTAATGCTGAGAGAATCATGAAAAAATATTAAAGTATTGAAAAAGAAAACCAAACAAAAAATTTGTTTCAGGAGCTTCCTGTCCGGGATGTTGTCTCTTGGAATGCAGTGATTACAAGATATGCCCAGCTTGGGCAAGGCCAAGAAGCTTTGGGTTGTTTTTTATAAATGCGAAGCGAGGGTGTCTCTCCACATACAATCACATATGGTTGCATCTTGAAGGCAAACATGCAAGGGAAGAGACTAACTATTTCTTTTGTGAGCTCATTTAAAGACAATGCTAAGAAGAAGGATTTGTACCAAGGAAATAGGATACATGATGATATTTGTGATAGGGGGTTTCTTGAAAGAATACATACTTAGGAAACACAATAGTCAGTATGTATGTCAAGTGCGTTGGACTTGATAGAGCAGAATAGGTCATCAACGACCTTTGTGTCCACAATGTTGTCTCATGGGGCGCATTGATTGTAGGATATGTCCAACAAGGTCAGGGTCATGAAGCTCTAGGCTATTGTTAGCAAATGCAAAGAGAGGAAATCTCTCCAAATGCAATCATGTACACTTGCACCTTGAAGGTATGTGGCATTACACAGGATGCTGATATGGGCAAAAGAATTCACGATGATATTGTTAGACTCGGGTTGTTGAAAGAAAACGTCGTGCTTGGCATTGCCTTGGTCGACATGTATGCCAAATGTGTTGCACTTCATAAAAAAACAAAAGTGCTTGGGGAGAATCCATTCGGGATGTCGTCTCTTGGAATGCATTGATTGAGAGATATGTCCAATTTGGGCACGACCAACAAGCACTAGGGTGTTTTGGTGGATGCAAAGTGAGGATCTCTCTCCAAATACAATCACATACACTTGCATCTTGAAGGCAAACATGCAAGGGAAGAGAATAAGATAGTGGGTTGCTTAAAAAGAATACATACTTAGGCTACACATTAGTCAATATGTATGTCTAGTGTGGTCGACTTCACATAGCACAATAGGTCCTCGACGAGCTTCCTGCCCACAATGTTGTCCCATGGCTTGCACTGATTGTAGGATATATCCAATAGGGTCAGGGTCACAAAGCTCTGGGTTGTTTTTGGAGGATGTAAAGTGAGGGTGTCTCTCTAGATACAATCACATATGCTTACATCTTGAAGCCAAACATGGAAGGGAAGAGACTAAGTAGTTATTTTGTGAGGTCACTTAAAGACAATGCTAGGAAGAAGGATTTGTAGCAACGAAATAGGATACATGTTGATATTCATGATAGTGGGTTTCTTGAAAGAAATACATACTTGGGCAACACATTAGTAAGTACATATCTCAAGTCAGAGCGCACTAGGTCCTCAATGAGCTTCCTATCCATGCATTCATTGTAGGATATGTCCAACAGGGTAAAAGTCACAAAGCTCTAGGCCGTTTTTAGTAGATGCAAAGAGAGGGCATATCTCCAAATGCAATCATGTACACTTGCACCTTGAAGGCATGTGGCATTACACAAGATGCTGATATGGACAAGGAAATTCATAATGGTATTGCTAGATTGGGGTTGTTGAATGAAAACGTGCATGCTTGTAACTACCTTGGTCGACATGAATGCCAAATGTGGTGCACTTCTTACAGCACATAAGTGCTTGAGGAGAATCCCATTTGGAATGTCGTTTCTTGGAATGCATTGATTGCGAGATATGTCAAACTTGGGCAGGGACAAGAAGCGCTAGGCTATTTTCAGTGGATGCAAAGCATCGTGAAGGAAAACATTCAAGGGAAGAGAATAAGTCTTTCTTTTTTGAGATCGCTTAAAGAATGTGCTAAGAAGAAGGATTTGTACCAATTAGGAAACAGGATACATGCTAATATTTGTGATAGTGGGTTGCTTGAAAAGAACACATACTTAGGAAACACATTAGTCAGTATGTATGTCACGTGCGGTGGACTTGAAAGAGTGCAATAGGTCCTTGACAAGCTACTACTGCCTGCAATGGTGTATCATGGAGTACATTGATTGCAGGATATGACCAACATGGTGAGGGTCATGAAGCTCTAGGCTATTTTCAGCAAATGGAGAGAGATCAGGGAATCTCTCTAAATGCAAACACGTACATTTGCACGTGGAAGGCATGTAGCATTATGCAAGATGTTGATATGGGCAAAAGAATTCACAATGATATCGTTAGACTGGGGTTGTTTAAAGAAAACATCATGCTTAGCACTTCCTCGCTGACATGTATGCCAAATGGGGTACACTTCATAAAGCACGAAAAGGCTTGAGGAGCTTCCTGGCCGGGATGTTGTTCCTTGGAGTGCACTAATTGAGAAGCTCTAGGTCATTTTTGGCGGATGCGAAGCGAGGGTGTCTGTCTAGATACAATCACATACGCTTGCATCATGAAGCGGCCCAAACATGTTTCTGACGGATACAAAACGAGGGTGTCTCTCCAGATACAATTACATAACCTTGCATCTTGAAGGCAAACATGTAGGAGAAGAGAATAACTTTTTTCTTTTGTGAGTTCCCTTAAAGATTGTGCTAAGAAGAAGGATTTTTACCAAGGGGATAGGATACATGCTGATATTCTTGATAGTGGGTTGCTTGAAAAGAACACATACTTAGGGAACACAGTAGGATACCTGCTAAAATTCTTGATAGTGGGTTTCTTGAAAAGAACACATACTTAGGGAACACAATAGTCAATATGTATGTCAAGTGCCAAAGTCCTTACTATTGTATCATTGGTAAGAGCAAGCGAGACCCACCGTAGGGGAAGGGTTTCCGGCCCCTCCCCTCGGCCACGTGGCAGTTCCTCATGTGGCCTCAACTGAGCTAAAGTGAAATGGAACGAAATGAAATGGGATGAAATGAAATGTGCCCAGGCTGGAATGAAATGAATTGATCCATGCATGAAATGGAACGAAATGAAATGAAATGAAAGCCTGTGATGCTGGAATCAAGATCCTATCCTATGATGTCCAACATAGGTCTTTGGCGAAGCTCATCAATGTCCTTCTCAATGAGTACTCTCATTGGGAGTCTCTCATGTCCTGTTAG
The DNA here is from genome assembly GCF_014529385.1 of Adiantum capillus-veneris. Lineage (NCBI taxonomy): Eukaryota > Viridiplantae > Streptophyta > Polypodiopsida > Polypodiales > Pteridaceae > Adiantum > Adiantum capillus-veneris. The sequence continues at coordinate 19,781,999 of NC_140949.1, read as the reverse complement.
AACAGTCCGGATCTCTGATGCAGCTTCCACCAATATCTCGATGACCCTCGCAGTCGTGGGCGTGTGGATCCCCCAACCTCACTGGCCGTGTCAGCCAATGTACCTCAGGTATAGATGGACTCTGAAGTTTGTTGTGATGCCTGCTCATCTAAATGCCGTGTATGTGGTCTGAAGAAATTAGTGATCTCCCTCTCTGAGTGTCTCCTATTGTCTGGTCTCCTCAAGAGGATCTCCCAATGTCTGTGTAGCTCCAATCAAAAAAGCCCAGGGCACATCTCATCCTGGTATCTCATAACTTTGGCCAGTGGTCCAAAACCATCTCTGAATAGGCAATGGAAGCAAGGGATTTGAGTATAAGAGGGACCAGGCCGCCGCTGAAGGCAGCACCATTTTACTAGTGTACATAAGAATGAGGCCATTGCATGCCAGTTTCAAATGTCCTATGAGAGTTCTTGGAAAATTGTGTATGATGACATGGATTAATTGTCCAACAAGCACTGTAGTCCTTTTAATTGTTGACCTTCCAATGCGTAGGAATAAGCCAAATGTGTCAGCAGAGGAATAAGAATGAAATCTCCAGGGGATTCTAGCCGTATATATATATATATACTAGCTCATGCGTCCCACCTACCGGACGGCCTCACTCCCTCTTACCACCTCACTCTGTATGTGTTTGTGTGTGTGAATCTTTATACATCTCTCCATGACACACACACACACAATTGACACTCACCTGATCGACACTTTTTGTCTTTGGCCCGTTTAGACAACTCGTGGTACATTTAACCCCTTTTGCACACACACACACACACACACACACACACACAGATAGAGAGAGACAGAGAGAGAGAGAGAGAGAGAGAGAGATTACTGAAAAGCACATGACTAAAAAGACATATTTCAAACAAAAAAATTTAGTTTACATTATTGTCAAAAAGGCTCAAGAATATATCTGCATAGCACTCTTAGTCGTGCTATTTCAACAGGATCAAGATATTGAGCTGGAGCTCTAGAAACTTCTCTTAGATCTATTGTTGGAACCCGACTCAAGTAAATCTTGTAATGAAAAATCAACCCAAGCTCTTGCTTTAAGAGCATGAGCCTAATGTTGGGAAAGAAATAGGGATCAAGCAACCTGATGTAAATCGTGTCCAACTCTTCATCTACATATGACCCCCGAACAATGTACTTCTCTTGATCACTTCCCATGCCCATTTCCATCCCCATTCAACAGGTAACAAATTTTCTTCAAAGGCAAAAGATTTTCTACACTTGGAAAAATATTCACACTTGGAAAAATATTCACAATTTCTTGGGCCATTTAATTGGCTGCAAGAAAAGAAGGCAACATTAGTACTCAAAGCTTAAAATTAGATAGAGAGAGAGAGAGAGAGAGAGAGAGAGAGAGAGAGATGATCAACATGGCCACTTAAAAACTTTAAAAAATTATAAGCGTAATACGAACACTTGAATTACTAATTCTCATGCTAAAAAGTGTCAAGAGATTCATTAGGTCAAAGTCTTTACAACAACCTCAATGTTTTTGTTTACAATGACTCATATTTTACTCTATAATTGGACGGTTGAGGATCACTTTAATATACCCCATTTATAAACTTCACAATTAATTTCAAAACTTCAAACTCTTCATCTGAATATAAGATTTATAATTGTGGTATATCTTTTGTAAATGATATATCTTTTCTATAATTGGACGGTTGAGGATCACTCTAATATACCCCAATTATAAACTTCACAATTAATTTCAAAACTTCATACTCTTCATCTAAAATATAAGATTTATGATTGTGATATATCTTTTGTAACTGAATATGACAACTACAAACATTGACATAATAAATATCAACCATATGTAGTTCTTGTAGAACTCTCATCAATTTTATTTTTCTCAAGATTTGTGACACTTTGCATAGTGAAATGCTTAAGCGTCCACCATTTCCATACCACCCATCCGCATATGAATACACCCAATGATGCCACGAACACCATGTACCATATCCTTGACAAATGTACTCTTCCTTAAGTTTCAAATATATAAGCATCTTTATATGTATTGAGAGAATAGCCAATACATCATGACCCATGTTAGCCTACATTAGCAATTAGCAAAGTTCTCTCTCTCTCTCTCTCTCTCTCTCTCTCTCTCTCTCTCTCTCTCTCATTAACCTATGAAGTAGATAAAAACCCACTTCAGAAAACCAACAATAACTAAAAAAACATGGTACTTAAAATGCATAGACAATGGATCAGAGTGTTCGATCATCTAGAGAAGTTGAGCCTAAGACACACTCTACTTGGAACTCTCAAGATCCAAGGTCCAACACGTCGAACACTGCGGTCGAGGCGTCGAGGTGAGTCACCCAAAGAATAGGTTCTAAACATCCATTCATTCACCCCATAGGGACCGTATGAAAAGTTGCAATTGAGAGGTCGTTGCATATCTAACTCTCGTACAATGATTCGCATATCATCTATATCAAACTCTATGTGATTATAACCTACAACACTTCTAAAATATCGTGCTTCATATAATGCCAAGATAGAATGTCTGCAATAATATTGAAGCCTGAAATGAAGATAACAACCAACCATTCACGCATAAAAAGTAACAACACATTTAACATCATATGGATTCAAGTTCAATCTATACGCACCGAAGGATCTCAAAATCCTTGATAATATGATGAAGATCTAGGAAAAATGTTACACGTGTAAATATACAAAATAAAAGCCACAAAGTTCTCATTCATGGTAAAAGTAAGTAGCAAAGATAAGATTTTACATACCTCTAATATAAGTAGGTACATCATTGAGGGTGTATGAAACCATGATGTATTGTTTCATTATTTATCTCCTCTAACAATGGAGATTTAGAAGTTTAAGAGGAAGAGAGATGAAATAGAATAAAGAAGACTTTGACAATCATACGGTAGAGAATCATGTCCTTCTTTCTTTTGTTTAAGCGAAGGATTTAAGAGAGAGAGAGAGAGAGAGAGAGAGAGAGAGAGAGAGAGAGAGAGAGGAATGAAAGCAATTCAAAAGACTTTGAAATTTCACAACTTCACAAAGATTATTTGAATATTTTGAATGTAGCAGAGACAATACAAAACAATCTTTTAAAGTCTAGCCTTCGAGAGACCACATTAGGGATTCTATAAGTCCAAGGACCTATGTTATATACATTTTTCAAGATAAGGGGTGGTGTTTCAACTTGAGTAAATATCCTCAATCGATATGGTGTAGTGCGGTCTCCAGAAACCCCCACCTGTTGTGCATTGACTGGCCTCTCGTCACTCACAAACCAAATATTAACTTGAATTTGACGATGCTTGTGGTCCGAAGAAATGGCAACATGGTAGTATCCAAGAACTTCCATAGGCATATCTCTACCTAAGTATAGCATTTCATAAACACCTATGATGATAAATCCTCAATGGGAGTGATCACCGCAAAGGCATCCATGGATTATGTAGAGCAATAAAAGCTTAAAACTACCAATATACCATATAAAAACTCTAATAATATAATATGAGTTGTATCAAATAAGATCACCAAAAACATAGCATGAACTCTTCCGCTCCATTGCGGTGGATCTTCAACAAAGTAGTATAAGCCAATCTTCTCAAGAAAATAATAGGTCAAGTTAATACACTAATTTAAAAAAGAAGACAAATACCTCGAATGAATTCAGTGATGTGAACCACTGCATAGGATGCACTGTATGTCGAGGATCCATTTGTGACCAATACTTTGATCTAAGAGATAATATGAATAAAATTTAACATCAAGTGTGTCTGACTTTAAGTGAGAGCCACAATGTCAATTTGAACTTATAGTTATAAGCTCGCTAGTTGTAATACTTCCTTGAATACAATGTTTGGAGTGTCATAACACTCCGCTTGAGTGTTTTCAGTATTAACAACAATCCCCATAGAAGTTGCACTCCCCACACGTGACATTGCAACATACAATTGTCCGTGAAAGAAGATCCATGATGCAAGATATAGACCAAGAATTCCCAGTGTTTGCCCTTGTGCTTTGTTGATAGTCATCCAAAAAGCAAGCTTGATTGGAAACTGACGACGCTTCATTTGAAATGGAAGCCCTTGATGGTTTCCAACAATAAAGTCAATCCTTGGAAGAAAAACTCTCTCTCCAATATTCAATCCTATAACTATCTCTGCCTCAATTACCTTATGATGAAATTGCTTGCATATCAATCTAGTTTCATTGCATAATCCACGTCTTGGATCCAAATTTTGCAGCAACATGATAGGAGCATTTTCTTTCAAGACTAAAGCATGAGGTGGGAAACCACCACCAAGAGTAAGGCTATTTAGATATCCAATTGTGTACAAATGTGTGTTTTCCTCTAACATACAAATTGAATCTGCACTCAGAGACTCTTTGAAAACTCCATGCATTCTTTGCAATACATAGTCATTGATTAAATCCAACTCTTTATTCCGTGGAGCAAGTATTGCTAGATCTCTGAAAAAACTTGCATGATCTTGCACATGACAAAAATCTCCATATATAAATCTTAGAAGATCTGCCAAACTATTTCTTGGAAGCATCATGTGTGAAGGTATTTCGACTCTGTCTAAATCTCCTCCATCATCCATATCCCCATTGCCAATATCAAGCACCCAACACGAAAAAATTTGTTGGTGAATTTGAACCACAATTGAGTATAGGCATATTTTTGGTAAGCCTCAGTATCTTCGTATAATTCCATATATGAGAATGACACAACAAAGCATTTACAATGTTTGTACGACTATCTTTTGGTACAATAGGTAGTATTTGTCAAAAGTCGCCTCCAAGCAAAATGACTTCTCCACCAAACAAAGTATCTCGCTACATAATATTTCTTAAAGTTCTTTCCACTGCTTCAAATGCATAGTGATGTGTCATGGGAACTTCATCCCATAAAAGTAAATCTGCATTCCTTAGAGGTTCTACAAGTTGACTATTTACCTTTATATTGCAAGTTGCATCAAAGTGAAGCTCCAAAGGTATCTTAAACCTAGAATGAGCAGTTCTTCCATTACTCAAAATCAAAGCTACAATGCCCGAGGATGCACATGCAAGAGCAACTTTACAACTTCCTCGCACTCGTGAAAGAAGTGCATTATATAAGTAAGTTTTTCATGAGCCACCAAGACCATCTAGAAAAAATACCTTCCCTGAATGTGTGTCAACAGCTTGTAGCACTTAGTGGTAAGCATCTCGTTGATCCTCATTTAAGGAAGTCTCCATACAATCTACTATACTACACTGTTCATCAACATTGAACATTGTTTCTTCAGCCATAGCACCATTTCCACTTAAGAATACCATTGTTGAGTTTATTGCAAGCAACATATAGTCGCAAAGCCTCTTGCCATGTTGTTGCAAAAAGCATTCTATATGAAGCAAAGCTTGACTTTTTGCGACATCAAATTGCATACCTGCATCTGAAATATGCATCCTTAGGGCATAAACATAGTCCTCACAAAATCCGGTACAAAACCTGTCCCAAGAAGCAGCTGGATGAAGTGGCTCATAAACGACTAATATGATTGCAAACAGTTGTCTCAGTGGCATTCCATTTTGAAAAAAAGATGCCTCTTGGAGGCAAAGTGACCATCCTCCATCATCTTGCAATAATCGTCTAGCTATACATTTCTCTCTCGCTCTCTCTCTCTCTTTCTCTCTCTCTCTCTCTCTCTCTCTCTCTCTCTCTCTCTCTCTCTCTCACACACACACACACACACATTCAATTTCATTTCATTTCATTTCCTTCTCTCTATCTCTATCTTCAAATTTTGTAACAGTTGGTCTCATAGGTCATTTTGGCCTTTTGAAGACGTTAATATCATTTCATTTCTTTCTCTCTATCTTGTATTTTTATGAATTAGTCTTTACCATAACATTAATTAACAAAACATTTTATTTCATTAGCCTAATTTACTTAACTTTGGGTCAAAACATTCACAATTGTATAACAGTTTGGTCTCACATGTCATTTTAGCCTTTTAAAGACGTTAATATAACATTTCATTTCACTTCATTAACCTAATTTACCTAAGTTCGGGTCAATTGTCATCTCCCTCTCTCTCTCTCTCTCTCTCTCTCTCTCTCTCTCTCTCTCTCTCTCTCTCTCTCTCTCTCTCTCTTTAAATGAATAAACAGATGAAATAATTAACAAATAAAATAACTAAATTGAAATTAAAACTTAACCAAAACATTTACCTGGTTGAGCTACCTGGTGATGAGTACACGTGTGCGTGTACGGAGTGTGTGCAAGAGAGGGGAAGAAGAGAAATGGGGAAGGGGGAGATACACAGGCAACCACTATCTTGGGTTAGTGGAGAAGAAAGAGAGGTCAACCCTTCCTCTTTTTCTCCCTATATTGATTAGGTGAAATCAAGTGTACAAGGATGGTTTCCCACGGCCACCTGGCCTACACCCCAACAACCTCCCACTTGAAGGTCATGGTGGCCAATAGTGGCATTAGTATAGTTAGTCTATACAAAATTGATGAAGCATTGCCGAGGCTTCATCCTACACCCATAAGTTCTATACAATGTGTAAATTGCTCCAAGGTTAGGCTCTTTGTGAGAGCATCTGCGGGGTTGTCGTCAGTGTGAACCTTGACAAGCTCGATACGCTTGCCAGTCAATGCATCTCGTATGACATGGTATCTGACCTCTATGTGTTTCGACTTTGAGTGAAACACTGGATTCTTTGCCAAAACAATGGCACTCTGACTATCACAATGTAGTACTGGGACCTCGTGAATGCCCAAATCTCCCACTAGACGAGCCAACCATATGGCTTCCTTTCTGGCGTCAGACGCAGCAACATATTCTGCCTCAGTGGTAGATTAAGACGTACAATCTTGGAGACACGATCTCCAAGAGATAGCTGCTCCAGCAAACATGAACACATAGCCAGATGTGGATCTTCTACGATCCACGAAACCCGCATAATCCGCATCCGTGTAACCTACAATAGATGCATCACTGTTTTCGAAGCGTAAACACTTGATAGCTGTACCTTTCAAATATCTGAGGATTTTCTTCACTAATTCCCAATGCTTCTTGCCAGGGTTTTCCATGTACCTACTAACCACTCCCACTGCATGTGCAATGTCTGGTCTTGTGGCAACCATAGCGTACATCAAACTGCCAACTGCTGAAGAATATGGTACTTTCGCCATTTCCTCTTTCTCAGCCACTGTCTTGGGAGAGTCTTCCTTGCTAAGTTTGGAGTATGCTTGCATTGGGGTACCCAATGACTTCCCCCCCTGCATACTAAAACGTTGCAAGACTTTGTGAATGTACTTTTCTTGAGATAATTCAAGAATTCCACGTTGCCTGTCTCTCTTGATGTGCATACCAAGAAAGTGATTGGCATCTCCCAAATCCTTTATGGAAAACTGAGTGCTTAGCATCTTTTTCAACTGTTTGATTTCATCAATTGATTTGCCTGCGATAAGCATATCATCTACATACAAGATCAAGATGATTAAAGAACCATCGTTCAATCTTTTGGTGTATAAGCACTGATCCTCTTGACTTCTAATGTAACCCTGAGACTGCATGAATTTGTCAAATTTTTGATACCATTGCCTGGAACCTTGCTTGAGGCCATATAGTGCCTTTTTAAGTCTACAAACCAATTCTGTCCTCGTTGGTTTTTGGGTTTCACATACGAATCCCTCTGGTTGTTTCATGTAGACATCTTCATCTAGATCCCCGTGAAGAAATGATGTGTTCACGTCCATTTGGACAAGTTCCATGTCCTGGATAGAAACCAAGCCATGCACGGTGCGAAGTGTAGTCATCTTGACTACTGGAGAGAAAATCTCATCAAAATCCACACCTTTTTTCTGCTTGAAACCCTTGGTAACTAGACGAGCCTTGTATCTAGGCTCGGGATCTTCTGCTGTATACTTCTTCTTGTATACCCACTTGCAAGGTAAAGCATTTTTTCCTTTTGATAATTCAACCAAATCCCATGTCTCATTATCCACAATCGAATTGTATTCTGATTGCATAGCGTGCTCCCACTTAACGCTATCCTCCATTTGTATATCTTCTTTGTAGCAGGTTGGCTCTCCACTGTCAGTGACCAAAATGTGGTGTATACCCGGCTCAAACCGCTCGGGCGCACGTGATACTCTCTGAGAGCGTCTCAGTGCCTGACTACTGGACTCCGCTCTCTCCGGAGCAATAGTAGTGTCTTGCACTTGAGGAGTGGGTGCAACACTACTGAACTGAGCTGGTTCGGAGGCTACATCCTCAAAACGAACACGTCTGTACTCAACATCTTTGATAGTCTTCTTGTGCATTTTTTATTCATTGAAAATCACATGTGAGCTACGAATGACTTTGTTTGATTCTGGGTGCCAGACACGATATCCCATCTCTCTGTTTGCACCATAGCCAATAAAGATGCATTTGTGTGATCTGGGATCTAACTTCCGACAAAGTTCTTTGGGCACATGTGTATATGCCTCACATCCAAATACACGTCAATGCTCATAGCTTGGCCTTTTTCCAGTCCATAATTCCTCTGGAATTTTGAAATTCAAAGGAGAACTAGGTGACCTATTGATGATGTACATTGTTGTCAGAACAGCTTCCCCCCAAAATTCGGGAGTAAGATTCGCCATAGACATCATAGAGACAACTCGCTCTTGAATCGTACGATTCATTCTTTCAGCTATCCCATTTTGTGCAGGTGTGTATGGAGCAGTAAACTGCCGCCGAATGCTTGTTTTATTGCAAAAATCCTTGAACTCTCTGGAGACGTATTCTCCACCATTGTCCGTGCGAAAAGCTTTGAGCTTTGTTCCTGATTGGTTCTCAACCATGGCGAGGAATTTTTGGAATGTCGAAAAGACTTCTTCTTTACGCTTAAGGAGATACACACACACCTTTCTGGTAGAATCATCTATGAATGTGAGAAAGTAGTTTGCCCCCCCTAGAGTTTTATGTGGCATTGGACCACACAAATCACTGTGCACCAAGTCTAGAGGTTGGCCTAGTTTCTTATTTAATGGGGAAGATGTCAGTCTAGTCTGTTTGCCATACACACAATGGAAAGTCCGTGTAATCTAACACAGGTAAGTAACCAAAACGCTGAAGGATTTTCATTCCCTTTTGGCTAATATGCCCTAGTTGGATATGCCACAACTCAGGAGACTGCAGCTCGGCAACATAGATAGAGTGTCTATCGACACTTGAAACAAACAAAGAGTACAGGGATCCATTTTTATTACCTTTCATCATGAAAGGTTGTTCTTGCGGATCATCCAAGAACGATTACCAAAAACTCTAGTGTAGCCAAGATCATCCAATTGCCCTATAGAAAGCAAGCTCTTCGTAAGCTTGGGCACATGTCTGACATTCTGCAGCACAAAAGTAGTGCCATTATGCATCTGAAGTTTCACATCACCAATGCCAATAATGTTAAGCTCATAGGAATCACCAAGCTTGACTATTCCATGCATGGATGCATAAGAGGAAAACCACTCTCTATGCGGTGTGACATGAAAACTTGCACCATAATCAAGGATCCAATTCTGCGCATAACCCTCATCCTGTGCAACCAAAGCATCTGGAGTGAGATCTGAAGTGAAAATGAGAACATCTGAGGCATCTGTTGTCACCTCGGCATGAATCTCTGTGCGCATAATGTGCATCACTAGAGGAGGAGCATCCTCTACTGCAATGGTAGGTATGGGAGACTCAACAATATTGAGCTCCTCAATCTTTACTGTACTTTTGCCTTTGCCAGAATTATCCTTTTGCATGTTTTTCTGATCTCTTAGGAAACTGCGACAATTCTTTTTGTAATGACCCTTCTTGTGGCAATAGTAACACTCGACATTTTTGGCATTGCGGTCTCTACTTTGGTTCCTGTGTCTGCTAGGACTATGAGGATTCCGCTCTCTACTTTTGCTTTTGTATTTGTTCCTGTCACGGCCTCTTGGCTTTGTTGAACTGCCAACCATATATGCATCTCCATGACTTGCATTATCGAGAGATTTACAACGAATCTCTTCAGTGAGCAGTGCATCTGTGACAGCATTGAATTCTAACTTGCCATTCGGAGCCGAATTGCTAATGGATGTGCAAAAGATATCCCAAGAACTGGGTAGAGAGCATAATAAGAAGATAGACTTGAGTTCATCGTCAAACTCCTTAAAGCCCTGAGATGTCAGCTGACTGAACAAGGAGTTGAACTCATTTAAATGACTAGAAACTGTGCTACCTTCTTTCATGTTGAGCTTCATAAGCTTTTTCATGAGAAAAACTTTGTTGGATGCACTTTTGCTCTCCCATGCTGAACATAAGCTATCCCATAGTTCCTTGGTTGTTTTCTTCCCTATGATAGTGAAGAGGACTGACTCGGCTAGATGTAGACATATCGTAGCCATGGCTCTTGCATCCAAAAGCTCCCATTGAGCTTGTGTATAATCATCATCCTCTGCGCGCTCTTTCAACGGTTCTGAGAGGACTTTGTTTATCAAAACATCTTTCATGCGCTCTTTCCACATGGTGAAGTTGCTGCCATCGAACTTCCGAATGAAATACTCCTCCTTTTCTGAAGAAGAAGCCATCGTGGATAACAGGGTTTGAGAGGTGCCAAACTATGGCGAAAAGCTGTAGAAATTTGGGCAGAATAACCTTTGTATTGGGAGTAAAATCTCAACCGAAATAGACTTAAAAGTGCCAACAATGGAAGTCACGACTCGCGGGAAGTAAATCCGACAGAGTCTCCTTTGTATGAGGAGTCAAAACTCAACTCAAAATGCATATAAATGTGCCAACTGCACTAACTAGGCATCTGCTGCACAAAACCACTGCTATGTGAGTGCCAACTCAGCGTCAAAAGAATAAATAACCGTCCAGATACATATCCTATGGCGAGGGTAGTGTAAAGGGGAACTCCAGCTACCTGTATCACCGAAGGTGTCTCAACATTCGAGCACACCCCAGCTCAAAGAAAACCTCACGCTATTGACCCTCCAAAAAGCTAATGCAGACACAAATGGACTACCCACAGTCTCGGAAAGGGCTCTTCCGGTCCGAGTCTTAGAAACGGCCGGGAAAAACTGCCAAAATAGCCAAAAATGGCTCCACACGTAGTACAGTGGACAGTGTCCGCAACTCAACGTACATAAGTAAAATCGCGCTCAAACAGGCGCCAAGAACTGCTGCATGCAGTGAAAGTGATCCCTGCGGGGATATTTTCTCTCAAAAGAGCTCAGTAGCACTAGGTGTGCTCAACAACAAAATGCATCTGTCAACGAATGTGTCCGCAGAGAATCTGCTGTCGAAATGACTGCCAAATCGCGTGTGAAAGCGCTGTGTCTGGTAACCTGCGTGTCGATGTTGCTATGTGCCGATTTCTGCCGCCGGGCAGAAATATGCTAGTCAGATAGCCGCCAAAGGTGTCGTATCCGTAAACTGTGTCATAGAAGGCGATCGGTGCGCTCGGTGGCGATGCCGAGTGTCACTCCTCTATGATAGAGGTACCTCACCCGCGCATGTCGCAAGCACGGTCGTCGATCGCGAGAACACGCTCGTCTGGGGAAGCGCCCGGTGTCTAGGTCGGATGTCGGAGATCTGCCGCAATGAGGAGTGTCGAGCCGGTGCGCATGAGCGGTGTCGATGTTGATGTCGTCTTCCGCCGCCGGGCGGAAGTGGCTAGCCGAGTAGCCGTAAAACACCAATGCACGAAACCGATATCGAGCGGTCAATGCCGAGTCGAATCAGTATCGATCGCAGATCTCGCTCGATCTGTCAAGATCGCTCTCAAGCTTGTCGGACTCGGTGTGCGGCCGTCGAAGTCGGGTGACGATGTTGAAGAAGTCGATGTCAAAATAGGAGAATCACTGATGTCGAAAAACTATCAAGATCAAGAAGTGGGCGCCGCCGGGAAAAGGTCGCCTCCGGCGTGCCGATGGTGGGTAATCGCCGCTACCGCGATGTAGTCTGGCCGATGCTTCCGTAGTATAGCAAACTTACTAGCCAATGTACGGGTCTTTGGCTTGCTGTTTTCACCACCCTATCTTGACCGATTGCTTTGCATAGCCATTGATTGTGGTTGTGTGCTCGCATCTGCGACCTCTTGCCGAGCTGAAAAATATGTGTGCACTAGTGCCGCTTCATGGCTTGCGCTTTTGTCTGCTGCAGCGTTTGGGCTTGCTTACTGGAACTAAGCCTCAAGCTTCGCTAAAGCCTGCTTTGACTATGTGGGTGGTGTAGCCTACTTCTCCTCTTCAAAGGAGAAAAAGAAAACTTCACGCTGCTGTCCCGATTTGGGATCAGCCCGCTATGTTGGGATCTCACAATCCGCTGCAAAGCCCGCCATACTTCCTTAATCGGCTGAATCAGCCCCGCATTAAACATGCTCAAAACAGCCTGATTGCTGGCAGTCCTTCCAAGTGTACATGCCAAGTTCAGATGTTCCTTTTCTCTTTATCAACCCGAAGCAGTGTGTGCTTGATTTCATCTTGCAGCACAACCTCTTGCTATGAAGACTTGACCACACATGGAACATCCTCCTCTGTATCCTGATTTTGCTCCAAAAGACTACACACACTACAGTATGCTTCCTTCCAGACTGTAGCTCAACTGCTCTCCGGTCTACCTCCTTGCAGACTCTCCTATGTTCCCAGACCTTATATAACTCAAAGACTCAACTGTGTATGCTAGATCCGGCCTGCTCACCCCACATTTCGAAGCAATGCTTCCTTCCACCTTCCACTCTTGCAAGCTTGCTCTGCCGCCTTGACCTGATCTACATAGTCTTAAACTTATCCTTGCTTGCAAGATTAGTAGACTTCCTCTGTTTCCAATGCTCTTTGCACTCCAGATTCACACAGAGCAAAACCTCTTCCCCTGCTTTACCGAATTCACAGAAATCTTCCCTCTGTTTCTCCTGATTCAAAGAGCTCGATTTTCACAGAATGCTCATTTTCCCCCAATCATGGCCAATGATTGTTGTGTGCAAGCCTCTATTCGTGCACCGAGCCTTCGAGCTCCAAGACCTCTTGCAGATCCGCCTCTGATGCACTCCGATCCGGCTCCCACCTTGCTAGATCTTCCACTGCCGAGCTCATGTACGAGTTTCGACCTCCGCCATAGCAGGCGAGCTCCGTTTCTTTCGAGTCGATCATCGGAGAGCGATTGCACGGGTGGTTCGACGTCGTAGCTCTGATACCAATTGATGAGTACGCGTGTGCGTGTACGAAGTGTGTGCAAGAGAGGGGAAGAAGATAAATGGGGAAGGGGGAGATACACAGGCAGCCAATGTCTTGGGTTAGTGGAGAAGAAAGAGAGGTCAACCCTTCCTCTTTTTCTCCCTATATTGATTAGGTGAAATCAAGTGTACAAGGATGGTTTCCCACGGCCACCTGGCCTACACCCCAACACTTGGTTGAGCTTCACTCACACCTCGAGTCCACTCGCCTCGGCTTGCACACATTGTTGTCTACAATAAAAAATAGATTGTTAAGTTATCGAATATTGAATATTGAATCAAACTCATTAGAGTTGCTCATGCATGCAACGTGGACAGAGAGAAAGAGAGCGAGAGGGTGCCCAAGACCGCAGAGTATTCTATGCACCACCATGCATGCAGGGGGGGAAGGGGGGGGGGGGGGGGGGGGGGGAGAGAGAGAGAGAGAGAGAGAGAGAGAGAGTTTTGCTGGATTGCCAGTTGCTCATGCATGCAACGGGGAAAGAGAGAAAGAGAGCGAGACGGTGCCCGAGAGCGCAGAGTATTCTCTGCTCAACCATGCATGCAAGGGGAGGGGGGAGAGAGAGAGAGAGAGAGAGAGAGAGAGAGAGAGTGGGACTGCGACACAACAGACCACTGCGTTTTGCTGCGGGACTACATCGCTGCAGTGCCGGGAGCAGGAGAGAGAGAGAGAGAGAGAGAGAGAGAGAGAGAGAGAGAGAGAGAGAGCAGGATTGTGACAAGTGATGGCGTTTTGATGCAGGACTGCGACACTGTAGTGGGCAGGAGCAGGAGGGAGCTGGGCGCATTGGCCAAGAGAAGCGCCCTACGTCTGGGGGTAGTTGCTTTGGAGCAAGGATGAGCTTGGCCAATCGAGGAGGCAGGTGAAGGTAGGGAAGAGGAGTAGAAAGCGTAGCACAAGGTCGGTAAGAGATGAGCGAATCGAGGAAGCCAATGAAGGTAGGGAAGAGGAGTACAAAGCAGTGGTTCAGCGTGACGATGACAGGCCTCGGGACTGCACGGAGGGAGGGTGTTCGTGGTAGGAGTAGAGAGTAGACCTACCAAGGCGGAGGGCTGCTTTGCGTCTATATCTATGTCTTCTTCTTCTTCTTCTTCTCTCTCTCTCTCTCTCTCTCTCTCTCTCTCTCTCTCTCTCTCTCTCGCTTGGTTGTACTTCACAAGAGCCCTAGCACTCCAAGGATGGGAATGTGAGCGAGGTTCTTCATGGAGCACTCGCATAGCTTTCGAATTTCGGTTGTCAATGTACTTCAATGTACTTCAAAGAGAGGCAAAGCCGCCACCAGCACAAAGCACCACCAAATCATATATATATATATATTGGCATGGGAGACCCGAGCGCCATATTATGTTTGTGTGTGTGTGTGTGTGTGTGTGTGTGTGTGTGTAGATACATATATATATATATAGATACATATATTATATATATATACATATATATATATATATACATATATATATATATATATATATATATATATATGAAGCGAGTAGAAATTTGAAGAGAGAGAGAGAGAGAGAGAGGGAACGGCATGTGGGGAGGGACTATGGAAAAGAAGAGAAGGGGGAGCAGTGCAAGGAGGAGGCAAGGATGAGGAAAGAGGAGGTGGACTCTGGAGGGAAAGACATGTTTCACCAAAAGATATGCGATCATCACAGTAGGGTAGAAACACCAGACCTCCGTTCAAAATTAAGAGGTTACATCTCCCAGGGAAGCTATGTTAGCTACTATGATGATGGTGTCGCACAGACTATGACAATCTTTTACCAGGAGAGGATGAGTTTGTCTCCCAGCATAAACTTAATTGTTGACTATTAATAGCCTACAAATCCTTACAACCTAAAAGGAATCTAGGCAGAAAATGAACAAAATGAAAGTGTTGTACGGTCCAATAAAAAAGTATAAACAAACGTCTAATTCGACTTGGTTTTCGGCCCAAAAGGTCCTTGAATTTAACTCGACTTAAAGGTTTTTGGCCCAATTATTTCCATCGTAAAATTTCACCGGCTTGAAGCTTTTTAGCCTAGATTTTAGTCAGCCTGAAAGTTGAACGAGATGCAGTGCTCGGGAAAAATTATTTCTCCAAACATACAAAATTCCTTTCCTAGAGTTTGCCAAGAGGAAATTTCCTCTTGTCGCATCCCTTTGGGTATGTTCACATGACACCTAAATGCCCACATTTTTAGACATTGGTGGCCAAGTGGAGCAGTCATCACGAGCAGAAAAGGAAAATACATGCATGCTTAAATTAACTTGATTTTTTCATACCAAAGGTAGATTTCACAAAAGTTAAAATGGTTTTGTCAAGATAAAAGCAGCTTTCAACTAGGGCATAGTTGTATGGCTAATGTGTCCCCCTAGCCACGGACGTGGTGGTGCGGTGGGCGAGCCAGTGCTGGTGCTCAGCCTGGCAACCCACTACATGCGCATCTAGGTTGCATTATTATCCGGTCGCCCATTTTTAGTCTGTCATATGGAGATGAATGTAGTATGCACTAATTTAATATGCATGAGTGTATACATACCAAATCTACTACATATTCACTAAGGTGCATGAGAGTATACATACCAAACCTAATTTGTAGTCACATTAACTTGTCTGTAATAGCTTTCTTGAGGGATAAAATCAAGAATCACCCCTGGCCATCGGTGGCCACCCTTGCTCACAAAAATGTGTGCATTTTACCAGCATGTGAATAGACACTTTGTCCATTTAGTTTTCTCCACTCGCGCTTCTCCTTTGTCATTGAGTGGGTTTCTTTTTAAGTTACAACTACTGCGGTTAAAATCTAAGGATAGGGTCACACTGGAGCGGTAGCTATAGAGCTGAAAAAGAGGATTTTTTGAGGTGGAACACCTAAGGTATAGACTCTTTTGTCGCCCCTTAGCTCACTCTAAAGGGTGGAAAAGTACTTAGATCACTTTTATGTCACTGCCTCAAGGTTCACACTTAGGCTACCGAAGAGTGTAACCATACCATTGCAAAACCTAAGTAGAGCACCATAAAACACAACAAATTGCAATTGGAGGTTGGTTTTTGTTAGCCAAAAATTGAAGGAATTTTTTTCAAACTGTAATTTTAGATTACGCACCTTGTTTGGGGTGTAGAGAGAGAGAGAGAGAGCATTTTGTGTTGTGCATTAGCACTTGCTACATCACCTATTGGTCATGGGGGCTAGAGGTCGCAGGCCCACGCGCCACAATGCTTGCCCCTAATTTTAAACCCTATCACCTATGTACTCTCTCTCTCTCTCTCTCTCTCTCTCTCTCTCTCTCTCTCTCTCTCTCTCTCTCTCTCTCTCTCTCTCTCTCTCTCTCTCTCTCTCTCTCTCTCTCTCTCCCACCTCCAGGGCTAGTACTCCACCAAGCTCCAACATCCTCCCATAGGCATGGCAGGCTAGGACCGACCGACAACACCTGACTGGTGAGTGCATTATGCTATAAAAAGGTGAGAATAAAAAAGTTTCTAGCTTCGCAGCTGAGAGCGAGGGCTGCAGTCGACCGCAGCCTGAAGCCATGAGCAGTGGTCGGGATTGCGACCTTGTGGGGCCGCGACCTGATGATTCATCTTCTCTTTGAGCTCGACTGGCAGCTCGCGCCTCTTCTGGCTCTAGCGCCCCCTGCCCAGCACTAGTAACCGCTCAGTGTCTTCTGCATTTCTTGTGGCCATTGATCAATGCTTAGGCTTACTCATGTTAGGCGTTGTCACTCGTGCGCATCATCCTAGTACTACAGTGCTCCATAAGAAAATTCAGCTAAAGAGTGTTGCACAATCAGTACAATACAATGCTGAAATCTGTTCTGTAAGGTGACGATGGTATTGTAGCTCTTCTGGTTTTGATGTGCTGCAGGTGGTCGACTGCTGTAGAGCAACGACAAAGAAGCAGAAAAAAAGGATGGCGTAGAGAGAAATTAGCGCAGTGGCTCCTTTTAGTCCAGAAGTATGTGTAAGTGAAAGAGAGAGAGAGAGAGAGAGAGAGAGAGAGAGAGAGAGAGAGAGAGAGAGAGAGAGAGAGAGAGAGCCTTGGCCTAGCTGCGGGCGCCACCCCCAAGCAAATTGACTTTTCCACCAGACAAAGTATCTCGCTGCATAACATCTCTTAAAATTCTGTCCACTGCTTCAAATGCATAGCGACGTTTCATGGGAGCTTCATCCCATATAAGTAAAGTTGCATTCCTTAGAAGTTCTACAAGTTGACTATTTACCTTTATATTGCAAGTTCCTTCAGAGTGAAGCTCCAAAGGTATCTTAAAACTAGAATGAGCAGTTCTTCCATTACTCAAAAGCAAAGCTGCAATACCCGAGGATGCACATGCAAGAGCAACTCTACAACATCCTCGCACTCGTTAAAGAAGTGCATTATATAAGTAAGTTTTTTCTGAGCCACCACGACCATCTAGGAGAAATACCTTCCCTGAATTCGTGTCAACAGCTTGTAGCACTTAGTGGTAAGCATCTCACTGATCCTCATTTAAGCAAGTCTCCATACAATCTGCTGTACTACACTGTTCATCAACATTGAACATTGTTTCTTCAGCCATAACACCATTTTCACTTAACGATACCATTGTTGAGTTTATTGCAAGCAACATATAATCGCAAAGCCTCTTACCATGTTGTTGCAAAAAGCATTAATCTATATGAAGAAAAGTTTTTGCCACATCAAATCGCACACTTGCATCTGAAATACACATCCTTAGGGCATAAACATAGTCCTCACAAAATTCGATACAAAACCTGTCCCAAAGAGCAGCCGGATGAAGTGGCTCATAAACGACTAATATGATTGCAAACAGTTGTCTCAACTGCATTCCATTTTGAAAAAAAAGATGCCTCTTGGAGACAAAGTGATCATCCTTCATCATCTTGCAATAATCGTCTAGCTATACATTTCTCTCTCTCTCTCTCTCTCTCTCTCTCTCTCTCTCTCTCTCTCTCTCTCATTTAATTTCATTTCATTTCATTTTGTTCTCTCTATCTCTATCTTTACAATTTTCATAACAGTTTGGTCTCATAGGTGATTTTGGCCTTTTGAAGACGTTAATATCATTTCATTTCTTTCTCTCTATCTTGTATTTTTATGAATTAGTTTTTACCATAACATTAATTTAACAAAACATTTTATTTCATTAACCTAATTTACCTCAGTTCGGGTCAAAACATTCACAATTTTGTAACAGTTGGTCTCACAGGTCATTTTGGCCTTTTTAAGACGTTAATATAACATTTCATTTCATCTCTCTCTCTCTCTCTCCTCTCTTCTCTCTCCTCTCATCACTCTCTCTCTCTCTCTCTCTCTCTCTCAATCTCTCTCTTCTCTCTCTCTCTCTTCTCTCTCTCTCTCTCTCTCTCTCTTGATCTCTCTCTCTTCAGTCTGAGTGAATAAACAAATGAAATAATTAACAAATCAAATAATTAAATGAAATTAAAACTTAACCAAAACATGATTTAGTGAGATGGTTAGAGCATGCCACCAACCCCCACACCCTCGAGGTCCACTCGGCTCCGGCGTGCACACATTGTTGTCTACAATAAAAAATAGATTGTTAAGTTACTGAATATTGAATATTCAACTTGCTCGTTGAGGTCCTCCTCAAGGTTGAAGCGTGCCTCGTTGCTGATGTTTACAACCAAATCCCACCGTTATGCATCGCTCGCTGCCCTCGCTCCCCCCGGTCCTCGCGCACCATCGCTGCCCCCTCCCTCCCCTTGCCGCTACGACGCTTCTCTTCCCTTTCCTCACAATAGCAGACACAGATGGAGGCTCGAGATGAAGTCCCGTCGCCCGACCCCGCTGAGCCCACCATTCGACTTGCTCTTACTCCGACAGAGCAAGCGATCCTAGCCACAGAGGTGAATCGTCTGCAGGCAACCTCAGTCATTTGCAAGATTCTCGGTACCAGACCTAGTAGAGGAGAGCTGCGTGACCTTCTCCAAGCCTACCTTCTTACAGAGGTGGGCAAGGTCTTGGACATTCAAATCCTCGGGCAAGGTTACTACCAAATCAAGTTCAAGACCCTCGAGATGGAATCCAAGGTCATCCCCATGAGTGCATTGACCATCCGAGCAGCTCGAGCCCACTTTCGACAGTGGAGACATGGTTTTGACCTTCCTTGAGATGTTCTGGTAGAGGAGGTAGACATCCCCATCTTTGTCTGCTTTCCTAGTTTGCAGAGGGAGTACTTACCACTTTTGTCCAGGACCCGTCCAGGATAGGCTCAGCGATTGGGACTGTCCTGGACACACCTCGCACGACAGCCTCAGTAGCTGCCAAGGCGGTCGACATTTCCTCATCTTGCATTCTGGTTAGGGACACTCACACTCTCCCGAAGGTCATTCTTCTGCCTCGGGTGAGTGGGGGATGGTTTAGGCAGAGCGTGGAGTATTTGGGCCTCCCAAACTAGTGCTTCATTTGTCGACAGATGGGCTATCTTGCGAAGAGCTGTCCACGGAGGAGGCCGTGACCAACACCACAGACTCAGCCCCAGCCTGGAAGGGCTGGCCAGCAGCCATAGGCAGAGACACAATGCACACATGCAGAGCCACCCTCCGAGCCTGGGACACTAGTAGAGGAGGAATGACAGTAGGTTCGTAGTTGACGACGGCAGGGGCCATAGTGACAGCCTGGCACTCAGAGTGGTCCTCTAGCGCCTGCCCAGCAGTAGTGGGCTCCCATGGGGAACCATTTTGGTCCTCTTGATCAGGATGAAGTCCCTACTCAAGCCCCCACCTCAGCTTCACCCTCGACAGCCCCTCCCCACCCAGAGTTCCCTCCCTCCTCATCATCCTCCCCCCCGTCTCTTGCTCCTGCCGCCTCTTTTCCCTACCCCTCTACCTCTGCCGCTCGCCCCTCTTCTCCACCTCTTCCCCCTGCTCCTACACCCCCCCTCCCGCTCCATTTCCACAGTCGACCCAGGGGACAAGGCCGTCTCCGGCTGCTAGGAGATCTCTTCGTAGCACCTTTGCCACGAGTCGCTTGGCGAGAAAGGGACAGCCTTTCTTGCGACCCCCTCTACAGGTACAGACATCTCCCTTTGTAGCAGTCCCTCATGGTTTGACGAGCTTAAACATTCGTCACCGATGGGACTTCTTCGACTACGACTTTACATGTTTTCTTGGAGACCCTTCAACAGACCATGAGGCAGCCTGCTTCAGGGTCCATGTTTTGTTCCTTGCAGCGAGGGTGATAGAGGCCTTCGCCTCAGTGGTTGGCTTCTCTTTTCCCCTTTGCGGCAAAAACCAGACTAAGTGGACTCTCGACTCAGTGTTGGAGTGGTTGCATACATAGGTCCTAGAGTTCTCTCACCAGATGGGAGAACTAGGAGTTACAAACATGCTTCGAACTTTGTGGCCATTGGCCAAGTTTGTGGTGACCCCTCCAGATACAGCAGGATATAGAGACTTTGTGCTTTATTTCTTTGCCAGTACGTAGTGCTTGCCATGCTATATACACATTCATGAGAACTGCTAGAAAGAGGAGGTTGCTTTACGTACGGCTCGCTCTACTTGGGCTTGGGCCAGGCACTCGTGGAAGGTACGCCTGTCTAGAGGATGCTCAGATGCAGATTACTCCCCATCCAAGCCAGCCTCAAAGATAGCACGTTTAGCTGCTGCGGCAACATCTGTTCTCTCTGGCTCCCCATGAGGATTGTCTCATGGAATGTGCAGGGACTTGGTGGGCCCCAGTTTCAACGTCAACGGGGTTGACTGCGTCAGGAGCTTCAGCGCTACCTTGTAGGAGGAGAGATTGATCTCCTTATGCTACAGGAGCACCATCTGTGTGAGAGACACATTAGACGTTGTGGTCATCTCTTGCGTGGATGATATGATACTTTTTGGTCAGCTGCTTTTGGACTTGGAGGCATCCAGGGTGGGGTAGGTATGACTATTACAGACTCTTGCAGGAGGCCATTGTGGACAGAGAGATTATTGTGCAAGGTAGGGCTCAATGGATCACTATGCAGATTCAGGGTTGCCTTGTGGGCTTCCTGAACATCTATGTGCCCAATGTAGCGAGTGCACGAGCAGAGTTTTGGTCACAGATAGTTGAGTCTCTGCCGCCGCAGGTAGAACACTAGTGCATGGGGGAGGACTTCAACATGTTGGAGGACCCTTCTGAAAAGATTGGTGGTAGCCATGCCACTCTACATGGAGTTGAGCTGGCAGCTTGGGAGAGGTTCTATATGACTTTGAGGGTCTCAGATGTGTGGCAGCACTCTGGCTTTGTGAGGCTCCCAGACAGCCTAGCCTTCTCTCGTTCGGACCGCAGAGTGCGAGGAGTGAATTTATCGCAGATAGATTGCTTCTACACTAGTAACTATTTCAGTGACTTGGGTGGGATAGTTGGCATTTTGGCAGGGACTTCCTTCTCGGACCAAGCACTATTGATCCTCATAGTGGCAGACTGGCAGAGGAGGGGGAGAACGATGCTTCACATCCCAGAGAGGGTCTTGCTGGACTCTGCACTCAAAGAGCGAGTAGAGGCTCTCTAGACAAAGATATTGGACATGCAAGAATCTCGTGCTGACACAGTGGCCTCAGGACTTGCTCAGATTAGTCGTTTCTTTCTCGAGGAGTCTTTGGCTTGCCTGGCTGCAGCGAGAGAGGAGGAGTAGCGTCTTACACGGGGTGTTGCTTTGCTGCACAGGATGCAGGAGCAGCATCCAGACAATCCTTGGTTGGAGGAGCAGCTACAGCAGGCTCGCTAGGAGCTTGTTAGCACAGAGGAGTGGTGCCATGAGTTTGCTTTCCATCGACAAGCTCTTAGTGGACACAAGTGGGTGACAGAGTGACTCGTGCTTTCTTTGAGACCGTGGGACCTCGGCATACGTATACCAAGGTCAGTCAGTTGAGGAGGCTCGATGGGTCAATTGCTTCTGGGCCAGAGGACATGCATGCAATTGCTACTGACTTTTATCGTGAGTTACTGTTTGCAGAGCCTCAGTTAGAGCATCAGGATGCATGCAGGGAGCAGGTGTGGGCGTAGATGCCTTGCCTTCTGACTGAGGAGATGCATTAGAGGCTTGATCTATCACTTCAGCTTGAGGAGCTGCACACGGCTCTTAGTGCACTCCCCCGTGGTAGCTGTCCAGGTGAGGATGGAGTGACTCCAAGTTTTTTCTTGGAGTACTGGGACTTGCTTGGCCAAGATTTCTGTAGTGCTTTTCAGTACATATTGCACAGAGGAGTGATGCCTGACAGCATGAGTGAGGGTCTGATCTATGTCATATCCAAGGAGGGTGGCTCCTTGGATGAGATCCTACAGTGGTGCCCCATCACCATCCTCAACTCAGCCTACAAAATTCTTGCCAAGGCTCTGAGTTTGAGGATCCAGCCACTTCTAGAGAGCCTTATACATGGGATTCAGATAGGTTTTGTTAAGGAGGGCAATATCCTTGACAACATCTTTACTTTTTGGGAGGCTTTTGCCCTAACGCGGCCATGGTGAGGATCTGGTGATTCTTCTTCTCAATTTTGAGAAGGCATACGATAGAGTGATTGGAACTTTTTAGAGGGCACTCTACACAGGATGGGCTTCTTAGATGCTTGGATCAGAGGGGTGTCATCTTTGTACTGATAGACACACTGTCAAGTACTTTTGTCAGGAGGTAGAGATGATTGTTTCATGCTCACACGTTCGGTCAGACAGGGTGTCCTCTTGCCCCCTTCCTCTTTCTCTTCTATGGTGAGGCAATGAGCAGGTTTTTGGTGTCGTAGCAGGTTGGTCTACAGGGCTTACCACTCCCTATTTGGGGAGATGAGCTATTGGACGCTGAGTTTGCTGACGACTCAGCCTTGTACCTAGATGGCCAGGAGGCCAACCTTCACAGGTGTGAGCAGGCTCTTGAGACCTTCTGTTGTGCATCTCGCACACTGATCAACTGGCGAAAGAAAGTGGATTTCTCAATTGGTAGTGCTCCTGTGCCCGACTGAACGCCAGGTGAGGGTTTCACGTAGATTCCCCCAGGGACGACAGTTCGGTTCTTGGGCTATCAGGCTGGTTTGGACTTGTCTCTTGAGTAGCAGATTGCTCCCCTCCTCCTGTCCATCAGGAGGAAGTTGTTACATTGGAGCTTCACACGACTTTCTTTGGCTGGCAGAGTTGTGGTGGGCCTGGGAGTGTTGTGCACCAACACGAGTACAGTGGGACCCTCTTCTGCAGACCACCCAGGCGTTCCTTTCTTTCAGTACACTATTCGACTGGGACGTCATATATAGGCAACACAGAGAGAGGCTCGCCCCACTGGAGCACCTCATTGGCAGGAGGAGGGTCTTACAGTTGAGTTCTTGGCAGCTTTTTGGGAGAGGTTGTGGGACTCCATATAGCCGAGGCGAGTCACTTTGTTTTAGTGGATGGTCGCACACAGAGCTACAGCAGCTGGGCCACAAGCTCAAGGTGGCCACAAGCTGCCCAAAGGTTCTAGAACTTAACTCGACTTAAAGGTTTTTGGCCCATTTATTTTCATCGTAAAATTTCACCGGCTTGAAGGTTTTTGGCTTGAAGCGTTTTAGCCTAGATTTTAGTCAGCCTCAAAGTTGAACGAGATGCAGTGTTCGGGAAAAATCATTTCTCCAAACATACAAAATTCCTTTCCTGAAGTTTGCCAAGAGGAAATTTCCTCTTGTCGCATCACTTTGGGTATGTTCACATGACACCTAAATGTGGGGTGTCATGGCCAAGTAGGTTCCCCCAGCTTCAGAAAAAGAAAAATCATTGTGAAAGAGCATGGAGATTCCAAATGAAATCGTGGAGAATTTGGAAGGTTTACACTTGAGAATCTGGAAGGTCATTGAAAGGTTTACGCATGAGAATTTGGAAGTTCAAATGAAAATGATATATCGTAGAGAAGTGAAAAGTTTTAAGGTGGAGAATCTAGAAGCTCACTAATACACTGACTGATAAGAAAAACGATGTTGTCTTTAAGAGCTAGCCTCTCCAGGCCAAAGAATGAGAACCATGGGAGATGGCTGCAGATGAGTAGGAGACCTGCGTGCAAGCGTGGGATCTGGTGATGGGCTTTGCAGGAACACTGGTGGCCAAGGCTGCCTACGACCTGGGCATTCCGGGCATGCTGGCTGAGGCCAAGAAGCCGCTGTCAGCCAGGGACATAGGGGAGAGGCTACACGAGCTGACTGGAGGGGGTGCAGCAGGTGGTGACAGTGCAAATACAATGCCGCCATCGCAACGGCAGGGGAAAGCGAGGGTGGAGCTGATGTATCGCATGTTGAGAGAATCTTTTATAGGAGTACCTTTTAATTAGAAAGCGAGGGTGGAGCAGTCATCACGAGCAGAAAAGGGAAATACATGCATGCTTAAATTAACTTGGTTTTTTCATACCAAAGCTAGATTTCACATAAGTTACAGAGGTTTCGTCAAGATAAAAGCAGCTTTCAAATAGGGCATAGTTGTATGGCTAATGTGCCGGCGTGGTGGTGCGGTGGGCGCGGCAGTGCCGATGGTTAGCCTAGCAACCCACTACATACACATCTAGGTTGCATCATTATCCGGCCGTCCATTTCTAGTCTGTCATATGGAGATGAATGTAGTATGCACTAATTTAATATGCATGAGTGTATACATACCAAATCTAATACATATTCACTAAGATGCATGAGAGTATACATACCAAATCTAATCTGTATTCACTTTAACTTGTTTGTAGTAGCTTCTTGAGGGATAAAATCAAGAATCACCCCTGGCCATCGGTGGCCACCCTTCCTCATAGAAATGTGCGCATTTTATTAGCATGTGAATAGACCCTTTGTCCATTTAGTTTTCTCCACTCACGCTTCTCCTTTGTCATTGAGTGGGTTTCTTTTTAAGTTACAACTAGTATGTGACCCGCACATTGCTGCGATTAAAATGTAAGGTTAGGGTCACATTGGAGCGGTAGCTATAGAGTTGAAAAGGAGCATTTTTTTGGGTGGAACACCTAAGGTATAGACTCTTTTGTTGCCCCTTAGCTCACTCTAAAGGGTGGAAAAGTACTTAGATCACTCTTATGTCACTACCTCCAGGATCACACTTAGGCCACCAAAGAGTATAACCATACAATTGCAAAACCTTAGTAGAGCACCATAAAACACAACAAATTGCAATTGGAGGTTGGTTTTTGTTAGCCAAAAATTGAAGGTTTTTTTTTCAAATTGTACTTTAGATTACGCACCTTGTTTGGGGTGGAGAGAGAGAGAGAGAGAGAGAGAGAGAGAGCATTTTGTGTCGTACATTAGCACTGGTTGCATCACCTACTGTCATGCAGTCTAAACACCTTTGTTTATGTTGGGGTAAGCCTTAGCTTACACACACCTACAATCTTTGACATTTACCACTAAATTTTAATTTTGAAGGGGAGAAAAACTACAAAATTTAGAGAAAATTATAATACCTTTTATTATATTCAATTTAACTATGGCCCCAATGCTTGTGTTAATCGCCTGATACCTTGATGCCGCCAAATTTTAAATTTGAAGGTGAGAAAACCTACACAATTTAGAGAAATTTAATGTAAAAGCCTTTCGATATAGTCAATTTAACTATTGTCCTGATGCTTTGATGGTTGTGCTAATCACGCCTATGCTGCTAAAATCTAAATTTGAACGTGAGAAAACCTACAAAATTCAAAGAAATTTAGTGTAAAAACCTTCAATACAGGCAATTTAACTATTGTCATGATACTTGTGCTAATCGCTCCGATGTGAGCCACCCCTTCTCGGTCAACTACCATGAACCATCAGTTATCATCGAATGATACTTCGAACCTTTCTCTCTATTGTCTATGTAAGCAAGATATTGGCAAGAGATTTTTGCCTCTCTCTCTCTCTCTCTCTCTGGGTGAGAGCACTACATCTTAGCTTCTCTTTGCCTCTCTCCCTTTCTCTGTCTCCATGCACCAGCAACCCAAGTACTCTCGCTCTCTCTTTCTCTCGTGTAAAAACCTTTCAATATAGTCAAAGTACCTATAAAATTTCTTATATGCAAGTTTTAAAAGTTTTGGGAAAAAAGATTTTGAGCTCTCACTCTTCTTTCTCTCTTGTGTAAAAACCTTTCAATATAGTCAATTTACCTTTTGCCACGATGCTTGTAAAAATCGCCTTCATGCAAGTCGTCCCTTCCCATCTACGGCTAGCTACCACAAATTATTGATTATTGTCAAACGCAACTTCGAACCTATATCTTTGCCCCCCCCCCCCCCCCCCCCCCTCCTTCTTTCTCTCTCTCTCTCTCTCTCTCTATAATGGCGAGAGCACTACTGCTTAACCTCTCTTTTTCTCTTTGCCTCTCTCTATCTTCACACACTTGCAACACAAGTGTTGTCTCCCTCTCTTTCTCTCTTGGGTACTTCCATTGGAGTGCTTGAAAAACTAGGTTTAGTGTAAGTCTACCTACAGATTTTGAGTTTTACTCCTAGATTTTCAATTTGAAGGTCAGAAAACCTACAAAACTTAGAGAAATTTAGTGTAAAACCCTTTCAATAGTCAATTTACCTATTATCCCAATGCTAGTGTGAATCACCCCAATGTGAGTCGTACCTTCTCGGCTTCAATTGACCACATGAACTATTGGATGTCATCGAACGTGACCTCGAACCTTTCTCTTTGTTGCAAGATCTTGGCGAGAGATTTTTTGCCTCTCTCTCTCTCTCCTGGTGAGAGCACTACTTCTTAGCCTCTCTTTGTTTGTTTGTCTCTCTCCCTCTCTCTATCTCTGTGCACTGGGAGCACAAAGTGCTCTTGCCGTCTCTTTCTCACTTTCTCACTTTAGTACTTCCAATAGTGCTTGAACAAAATCTAGGTTTAGTGTGATCCCACCTATAAACTTTGACATTTATCGCTAAATCTTAAATTTGAAGGGGAGAAAACCTAGAAAATTTAAAGAAATTTAGTGCTAAAACGTTTTAATATATTCAATTTAACTATGGCCCCAAATGCTTGTCCTAATCGCCTGATACTTGATGCCGCCAAATTTTAAATTTGAAGGTGAGAAAACCTACACAAACTAGAGAAATTCAATGTAAAAGCCTTTTAATATAGTCAATTTAACTATTGCCCTGATTCTTTCATGCTTGTGCTAATCACCCTGATGCTACTAAAATCTAAATTTGAACGTGAGAAACCTACACAATTAAAAAAAAAAAGTGTAAAAACCTTGAATATAGGCAATTTAACTATTGTCACGATACTTGTGCTAATCGCTTTGATGTGAGCCATCCCTTCTCGATCGGCCGCCATGAATCATCGGCTATCATAAAATGCAATTTCGAACCTTTCTCTCTACTATCTATGCAAACAAGATTTTGGCGGGAGATCTTTCTCTCTCTGTCTCTCTCTATGTGTGTATGTGTGTGCGAGAGCACTACATCTTAGCCCCTCTACCTCTCTCTGTCTCCGTGCATCAACAACAAAAGTGCTCTCACTCTCTCTTTCTCTCGTGTAAAAACCTTTCAATATAGTGAAATCACCCATAAAAATCTTATATATTGCAGGTTTTTGAAGTTCTGGGAAAAAATATATCGAGCTCTCACTCTCACTACTCCATATTTGCTCTATGTTTATTTTATATTTCTCAAGGAGATTCCCCGAATCATTCCCTTCAGCAACTATCAGTAGCTACAAAGGAACTCATTCCTCTGATCTCTAAAAGTGTTACGTAGGAGTGTCGAACCCACATGGATAGAAACCTACGATTTATGACGACCCTCATGACCAACCAACCTTCTATGCCATGCTTGCTGTAGCTGGCAAGCATGCTAATTAAAAAAAACTCATCACAGCAAGCGGATCACACGTGCACGCTCCTCTGCCCATCGCCCTCAAGCATCATCGCCTCTTGCATCTGCTCGCCCTCTATTGCTCTATGCCTCGTTTGACGCTCAAAAAGGGAATCCCCTCCAATTTTACTCCCCTGCTTCGCACATCTCCTTTAATTCGGCTGCTATTTTCTTTTTTAACAATCATAGCACCTACTCTCTTGTGTAAAAAACTTTCAATATCATCGATTTACCCACAAATTTTCTTTATATGCAAT
The DNA here is from genome assembly GCF_014529385.1 of Adiantum capillus-veneris. NCBI lineage: Eukaryota > Viridiplantae > Streptophyta > Polypodiopsida > Polypodiales > Pteridaceae > Adiantum > Adiantum capillus-veneris. Next base: position 19,753,688 of record NC_140949.1, on the reverse strand, counting down.
TTTTGAAGATTTCAAATTCGAGGACTGACTCCCAGAGTCCCAGTCACTCTCTCTCCCCTTCTCGGTCTTCTATGCGCAAGAGATCTGTAGCGTTGTCAGTGACAACGGGGAAAAATGTGTCTGAGCTTAATATCGTGCCGTTTTCAATTTCAAAAATGCATGCTGAGAGCAAGAAGAAAAGGAGAAATTCCATCCCGAAATAGAGAAAAGTAGTGAAAACATCTAAAAAATAAATGTAATTTTCTAAAATTTCCTCTGGTCAAATCTAATAAAACAATATTTGTATGTTGGAAAAATGATTTTTCCTGAAGCTTGTCTGCTTTCTCTCTCCCCTTATCTATCTTATATGCGTGATAGATCTCGAGCGTTGTCAATGGTGGTCACCCTCTCTCTCTCTCTCTCTCTCTCTCTCTCTCTCTCTCTCTCTCTCTCTCTCTCTCCCACCCCAGCCAGACACACCCATCGTCGCCCACACACAAAGTCTGAGCAGATGCGTGCGCCTACTTGCCGGTCACCTCTCTCTCTCTCTCTCTCACACACACACACACACACACACACACACACACACACACACACACACACACACACACACACACACACAGAGGTTGTACGCCACAGGCTATAAGTATAAGGCAAGGCTGGTTTCAAAGGGATATGTTCAAACCAAGGGCATAGACTTTCAGGAAGTGTTCTCTCCTGTAGTGAAGATGACCACTTTGCGTGTATTGTTTGCGATAGTGGCTGCCCTTGATTTGGAATTGGACCAAATGGATGTGCATACCGCTTTCTTGCATGGTCATGTGGAGGAAGAGCTTTACATGAAGCAACCCGAGGGTTTTGTTATTCCTGGCAAGGAACATTTGGTATGTATGCTCAATAGAAGCTTGTATGGGCTGAAACAATCCTGTAGACAATGGTACAAGAAGTTTGACCGCTTCATGCTCAAACATGGTTACAAAAGAAGCCATGCAGACCATTGTTTGTATATCAAACGTGATGAGGATGGTAGCCATATCATTCTTGTTCTCTATGTGGATGATATGTTAATAGCTGCAAAGAAAAGAAGCACTGTTGATGCTCTTAAAGAGCAGCTAAAATCTGCATCTTCAATGAAAGACTTAGGGTAGCTGAACATATACTTGGAGTGAGGGTTAGAAGGAAAAGGGACCAACGCATATTGTACTTGTCGTGAGAAAAGTACATTGAAAAGGTGCTGGACAGATTTAACATGGTTGAAGCAAATCCTCGTGGCGTGCCATTACAGCCATATGTCAAAATCTCCAAGGATGATTGCCCCAAGTCAAAGGAAGAAGCCAATGACATGCAAAGTGTGCCTTATGCTTCACCTTGTGGTTCACTTATGTCTGCTATGGTTGCTACTAGGCGTGAGATAGCCCATGCAGTGGGAGATGTGAGCCGGTTTATGGCTAATCCAGGCTGGTTGCATTGGGATGCAGTGAAGTCCATTATGAGGTACTTGAAAGGGACTAAAAACAAATGCCTCTACTATGGTAAAGGACCATTGGAGTTGAAGGGATTTTGTGACTCTGACATGGTTGGTGATGTGGATACACGGACATCCACAAGTGGTTATGTGTTTACTCTTGCAGGAGGTGCTGTTTCATGGTGTTCTAGATTACAAAAGATCATTGCATTGTCTACTACAGAGGCTGAATATATTTCATCCACTGAGGCTTCCAAAGGAGCCATTTGGTTAGCACATCTATGCAGTGATTTTGGTTTTCCTAACAAGGTACCTATGCTTGGTTGTGATAGCCAGAGTGCCACATGTCTGGCAAAGAATGCCATGTTTCATGCACGTACAAAGCATATTGATGTGCAGTATCACTTCATTCGAGAAGTGCTTGAATATGGCCTTATTACATTGGTTAAGGTCCATACATCACAAAATCCAGCAGATGTTCTCACTAAGTGCTCACCAAAGGCACAACATCAGTTATGCATACAGATGGTGGGATTCATGTAGCTTAAAGGCACCATTTATGCCTTTAAGTGGGAGGTTGTTGGGTTAAAGGCCCAAATGACCTCTAACTTGGCCACTAACTTAAAAATGGTCCTATACTTTAATAAAGGGAATAAGAGCCCAATCTCGACTCTCAACAAACTCCCCTTACGAAAATGTGCAGCCTCTCTCTCTCTCTTCGTCTTTGATTTCTCACGCCCCCATCTCTGCAGGTCATCACCTCCTCTCCAAATCTCAAGCCTTGCACATCTCCTCGTGCTCTATCACTTGCACACATTGCTGTGCACTCATCAGGTATTACTGTAGCGATTCTACCAACACTTATCAAAAAATAGTTAGCTAGGCAAGCTCAGCTAATGCTAGTATTTGGCTTCAGTGGAAGAATCCCAAACAGGTTTGAGATGATACAATGGCTTTAGGGCCCTCAAATTCTTGGTCATGGAGGAGCAGTTGAAAGTAATTTTTACCTAGCTAAAGGGTTTTGTTCATTGTGATTCAAAGAGGCCTTTGAAGTGGAAAAGATCCTCGACAAAGGGACCCTAGTATTTAATAGGACCACGATCTGTGTGGTGCCTTGGGAGCCAGTGTTGTTCAACTCAGCTGAATCTCTACAAGGGTTTCATCTGGTATGGGTTGAGTTTTAGGGATTGCCTAGCTGGTTGTGGGATAATCTCAAGATGCTTCGTAGCCAAGCGGGCACTCCCTTATTTGTACCTTGCAAGAGAGGGCTTGACAGAACCTCAAATAGGGTTTGTATAGGCTGGGATGTGTCTAAAACGCCACCTAAGAGCATGGTAATCAATGTCAGAGCTGGGTTTGTTACTATTCCGCTCAACTTTGGAACATACTTTGGAGCATGTTTTGAATGCAACAACCTTGGACACTTTGTCAAGGATTTCCCCTTGAAGTCTAATGGTACTGCAGCTCCGACAGGCCACGAGTGAAATGGAAACCCAAATGAAAGGACTGGAGAAGCAAGGAGGTAATAACAAAGGAGAAAATGCAGGGAGGGATAAAGAAGGTATAAGGGATGCTAAAATACAGGAAAAGACTGTGGAGGAATCGGTTCCCATACAACAAAATTCCGAAGGTGCATGCAGTAATAATAAGATCATTATTCCCGCTGCTATCCCAAAATTTATGACAGTGACAACGGGGACGGCTATTCAAGTCCTTGGTCTAAAAATAGCCAAAAGGGCGAAGGAAGGGGCAAGAGATTCCAAAGTACTTCAAGTTGTGAGAACACTTGAGGTGAAATGTACTAGTCCATTGTCAAGAAGTTGGCGGTCTTGCCAGGAAGGCACCAAGCCTCTTGCTGTGAGAGTTTGTGAGGAAGCTCAAGGGTTATGAGAAGGAGCTAAGATGTAGATAACATAGCTTCTAAAGCTAAAGAAGAAATGTAGCCAAAAAAGCCTCTCACTTTTGCTTACAAACACACACGTGATGGAGAGAACTCATGAAAGATAGCCAGAATAAAACAAAAATGAAAACATCGAGACTACAATCATATCGTATCATGGGTAGGATAAAAGGGTTAATGGATGAGTTAATGATATTTAATCTTTGTTGTCCAAATAAGCTACGGATTGCTCTTTGAAACTGTAGCTTTGTGCTTACTATAATGTATATGTTTTGTCTAACGATTGGGATTAGTTGTGAGTACAAATCTCTTGATTCATAATAAAATAACCACATTCACATTAAAAGAGAAGTCATAGTCAATAATAGGTAGTATGATGGGATTTGGTGAGAGAAGTATTTCGTTGAGCCTTTCAGGACCAAATAGAAACACTATGAGTTGCTGAAAGTGAATCTTTCGACTAATCCAAATGTTGACCCTAATGGATTTCACTGAATGGAATTGAAAGAAATTACCTCTATGTGGATTATGGTTATTCATCAAGGATATACTTAGTATGTTCAAAGATAAAGGTGTGAAAGAAGTGAAAGGAGAAGAAGAAAAGAGTTTCTCTCCCGAGCCCTATTGTTGCCCTTAGGCAATAAGGATACTGCGGGGAGAGAAGTACCTGTAGCAAGGAGATTCTAGAGTTTGTGGAAGAGAATGAGAACCTTAAGAGAGAGAGATGCTTGTGGAAGATGAAGATATGGTTACTAACCTTGTGCACATAATTGTTTCCCGCAAGAAGGTTGTACCCATTACATTGACAAGGTTGATGAGAGCAATCGCCACCACCTTAATGGAGAGATAAGATGAGGCAAGACTTCAGCCTTTCTTCAAGAGAAAGTGTGGCACTAAGATGAGTGTGTCACAATGGAATTGAGCTATTCTCACTCACTCATAACTTACCTCAATGAAGAGAAGGTTGCCCTTTTTATATGTGAGGGAGCCATGTTTCACATAATCACTTGATTAGGCTAAAGAGTTAGCCCAAATCAAATGTTCTTTGGATATTTCTTAAAATGGGCAATATTAGGACTCAAAATATCATGAAATTCAGCATTTTTGGTCGTTGAGGTTCTATGTCGGTGCATGATGTATGTGGGCCCCACCTAGGCATCTTCTGTGTGGCTCCAGCAGGGGGTCCCAACTTGTGTGTCTTGTCCTTCAAGGCATCTTTGAGGTGTCACATTCACATGCTTGTGTCTTTTATCCTCCAAATATCTTATTTTATGGAAAAAGACCAAGATTACCTCTTTTCACTTGATTCACCTGTTTACCATCTCTTCTTGCAGTGTAGTTGTGAGAGGGTTTTTCACTGGTTTCCTTGTAACTTTTGACCTGTAACTCGGATTGACATTCTTCAAAAGGAAAAATTGGCCTACTATAAGAGCTTGAATTGGTTTTGGCCTTTTCTCCACGCCCTTAGGTTGGGATTTTCAAATTGGGATGGTCCAAGAAACTTTGGATCTTCCTTTTCATAAAGTCTTCTAGTAGGCCCTTCCCTCTTGTATGTATCCAAGAAGGTATGCATTATTAAAGGGTTATATTATTAAATAAATGTGAAAAGAAGAAAATAATTTATATATGGTAGGGTATGGCTGAGATATTAGAAGAAATATAGAAATGATTTTCCCTCAGACAAAAAGAGGCACAATCATTGATACTTCTCTTGCAGTACTTTCTAATAGTAATGTACATTTATATTACTTCAAAGGTAATACTAAGGTATGGTAGAAAGATTTTATTTATGCATATCAGTATTATATGAAGTATACTTATGCATCAAAAGTCACAAGATAAATCGTTTAATGCCCGTTCCCATTATATACATGCCACAGCACGACATCGTCCTCCACCCCATTGAAAGGAGGAGGGTTCACTGTCCCACTGCACAATCCATTTGCAGCACTGTAGGAAACCCAGACTTCGAACCCCCCGATTCTCCTGAGACCAGGGAGAGGGGGGGTAGGGGGGGGGGGGGGGGGGGAATTATTCGTATGCTGAAGAATTTGTTCCTCTTTCCCAATGATTTTTTACCCCCTCATTAATGATGGAGTCTCTCACTATCCAATCTTGGAATGTAAAGGGGTTGAAAACCCGTAAGAAGAGTACCTTGTTCTGGCAGGAAATAAAAAAGGAGAAGGCAGTTAACTTTTGGGCCATCCAGGAACACCACTTAGATGCTCATGGCAAGAGAAAGCAGGCGCTAGGAAAGAAACTAGTATTCTATGGAGAAGGAAGTAACGATTTAAGTGGCTTCCACAACATTGTGGACAGAGAACTGGAGCCGAAGTTGGTTCTAAACCACCCATCCAGAAGAATCCTGGGGATTAGAATCAGATGGAAAGGGAATCCCTTCACCATTGTGAATGTGTACGGCCCTTGCAATGCAAAAGATAGAGCTAGACTATGGATGCATCTTGGAGATACTCCTATTGAAGGTGAGTGGTTGTTGATTGGCGACTTCAATATGGTAGAAAAGAGCAGGGATATAACAGAATCCTCCAGTATGCTGGCTGGATCAGAAAGGTCTAAATGAAAAATTTTGTGCAAAAAATGGGTGATGATCGACTTATGGGAAATCGGCCCATGGAACAGCATGCTTGGGTTCACCTACTCAAGCCTCCAATATGCCCGCACTACCTCCACGTTGGACATATGCTATTTCTCACACCAAGCTGACTAGATACCACCGGTGATGGAGATGAAGGTAGTCCCAACAAAAAGACTTTTGGATCACATACCTCTATACATACATTTTAAGACGAATACAGCGGAAGAGTATATGCCAAGAGGTAGGAAAAAACTGTTAGTAACAGGGGCACACCTATTCAAAGACCCTCTTTTGAGGAATCTAACCAAGGAAGCACTAGGTAAGCTCAAAAAATATGTCAACCTCAACAAACACAATGCGTGGGACTTTTTTTCTTGGAGCATCCAAAAAGAAATCAAAACCTTGGGCCCTCGAATCAAGAAAGCTAGGGAGGTACACCTTCTGCATCTTATAGTGGAGGTACAATTTCTTACCTCCAAAAAAGCCAATGCCTGTCTATTGAGGATAAGCACAAACGATGGCTTGAAGCCAAATCTAACCTTGTTTATGAGCAGTTAGAAGATATCTGAAAGGCAAAGCTTCTCTCCATGGAGATTGTGTTGAGATGTAGAGAGAAAGAGAGAGAGAGACGAGACAAGCCTACAAACCATATACGCTCCCAAATACTGATTCATATTGAGGACAAGATACAAATATACAGGAGAGACCAAGTTGAGTAGAGTGAGCCATATATAGCTCCAACACCCCCACTCAAACAAAGGTCTCTAGCTTTGGATGAAAAAACCCTTGGGGAGTTCAAGGGAAAAACCCAAGCCTCTATACAATGTGAAAATATGAACCAATGATGATGATGTGAAAGTGAACTGTGCATCTATGTAAAAATATTCAAGTGACTCAGAGATCACAATGTGAAAATGTGGAGTGTGCATAGTGCATGGTACCTAAAAGATTCCAATGTCATATGTACAAAGCTATTACAATAGCAAAGAAGCTAATCTAGAAAGAGTGAGGCCAAAGCAACTCCAAGCTCCGAGCGCATGAGGATGAAATGTGACTCTTTGAGGCCTTTGGTCAAAATGTCTGCAATCATCTGGTCACTTGGACAGTGTTGTACCATAATGGTTCCTTTCCGTACTTCATACCTGACATAATGATAATGGACAACAATGTGCTTTGACTTATTATGTTGAACATAGTCTTTTGCAAGACTAATAGCACTTTGGTTGTCACACCGCAAGGGTGTGCTAGAAAGAGGAGAGTGACCAATATCAACCAGCATTTGTCGAAGCCAAATCAACTCACGAGCTGCAAGTGATGCCGCAACATATTTTGACTCAGTCATAGAAACTTCAACACAACGTTGTTTCTTGCTGGTCCAAGAAACAAGACAACCATTTATAAAGAAGAAATTTCCACTAGTAGATCGCATAGATAAATGTGAACTTGCCCAGTCTGCATCTGTGTAACCCAAAAGAGAAAGAGATTGCATAGAATCTGATGCGAGTTGTCGTCGATAGACTAAACCAAAATCTGTAGTGTCTTTCAAGTATTTCAATACACGCTTTGCAGCAGACCAATGCTTAAGAGAAGGACATGCAAGATGTTGTCCAAGATAATTAGCAACAAACAGAATATCAGGACGAGTGTTCATGCCAACAAACTAAAGACATCCAATCAAGTCAGCATAAGGTTGATTTGTGACAAGTTGACCGCCATTGTCAGAAGTGTTCTTCGTAGAGCTCGCAAGACAAGGTGTGTTGGCTGAATGTGCAGATTCCATACCAAATTTTTGAATAGTATCTGCAATAAACTTTGACTGTCGAAGGAATAAAATACCTTCTGTACGGTTTCGTTGGATTTGAATGCCAAGACACGAGTGAATCTCTCCAAGATCCACCATATCAAATGCAGAAGACAATAAATTTTTCACTTGCTGAAGAAATCCCAAATCATTGGAAACAAAGATGGTATCATCCACATAAAGAGCAAGAATCACAAAACTGCTACCTTGGCATTTTATGTATAAGTTGGGGTCTGAAGAGCAAGAGATGAATCCTTTAGAGGAGAGAAAAAGATCAAATTTTGTATATCAGGCTCACTAAGCTTGTTTGAGACCATATAGTGCCTTATGGAGTTGAGCAACAAGGTCTTCTTTACCTGGAATAACAAAGCCTTCTGGTTGTTCCATATAAATTTCCTCTTCCAAGTCACCATTAAGAAAAGCAGTTTGCACATCCATTTGATGAGCTTCTAAATCAAATTGAATAGCAAATGCCAATAAAACTCGAACACTTGTAATGCGAACAACTGGTGAAAAAGTCTCTTCATAATCAACATCAGCTACTTGGGAGTAGCCTTTTGCAACTAAACGGACCTTGAAGCTGTCAAAACATCCATCTTCTTTTACTTTTGTTTTATACACCCACTTACATTTAATAGCTGTACGAGTAGGAGGTAATTCAGTTAGTATCCATGTACCTTTAGAGATAAGAGAATCGTACTCTGCTTCCATAGCCTCTTGCCATTGATCCTTTTGTGGTGAAAAGATAGATTCATCATAAGTAACAGGATCTTTAGAAGTAGAAAAAGCTTTATCAGCAATATCGTCATCATAAACATGACATGAGCCATGTTCAAAATCAATAGGCAGATCAACAAAAATATCAATATCATCATTGGAAACATTCGGAATGAATGGCTGTGAAGAGGAAATTTGCTCTATAGGAAGAGTTTCATCATCTAAAAGAAATGGAGAAGCCTGAAGCAATGATTTAGTATCATCAGAATCATCCATGGACCATGAGCCTCCCATAAGCTGTTCGTTAAAAGTAGCATCACGATTCACAATTAATTTCTTGGAGGAAGGGTCATAGAATTTGTAGCCTTTGGAAGTGTCAGAATATCCAATAAAAATAAGTTTAAAACTAGGAGCATCAAGCTTTGTTCGTGTTTCTTTGGGAACATGAATATAAGAAATACATCCAAAGCTTAGAAAATGAGATATAGAAGGAATGTCAGCTGTCCATGCTGTGATGGGTATCTTACCAGAGGGTGCAGTAGTAGAAAGATGATTCTGAATAAATACTGTTGTCAAAGTAGCTTCAGCCCAAAAAACAAGAGATAAGGAGGAATGAATCAGCATATATCTTACATCATTGAGAATAGTGCGATTATTTCTTTCAGCAACGCTGTTCTGTTGAGGCAAATATGGAATAGTGTGTTCATGATGAATTCCACTATCAGCACAGTAACTCAAAAACTCTCGAGGAACATATTTGCCTCCATTGTCACTACGAAGCTTCTTAAGGCGACGACCAGTTTGAAGTTCCGCAACCTTGTGAAGTTGTTTGAAAACAGATAAGGCTTCAGATTTTTGTCTAAGTAGAAATACAGTCGTGTACTTTGAGAAATCATCAATGAAAGTAATGAAGTAGCGATATTGTGATCTCGAAGAAGATAGAGGTCCACATATATCAAGATCCAATATGTCATGAGAATGAGTTGTATTTGAAAGAGGAAAGGGTTTACGATTGTGTTTCCCAAGAGCACAAAATTCACAAATTCCCATATGGGGATGGGCTTTAAGATCCATGCCATGAACAAGATCACGATGTTGAAGATCAAGGAGTTTTGAGAAATCAGCATGAACAAAACGGTGATGCCATACTTTGCAATCATGATCACCTGGAGCAGTGAAAACATTTGCTACAACATCGTTGAGAGAGAGTTCAAACAAATTACCGTTTCGAGAAGCAGTGGCTATAGTCTGTCCATCTTTCTCAATTCGGCATTTGGTATGATTAAATCCAACAAACAAACAAAGATCAACAAGTCTAGCACCTGAAAGAAGATTACGTTGAAGATATGGTACATGTAATACTCCTCGCAAAATTCGAGTGGAAGAAGATAAGGTACCAAGATATAAGTCTCCAATACCCTTAAGTAGTATCATCAGCAAGATAAACAACACGTTGAACTGGTAGTGGATGATAGTTATGGAGCCACTTACACTGATATGTCATATTTCCTGTAGCACCAAAATCAACAATAAAAAGTGATGCATCACGTACATGAAGTATTCTGTCTGGAGCAATTGAACATAGGACGCAGCTTGTTTTTGGTACAATGTTGTTTTTATGTTCAGTAGCATATGTTCTATTACGATCTGTGTTGAATCGACGCTTATAGTAAATATGAGTGGGATGATCAGATCGTCCACAATATTCACAAGAAGAATAAGAAGAGTCTCTAGATAAACGTGGTTTTTTCATTGTAATATTGTGTTCTTCATCATATTGATGTGCCCAACAATCATCTTCAGTATGGCCATTTCTGTTGCAGTAAGGACATTGCTTATTAGGAAATTTGAGACGAGAGAAAATATTACCGCGACAGCCACCTCTGCTGTTTCCTTGTTGAAAAGGATGCCTTCGAGCATAAAAAGCACGTTCCATCTGTTGTGACTCAGTCTCCTCTTGTGAAATCATAGCTATATCGTGACCAGCATTACGACGTTCTTGACGTTGAGAGTATTCAATTGAAGACATGCAGGCTTGGTCGAAATCAACACCATATTTATTAGAGAGAATAGTAACAATGTTATCATAAGAAGAGTCCTTCATCGTATCAAAATCAGTTTCTTTTGTGGAATAGGATCACCGGTAGTAGAAGCAAGTTGATTAATAATACATTTGAAAGATTCAATATGTCCCGTTATGGCAGTACCAACTTCATATTGTCACTTGTTAAGCAACCCTCTCAGATAAAGTATTTCTGTAACAGATTTCTTCTGAAAGTTTGCAATAACGTACTTCCATACGCCGTGGAAAGTAGGTAGTTCATACATATCAAGCAAAAGGGAATCAGTAAGAGCAGAAAGAATATACCGACGACCTGCTTTTTTCACGTCGTTGCCAATCCGTATAGGCAACATTCCAATCTTCAAATATAGGTCCTTCAGTGATAAGCACGCTATCATTATCCGTATCAATAGGCTGAGGCGGACAAACACGATTTCCAAGAACAACATCGGAGAGTTCATCGGCTTCAAGAAGTAACAACATCTTTGCTTTTCAGCCTGGAAATCCTTGGCCTTGGAAAGAAGGAACATAACGTTGGCCAGAAGGAAAGCCGTTGACGAGAATAGTCATAGCCATATCTTGTTGCGAGAAGACGTATAATATAAGATCGCAGAATCTGCACACCATATATGGTGAAGGCCGCAACTGAGAATGAGAGAAATATGAGGACTGCATTCTGTCAACGATAAACGTAAGAAGGATGCTCAAGGAACGTCCAAAGATGTGAGAGACGTCACCCAGAAAAGGCAGCGTAAAGGAGACGTTAATAATAAAAGAGTCCTCAAAATAGAGTGGCGTGAGATGCAAAATTGACGGCCACAATACGAATAGGAAAAAGCTAATTTTTTTGAAAAAGCTAACACCAAAATTAGAAAAACGATTACGGATGCTTCACGAAGAAGTAAGACGAAGAAAGTTTCGTCAAGCTCAATTGCAATAAAAATAGCATAACTTTCTGCTACGAACTCCGATTGGCGCAAACCTAGAACTCAAATCGAAGAGCTCGAGGAGACAAACAAGTTTTGGATGAAAAGTGCCATTGCTCTATGCTCCATCGCGCTTTTCCCGTTTCTCCAAATTTTGAGTAGAAGACCCCCAAAAATTGAGATGAAGTTCAGGGTGTCATCAACAAGAATACGTAATCAACGATTAGATTGATTAGCAATAAACGCCACACAAAACACTAATCATATTCTTCTTAACAGAAAACAACCACAATTAACAAGAATCAATGCTCAAAAATAAAATTTGTAGCAATTTTGAATCTTACATGCAAATCGCATACACATACCGTTTTGTCACCATGAATTGAATCAGCGCGTGATCGTTATCGCTCTCATACCATGTTGATATTAGAGAGAAAAAGAGAGAGACGAGACAAGAGACACACCATATACGCTCCCAAAGACTGATTCATATCGAGGACAAGATACAAATATATAGGTGAGACTAAGTTGAGTAGAGTGAGCCATATATAGCTCCAACAGACTGCCCTTCAACCTGAAGCCTCTAATCAAGTGCATGTTTTTAGGGCTTTAAAAATCAAGAAGAGCCGAGGCCACGTCCGCCCGCTCCTTGGATGATGAGAAAGGGACAACAATGAATAACCAGGATGAGATGGATGGTCTAATGCTGAACTATCTTAATAAAATCATTGGACGGCCAAAGATCCATTCCCAAGAAGTGGAAGAAGCCAGAGAATCCTTACTTTAGAGTGTAAAGAAGAAGATTCCCACTCAGAAGCTAATTTCCTGGAAAGGGCATTTTTTGAAATTGAATGTTCACTAGCATTGCAAGCCCTAGGCAAGGAAGAGTCCCCTGGTTGGGATGGGATGACGGTGGAATTCTATAGAGAATTTTGGGATGATCTCAAGGTCCCAATCACAAGGTTGGCCAATAAAGCCATTGTCAAAGGGGCATTGGAGAGAAGTGTAAAGAGAGGGCTTATCAAACCCATCCCCAAACAGATCTGTTGTTCTCAAGTAAAACACTGGCACCCTATAACGATGATGTCAGTGGCCTACAAAATTATTGCTAAAGCTGCGGCCCTCATACTAGCCCCCATATTAACCAAGATCATCTCTCCCCATCAGCATGGGTTCATCAAAGGAAGGTCCATTTACGATAACATCTTGGTAGAAATGGTGGGAATCGAGTACGCAACTGTCACAAAGTAAGAGTGTGTACTGTTATAGGTGGACCTCGATAAGGCTTATGACAGAATAACATGGACATATATAGAAGCCTTCATGGAAGCTTTGGGATTTGGGCCGCACCTATGTTGACTGGTAAGTGTAATGGGTGCTGGAAGCCAGTTAGAGCTCCTATTCAACGATAGAATTGTGGGCTCTTCTAAGGTCAAAAGGTCTATTAAGTGGGGATGCCCTCTAGCTCCACTGCTCTTCTCCATAGGATCACATCCTTTAATCACAACGCTAGAAGCTAGTGCGGAACAAGGAGAGGTGCACGGCTTGGATTTGCTATGAAATAGCCAACTCCTAGCAAAACATTTTGCAAACGATTCTTTCCTCTTCCTGAAGGCGTGACCCCAGGTCATCAGGAAAACTATGGAGATTGTACAAATATTCTTTGTAGCTTCGGGGTCCCAGTGTAATATAGAGAAGTCAAGGATGGTCTTCCTATCAGAAAATGACTCATTTGACCCTTCTGACTGATCGGGGGAGATTGTCACAAAAGGGAATATCTTCAGACATCTAGGAGCTCCCTTGGGGGTGGACGTAACTCACAAGCAAAGATTTGAGTGGGTGCTTGAAAAAATCAAAACAAAAATCAGTAGGTGGGAGTATGCTCTTCTCCCATTCCCAGGTCGGATAAAAGTGATAAATGCCTTTATGATTCCTTATATTGCCTTAACTCACCTGCTTCTCAAAATGTCTAAGTGTCACTGGAAAGAGTTCTTAAAACCAGTGAAAAGGTTTTTATACAAAAACAACACGAAATCTTCCAGACCATGGAAATGGGCCCGTTGGGAATCAATTACTCAATTGAGGAATCAAGGAGGCCTCGAAATTCTAAACACTCTGGACCATGTAGAAGCTTGCTGCACCAAATTTGTTGTGTCATTGGATAAACATGATCAAGTTTAGACTGTCATGATCAAAGATTTCATAGAAGCAGCTCAACTTGGCTTGAAAGGTGGAAAGTGGAGAGGGATGGAGGTTCATGACAAGCTCTTAGACACGATGTGGACTACCCTAAGACTGGGGGGAAGATCAAGAGAATTGGTAAGAAAATGCAATAGAGTAGCAGGAGTCTTAAAGTGGGGGGAAGAAACTAGATACTTCAAGAACTCCATTTTGCATTGGTCTCCCTGTCTTTCCAAAGTTATAGATCCACCTCAAATTCCATATTGGATAGAGACAGCCATGAAGTTGAATAATAAGGGTCTAAATCGACTGGGGTACTTCTGAGACAGTGACAACAAGAGTTGGAAAACCATTGACCTTTTGGTTACCCAGTACCAACTGAATAGCTTGGAGATCTTGTTGGTCCACAAAGTGAGGAAAGAGCTAGACAATATAATGATGCCTATCTGTGATTCGGAGTTTGAATGGAACACCTAGAAATGGCCCGAAAGCATTCTCTTATGGAAACCCCATCCTAAAGATATTTACCATACAATGTTGCATAAGAAGAATTGGTCTAGCCCCCTTAACAAGATATGGAAAAAACAATGGCCGAAGGAAAGGTGGGAGCAAGTAATGGATAACATCTGGAAACCAAAGGTTCCGCAACACGTAAGGTATTTTTATGGAAGCTACTTTGGGGTGCTCTACCGACGAGGGTGAAGATTTACGAAAGAGGGATTGGGTCAGATTGATGCTTGGGGTGCAGGTTGGCTAGTGAAAATCTGGCCCACCTCTTCATGGATTGCCCAAATATCAAAGGCCTCGTAGGGAAATATGCAAGTGGGTCCAAGGAACATGAAAAATTGGCTTTTACAAGACTGATCTTTTCCCTGGAGGGGGGAATTAAAGTAGTCTTGCCATCCTCATATTAGCACTCAAATCGTCAGGTACTTCTTCTTACATAATGTATGGCAGACAAGGAACCGTCGTGTGTTTGAAGGAGGTCTTGAGGTGGCAAGCTTTGCAAAAATTATACAAGAAAGCAAATTGCTAATTTGGATGCTCGGGTGCAAGCAACACTCAGAGGATTGGTCTAGGACTACTTGTGCCTTGTTGTCAGCAGAGGGTATGCCTAGGATGGGGGAAAATCTTGGCTATCAGTAACTAAGATCTCATAAGAACATGATAATGGACCTTATGAATCAAGGATAAGGGGGCGAGTTGGTTGGCCTAATAGCCGATGTACTTATGGTCTCTGGATGATGTCATGGCTTAACACGAGCATGACAAGACCTTGTAATTATTTGGGTTGATTAATATAATTCACTCACAATTGTGAGTTTTGCTAAAAAATAAATTAAAAAATGCCAATGCATTAATGGGAGATTATGGTTTTTTTGGTTGAAACGATTTCCGATGCAACCAACTGGTTCACTTTCATACTCTACCTTCAACATACCAAATGTTGATTGCTCATCCACTCTTTTTCATTGTATGTGTTTGCTCGATTTCTTGTTCGCTCGAAAGTTCTTGCTCGTGGATGGGGATTCCCCATCCGATGTAAATACAAGTACGTTTGAATGATGTTGCATGTCAAGAACATTAACTAAGTGTGGAGATTCAACAATGTTTTGCTTCTCAATCTTTACATTGATCTTTTTTTGTGTAGCAAAACTAATCACAATGGGTTTACCCTTTTCATGCTGGCATTGTTTGTAGTCTTTCACTACAACACATGGTCCTCACATTGACCCCCACACCGACGAAAATACATTATGCATCAAATGATGTAGTATCAATATAGACACCGATATAAACGTCGGTATGCAAATTTTGGTATGAGCATCAATATGGTTATCGGTATAGATGCCGGTATATGCATCAGTATATGTGTGGCATACCAACACATATACCAATGACCATAATTGATTCTTTTTTGGGTAGAGTGCACTTTTCCTTATTGCAACAACATCACTCTTATTGACGTTTAGCAAAGGATAGTGTACTCTGCCCAAAAAACTCGAGTACATGTCACATGTAGTCTAGTGGTTGTTGGGCCATGTACCAATGACCAACAACCAAAATAAGATGTTATAGATCAACATTTCCCCTTAGACAAATTTACATTGTCGAAAATAAAATAGCTATGCTAACTGAATACGTTTAAAACATGTGGAGTTACCAATCATAACAATGAAATACAATGTAGATTACTCATATACAAATATGACGGTCATATGGTAGAACACTGCCATATACGAGCCATGCAATAAGACTATAGCAGACCATTTCCATATGCAAAAGATGTATCAATCATCACCACTGTAATGAAAATGGCCTATGAACTTTGAGATAGAATAGAGGAATTAAGAGAATTAGAGTGAGCATTTTTGTGAGATTACTTTGAGAACTTGGAGGGTGAACTTAATTGATGGTAGCAACATAAACATAGTACTTAATTAACTTGGCATGAACAATACTTTTGCAAGAGAGAATATTAGAATACATGACAATCGATGAGGACCGGATCTACTTGGAGCCAGTCCCCCCTCCAAAAGGCGTTTGTATTATAGATTCTCCCATCAAGAGAGACTTTGTTACAATACAATCTTTGTGTTCTTTGTGACCTTGGTGATGCTATGAAGATGGAAAGCTTCATGCATCACGAGCTTAACATAAACTTTGCAAAAATCATTAAATATCCCAAGCCTCAGTCCCAAGGCCTCAAACACCTTCAAAGGTGGAGAGATCTAGCGGGGAATGAGGGTAGGGAAGAGGAAGAAGAAACATTCCATATGAGAAAGAAACAGTTCGTCACTTATCATCACTCTTCTTCCTTAGCATAGCATAATAGCATAGTAATGAAGATGAAGAAGAAGAAGATGGAAAGCTTAAGCATTGAAGCATGGCTCTTGGTTGGATTTGCATTCCATAACCTAGAGTGTTGATGTAGGCTCTCCACTTCTCAACAAACTTGGAGAAGGAGATGGAGCACTTGCATTTTGCAATCCACACAATGAGAGAATGTGTGTGTGTGTGTGGGAGAGTTTACCCCCCCCCCCCCTCTCATGCTTGGTCCACCTCTCTCTCTCTCTCTCTCTCTCTCTCTCTCTCTCTCTCTCTCTCTCTCTCTCGTATTACTTATTAATTTCTTTGGACATGTGTCCTCTTTTTCCTCTTTTGAGAGAAAGAACTTAATTATTTATTTTATGTATCTAAATTCTCATTGAACCCCTTTGAGACCTAACCAATAACATTCAAGTACATCATGAGGGCCACACGTGGAGGATCATTTGAACATGTGTTTTTTATGCTTATTAAGTCATTTGGTTGAATGGAATACTTCAAGAACTTATTCAATTAAGCAAGCATGTGTCTTTTATGCTTATTAAGTCATTTGGTTGAATGAGATACTTCAAGGACTTATTCAATCAAGCATGGACGTTCAACTATCTTTGAATTTAACATTTCAAAAACCTTAATCATTTAAGCATAAAAATCACCTCAAGCTTTGGGCAAGGTTCCGACATTCACTTTAAGCGTTTTAGCACCTCATGCTTGGGTACGATTCCCACTTCGAGGTTAGCCCTAGCTTGCGTAAGGTAAAATGAATTTTTAACACTAACTTTTGGAGGTCTTTAACGAAGCTAACCGTAAGGTCTTTTAAGCTCCATTAGGTTGCATTGCTCTTTGACAGACCATCTCTTATTTGGACCCCTTTACCATTGGCCCCGTGTTGAGATAGATCCGTAAGCACATGTCTATATTATAACCCTTGTTCACGTTTATTATCCCACATTAAATGATCAGTTTAATATGAGAGAATCATTTGGGTTGGTTAGATATTAGATTTTATGACACTACCTCTCTCTTGAAATCATAGTCGTCCTCGACTATGAGATAAAAGAAATAAAGCCATAGTCATTAGTCAATTTGTCTTAGCGGGTAGAGGATCCCTTTTTACTCTACGACATCTTTCCAAGATGGATGATGTTAACCCTCGTGGCTCACGGACACCCTATCGCCTACGACGGACACTGTAACCATATTATGTATTATTTAGAGTCAGGTACCGGGCTTGTCGGACCAATAGGAAAAGGGTAAGAGTGATCGCCGATGAGAGGCGCACTCTAACACGAACATGCTAGGGTTAGTTGGCTAAGCATGGGCGCCCAAGTGTGAATGGGGTGAGCTCCTATAAAAGCCAACTAAACCTACTTTTTACTCATTCTCTCATTTGTGCAATAGAAGAGTGCTCTTGCTCCATCTCCATCTTCTTCTTCTTCTTCACCTCCTTGTGTGTGTGTGTGACAGAGAGAGAGAGAGAGAGAGAGAGAGAGAGAGAGAGAGAGAGAGGGAGAGTGTGTGTGCGATCGAGCATTACGAAGGCACGACGGCGGTGAAGCGGTTGAGCGCGGCACGACTGCAGCTTCTTCTTCATCGCGGCGAGGAATCCACCACGAAGGCGAGCGTAGAGCGGTGAGTGACACACCCTTTGTTTTCTTCAGCTTGCTAGTTTAGGCTTGTTGTGTGCTTGGAGCTGTTTGTGGCTCGCACACGGTGTATTGGCAAGTCCCTTGCTTCGACAGTGCGGCAAGGAGTGCACATTTTTGGCGCCGCTGCCGGGGATATGCCCTACACTAAGCTCGGTTAGCACTTTACGCTTCCTTGTGGTGCAATTTCTATCATAGGAAAGGCAGGGAAGGAGTGTGTGGAGATTTCTGTTTTTTGCGTTTTCTGCATTTTCTGCATTTTTTGTTAAGTTTCAATTTCTGCTATTGTCTGTGCTTTTTCAATTTTCTGCATTTCTGCGTTTTTTCAATTTCTGCAATTTCTGCAATTTTCTGCATTTCTGCGTTTTTTCAATTTTCTGCAATTTTTGCATTTTCAATTTCTGCGTTTTCAATTTCTGCAGTTTTCTGCATTTCTGCGTTTTTTCAATTTTCTGCATTTCTGCATTTTCAATTTCTGCGTTTTCAATTTCTGTATTTTCTGCATTTAAAAAAAAAATAATAATAAATAAATTTTAATTTTTTCGGAAAAAAAAAATCTGAAAAAAAAATAAAAATAATTTTTTTTAAAAAAATCAGAAAATAAAAACGCGAGTGAGCGGGCGGTTAAATTTTTCGAAAATAAAAAACGTGACTCTCTTAAAACGGACGGGTTGGTTTGTATAAAAGATAGATCGGGATCGGGATCATTTCTCCAGGCCCAGGCCCCAGGCCTCAGTCCTCAGTCTTATGATATACACTAAACTCACTCTTATATATATACCCTACTCCCTCAAGAGAGAATGAGAGCATGTGGGACAAGTCCTCCACTCTCCTTCTTTTTCTTCCCACTTGCACCCTTAGACTTTCTAGTTTGGGCCTAGTTCCCTACTGGAAATTGACAGTTTTAGGAATTCCGAGGGCATAGAGCGACCAAACGGAGGGTTGTAAAGCACGGCACGACCCTCTGACCGATACGCTCGTTTCGAGCTATCACACGGCCCATTCCACGACACGCTCTAAAAAATCTAGCAAAAAAACAAACAAAAAACACGCTAAAAACTAGTCACAAGGCCTCCTAGAGCAGCTTTTTGACACCTTAGGGTATCAAAAGCACATGCACTTACGCTCTGGGCGGGTGTTAGAACACGAGCATATTGAGGGTGCCTCTGTTCATACGGACACCCATTACCCATCCACGATAAGCTCTAGACCCTCAGCGGGGACACAAGGTAGCACCACCCAAGACCCTAAAATAGCCGCTAGTGATTCCTCCTCCGACTCAGAAATCATGGAAACATACCCTACCCAAAACACTGAGAGAGAAGGCCATGCACCTCCCGAAGCTCCACAGCCTAGTACCAGTATGTTTAGCCGTTTCATGGAAACATTAGGTAGAGCTACTCGCTCGGAACCTGATGCAAATGAAGCACACGAAGGGGGTGGGAAAGTGGACTCTCCCTTCACATCGCACGTGGACCCCACACCCCCAAAGAGTGTCCATGTGGATATCCTACCAACTTCTTACCAAGAAGGCCCTGTTGAGCTGCCTCCTTCAGAAGTTCCCTCTAGAGTACCGTTGGTGACAAGTAAAACCACGGGGAGCAACATTGCTTCTACCTCACAAAAAACCATTAACACGTCGACTCTAGAAGGATTGTTCATTAATGATCATTGGACATACGACCTCCACACTGAGGTGTTGACGGATCTACACTCTGGCCACGCCTACCATGTAGGATGGATAGAGATTGTACAATCCACCTCTAGTGCCACGAGCATCGAAGATCAACAAAAAATGATCTGTAATGTTATCCATGGCATTATTCAATCAGAAAGGCAAAACCGAGGGGTAAATATACTCTCAACTGGCCCCATGAGATTTCTGGATACGAGCAAGGCTCAACAGCCTACTCTATCACAAATGGAGACTCCTCTAATGAGCCCCATGGACCCATCTTACGTCATTTCACCTGGGGTCTCTATGCAATCTGAGCCTCCGAGCGAAAACTTTAGCTTCCCTAACTTGGCTCAACCCTCTATTAAGGAAAACACAGTGCTCACTCCAGGGATAAGCCTGACAGAGAATGTACCGATGACATCTACGGTTAGCGCCTACCTAGTGTCGTAGTACCTAATATGGGGCCTCGACCATATGTGCCTCTAGCCCCTTATGCACACATGGCCCCCACACCTCCAATTGTACCACTTGCTTATGCTCCTCGAGTGCCGCTCCCTAGCCCTTATCCGAGTAGACCTATGCCCGGTTATGTTCCATATCCTGCATCATCCACACATATGCCAAGACCGGCACCCGTCCCTCTCCCACATATGATTCCAAGAGTACCTCCACCGGCCCTGCCTCCTCACATAGGTGACTTGGCAGCGTTTGCTCAAACCATAGGTCGATCTATCGCGGAAAATATGCGTCACGCATCTGATAGAGAGCCTAGAAGTAAGGCAGTACAAATTGCCAAACTCACGCAAAAATTCAATGGGGACGAAGATGCTAGAAAACACATTGAAGTGTTTGAACAAGTATGTGATTCCTTAGGGGAACGCAACGAACTACATAAGTGCAATGCCTTAAGCTTGACATTAAGTGGGAAGGCTGGAGATTGGTATAGAACCCTAAGGGTGGACGTGAAAACAATCTACCCTACCCTTCGAAGGTTGTTTCTAAAGGAGTACATACGAGAAGGTGTGCTTTGGGGTGTAGCATCTCAGCTACAGAAGGTCAAACGTAAGGAAGGAGAGTCAGTAAGGGACTTCATTAGTCGTCTAAAGCACTTAAACTCTCGCTGCCCTGTAAATGAGCGCTTCAACAATAACCAACTGCTTGATCGATTCATTCGAGGGTTGAGGAATGAAGGAATCTATAATGGACTAGTGATTAGAGGTATCACAACCTGGGAAGATGTCACTGCCAATGAAATCCAATTAGAGGACAACTTGATGATAGCAGGCATGAGGGTGTCTACTGACACGAGATCCACTAGCTCACAAGCCATTGAGTATGAACCCATGACTGCAAAGCCCATTGCCAATGAGCCAAAGGTATTTGAGACATTCTTGACAGACCTCACCAAGGCAATCCAAGAGTCTCTTAAGGATAATCGGCCCCCTCAAAATAGTCACATGTATCCAAGAAGGGAGCAACAATGGTGTTCCATTTGCTTAGGTCCACATAGCACTAGTGAGTGCCCTACGTTTAGAGTAAAATTTAATGGAACTTGCAATGCATGTGGTAGGTATGGTCACCAAGCTAAGGATTGTTTAATGATCAAACGTATGATGGAAAATAGACCACCTGTAGCCTGGACGGATGCACCTCGAGCTCCTGTATTGATGCCTGCTCCACCTGTTGAGCAACTACCGCAACACATGGTCTCTAGACCTCAAAATGTTGTACAAGCTACACCGCTACCACCTCCTGTGCTAGGACCGCAGCCCCCGCATCCAAGAGTCGCCCCTATGAACCAAGTGGGTTGCGAGCCATCAAATGCTTATCCAGATGGCTGTGAGGAGGAAATAGACACTAGTATTGCCTACGGACTTGATACATTGGAAGAGTGTCCTATATACTACATGGAAGATTGTTGGGGGCAAGTCAAGCTGGTTTATCAAGCTGCTGCTCTCGCATCCAGAGGTCAAAATATCAACACCCCGGCTAGGAGGCCACCTCTTCAATGCTACGAGTGTGGTGGACCACATCGAGCAGCGGAGTGCCCTATTAGGCTGCAAAAGAATGCTGCACAGATGCAAATGAATCAAGGGAGCACGTCTGCAATGCCAATACTCACATGTAATCGTTGTGGCATAGATCACTTGATTGCCCAATGCCCCTATAACCCAAATGCGCCTAAAATCACACCCCTGAATTTGGTCGAAATTGTTAGTGTGACGTCGCCAATACCACCCGTCGCACCCGCTTATGCGATTACACGGTCCATGCTTCAAGGGCCAGGCCATATCCTCGAAGAGAGAGATACCGCGTCAGTTATCCAAGCAAAGAAAAAGAAGACACGAAGGAAGAAGTCGCAGAATACGGAAAATTCAAAGCCAAGTTCCAAAAAAAACATAGGAACAGGAGATGACCCCGTGTATATGAATGACCTCGAGGATAATTCAGATTCAATCGAGACAATGGAGACTAGAACCAATACCACAAAGAGAAAGACCGACAAAGAAAACCGTAACATGGAACCAAATGAAAACCGAATAAGAGAAAACCATAAAGAGCCTCTGAAAACACCACAAGTGTTTCCAAATCCAATCCAAGACCCCCAAGATAAACCGCAGAGGCAAAAAGGGAAGAATCGTAAAAAGAAGATTGGGACGTACCCAAACCCAATAGACGAGATTGAGCAGGTGAAACATCTAAGAGGTTTAGTGGAGGAGACTCAAAGGAAACTAGAACCAGAACCCATGCAGGTCAAAATTCATGACACAGTGTTTCCCACGCAAGTTCATCCACCCCACATGAACCATAGACCGTTAGCCATATCTAGTATCATCCAAGAAGGGAGTGAGGACGGGACATCAGAAAGTGAGCATACACCCTTCTTGTTGGAAAGGATGTTTAACGAAGGAATACCTGATCCCATTGAGGAATATGAGATTCCATCCTCACCAGTTCCTAGTCAAGGACCTACACCCTGCAAAACGCCAATGAATGTTGCCAAACTAGTGGACTTCATGTCTTCTGAGGTCCGAACCACGATCATAGCAAAGCTGTATGGAGATCCTGAGTTATTCCTTGCACTTCGAGCATTCCTTAACGGAGAGCTACGAACGGGATTACCGCAGTTTGCGCAACCAAATAGGCCTGACTCCATTATGATTGATGAGGAAAATCATGTGCAATCACTTGACTTAGATGGACACAAGTCTGTGATCGAGGTACCCATTAACGAATAAGGGCAGTATTTTGAAGGCGACGAGTCTAATGCGACCCTACCCATCACTACCAAGGGATTAACTATAAAGGGAATTCTTGATGGTGGTGTGGGAGTTAGCATCGTTACAAAAGATTTTTGGGAATCCATGGGAAAACCCCGCCTCAGTGTTACTAACATTGTGGTAAAGATGGCAAATGGTACCATAGCCAAACCTATGGGGATGCTCAAGGATCTTAAGATCAAAGTTCTAGGATACAAGGTACGACATACGTTCATTGTAATGGATTTCTCTAAACACCTTATGTCATATGAAATGATTTTAGGACGACCATTCATGAGGGAAGCACAAATGGTTCATGATTGGTCTAAAAATCATGTCTATTTGCAATTCCAAGACTCTGTCCTTAGAGTGGATTTGGTGACTGGTAAGGTACACCCCTTAGGGAGTAAAACCATTATTGATCATCGCTCTGACACCACAGTTCACTCGGCCCCACTACAATATTGTTACACTTGTAAGAAGGATACAGACATTGGCCAAGATTCTCCTTATATGGATATCCTACCTGGGATGACTGAGTCGGACAATGTGGATTGGGTCCACCTAGCATCAACCATAGACACTTGGGGAAATAGGGGGATGACCTGGGTAACACCTGAGGGGGATGAAATGCCTGTACCCTTAAATATGCTACAAGCAATGCATATTGCTTCCGACAAGACTCATCCTAATGTAACGAAGAAAACATACAAGTGGGTCACTGAAGCTTCTTTAGTGACCATAGCTAGTGCTAAAAAACAGAAGCCTTGTAAGAAACGTACCACTCGCTCCAGGAAAAGTAAGAAAATGTTGCGATGGATCCCTAAACGACTATTGGAAGCCCAAGGATACTATGAAGGAAATGATCAAATCTGGGTGCCCAAACGTAAAGTGTACTCTTACCTGTCATCTGGCCCATGTAAACCCAATCCTGTGGCTCCAAAACAAATTGAAAATCGCGGAAAGAAAAAAATCACAGAATGCTACACACCCGCTCCCGAGCTAGTTTGGGTACCAAAGAAAGAACGATTTGTTCCACCTAGCTCAGGAAGGGGGGAGTCCCATGAAGATTCTAGCTCCTCATGTAATACATCCATAGAGGTAAAAGCTTCTACACAGCCTCCATCTATAGTAGTGGACCGCCATGAAGCTACAAAAGAATCCACACCTCCCAGTGTTCAAGAATCACCTGATGAACCACTTCAAGTTCGATCCTGGGAGAGTACCTTACCACCCTGGCAACTTGACGAGGCACCTAGGGTAGTAGAAAACTACTGGCAAAAATCCTCACCTATTACCAACTGGAACAATTGGTTTCAAAGGGTGACAAGCTCATTTCAAACGGTATGATCTACCCAAGGAAGGGGGGAGTGTTTGTGGACATCCATCATTCACTTGCTTCCCTCTCAACCTTTTTCCCTGACCTCTCAATCACCGATCTTAGGGAATGTACATATAAAGCTTTATACTCACAAAAAAAACAAAAAAATAAAGAGCAAGAGAAATTAGCAAACGAGTATGCACATTAAAAGTCAAAACATTGACTCAGACCTACATATGTCACATCTGGTACAGTGAAACAGAAACCTATGCCATAAAACACCTTCGATCCTCATCACTTGAGCGATGGAGGGTAGGTAAGATTAGTACGATAGAGTGTTTCTGTTTTAGAGTTGAGAGATTAGCGAAGTTCTCTTTTCCCACTGATGTGCCTCCTAGAGGTATTGCTTTTGTTTCCTAGTGTGTACAGGAGCGTGTTGCTATTGATAGGATTTGGACGTTCATGGAATCTTTCTCTCGTTCACACTTCAAATCAAGCGCGACCATCGACATAAACAGGTGTTTCTTGTCCATTAGCATTGCCCTTATCTTTTTGCATCCATGTTTTGTCTGCTTTGATTGTGATTGGTAGCATAATATTCAGCGCATTGGCTTAGTATCAAACATTTAATTCAATGTAATGTTTTGTCATAATCACTTGTCTAGGTTTAAAAATCAAGCAGTCCGACTAAGCTAGTTTGACCAAGCTAGGTGTTAGAGATCTTCTCTTAATACCATGGGGAATGCCTTCCTAATAAGCAATGGTTACTTAGGTTCTTAATCCGATTTAGGCAGCATTGTATGAAATGTACTAGGGCTTTCTAGTGGGCTTAACCCTATTGACCTTTAGCTTAAGTATTATAAAGGGAGTTTACTAATGTGATGAGCCTGGGGAGGGTAACAGTGTTATATGACCCCCCAAAGTTACAAAATTTAAATGCTGAAAATGAAGCAAAAAAAAAAAAAAAAACATAAGTGCCACAAATGAAAAATCTTATGCTGGAAGAGAAATCCTGGCTTGAATTGGTACTTCACTCACATGTATTGTCTATGGTACTAGAGCCCTAGAGGTTCCCAGTGTGGGCGCTTTTCCTTGAGAAGCAAAAAACCCCGGACATACAAAATAAGCACACACGTCACATGATTGTGACCCAAAGTGAAAAAGTATTAAAAAAAGATAAAGAAAAATTAAAAGACTTCCATTGAGCTTACAGTTAACATTTCAAGCTTTTGTTTGCAGTTGTGAGAGCGAGTTGGCTAATCAAAGCTGAAAAGCATAATTAGGGAATCTTGCATTTAGATAATCTTCTTAGCTTAGCTAGTACTAGAGTAGTTTTTTTAACCTTAGTCATAGCTAACTAATTGATAGACTCACCCATAAGCTCAAAACTCTTGATTAATTAATCTACTCAAAGTGCAATTTATTTGTCCTTAATGGCAGTCTAACATTTCATAAGTCTTGCAATTACTCATTTCCACATGTACTTTACATTCCCCTCATGATTTATGGCAATATAATTCCGCTTGCTAAAACAGTGACTTTGCCTTGCAGATTCAAATCTAGATGCTCTACAACATGGACATACCAAGCTTCAGCTCAATAGCTTCCGAGGACGAAATCTACATCAGGAAGAGGGGCATGTTAACCCTCGTGGCTCACGGACACCCTATCGCCTACGACGGACACTGTAACCATATTATGTATTATTTAGAGTCAGGTACCGGGCTTGTCGGACCAATAGGAAAAGGGTAAGAGTGATCGCCGATGAGAGGCGCACTCTAACACGAACATGCTAGGGTTAGTTGGCTAAGCATGGGCGCCCAAGTGTGAATGGGGTGAGCTCCTATAAAAGCCAACTAAACCTAATTTTTACTCATTCTCTCATTTGTGCAATAGAAGAGTGCTCTTGCTCCATGTCCATCTTCTTCTTCTTCTTCACCTCCTTGTGCGTGTGTGAGAGAGAGAGAGAGAGAGAGAGAGAGGGAGAGTGTGTGTGCGATCGAGCATTACGAAGGCACGACGGCGGTGAAGCGGTTGAGCGCGGCACGACTGCAGCTTCTTCTTCATCGCGGCGAGGAATCCACCACGAAGGCGAGCGTAGAGCGGTGAGTGACACACCCTTTGTTTTCTTGAGCTTGCTAGTTTAGGCTTGTTGTGTGCTTGGAGCCGTTTGTGGCTCGCACACGGTGTATTGGCAAGTCCCTTGCTTCGACAGTGCGGCAAGGAGCGCACAGATGACTAATCCATTTGGTGCTTGGGCGACATAGCCGCCGCAAGTATGTCTGCTCTTTAGTCCATTTCAACCTCCCAAGTAGAGTGATAGATTCTACATGGTGTTTGAGAGATGTCGTCATCACAAACATGATTCTTAGTATGCATACTACTTAAATTTGTGCACAATAAAGAGATAATTAGTCTTATAAGATAAAAAAATTGATCATTTAAAAGAAACATGTACATTCGCTTACTCTAATGTAGCATTGTAAGCATTGACAAGGTTCATATTATCCTTAAGTTGGATTCCTTGCATCCATCTAGCATCTTCAAAAGGATAATTTTTGAACTTAATAAGATACCGTCGGATAATCTTACCATGTCTTAGTACCTTGTCTTCATGCCGAAGGATAGCTTCGGGCTATAGCACCTCTTGTTGGTCTTCAATTTTGGGAGGGTCTTCAATAATTGGTTTATTTGGAGGCTTTCCTTTGCAGGGCTTAAGTAAGCTCACATGAAAAGCATTGTGCATGAGCCAATGGTTAGGCAACTTGAGCTGATAAGGCACCTCATTGATTGGCTTCAAAATTTTAAAAGGACCATAGTATCTTTTTGCTAGTTTAGCATAATACTTTTGATGGCTCGTAGGATTTTTGCTCATCCTTTGCCTCAATCAAGCCTTAGGAAACTTAAGTAAGACCCAATCATTTTCTTTGAATGTTAAGGCCCTTCTGTGCTTGTCAGCAATAGCTTTTTGCCCTAGTTGAGAGATGGATATAGCCTCCTTAATCTTTTGAAAAGATGCTTGTAGGTCACGGCTATACTCGTCGGCAATGAAGATCTTCCCATGTACTTTAAGTAGCAAGCGACTTTTAGGTCTTCTCTCTATGATTTCCAAAGGTGCTTTTCTAGTAGAAGTATGGATAGTATTATTATACGCATACTCTACAAGAGGTAATTATTGGTCATTCTAGGATCTCTGTCTGATACAATGGATGTTGGCAATCTGGGATATAAAGAGAGTTTCCATTTGGTGTGCCTTAATAGTCTTCTTGACAGGGATAAAGTGTGCTTGATTGCTAAACCCGTCGACTATTGTCCATATTCCCATATTCCCATGGATAGACTTAGGTAATCCAAAGATAAAATCCATGGATATACTCTCCCATGGTGAATAAGGGATTGGCAATGGATGGAGTAATCCAGGTTTCTTCCCTCTATCATACTTGGTCTTTTGGCATACCACACATTTTGAAACATACTCTTGTATGTCCACTTCCACGGTAGGCCAATAAAAGTATGTCTCTACTCCTCAAAGAGTAGGTTGAATGCCTCTATGCCCCGAATAGGGAGGAGCATGGGATTCATAATGAATTTCTCACAAAGGGAGTGGGTAACACAAAGCCTATTGCCATGGAGAAGATAACCATCCTGCAAGATAAATGGTTCCTCTTTCTTCCCCAAAGCAAGGGTGGAAATTATGTCTTTAAAGTCAGGGTCAGTAGCATACTCATCTATCATAGAAGATAGATCATTGTGAGTTGCTATAGACACAACATTAACTTTTGGTCATCGTGAAAGTGCATCAGCCACTTGATTATGCTTACCAGCAATGCGATCAATGTGGAAATTAAATTGCGAAAGAAAATTTTTCCACTGCATTTGTTTGTCGGAAAGCTTTGTTTGCGTCATGAAGTAGTTGAGACTTTGATGGTCTGTTCGTAAAATGAATGGAGTCCCCAATAAATAGTGCTTCCATGTATCTAGGACATGTCGAGCAACTAAAATCTCTTTCTCATAAATGCCCAAGACCTGTTCATCCGTATTGAGCCTTCGTCTCTCATATGCTATGGCATGTCCTTCTTGAAGCAAGTCTGCTCCAAGGAAATCACCACAAGCATCACATTGGACCTCAAATGTCTTTGAGATCCAGAAGCATGAGGACTGGTTGAGAGGTAAGCTTCTCTTTGAGCTTGTCAAAAGATTTTTGCTCTTTAGCATTCCATGAATACTTAATGTTCTTCTTTGTTAAGTCATGTAATGGTCCTTCTATTTGAGAAAATTTTGCTATGAAGCGTCTATAGTATGCACACATCCCAATAAAGCTTCTTAGCTCATGGAGATTCCTTAGATTAGGCCATGCTTTTATTACCTCTAACTTTGATGGATCCATACGGATACCATCTTGAGAGATAATATGACCTAAGTATTGAATCTATTGAAGGAGAAATTTGCTTTTCTTTTGGTTGAGAAAAAGCTTGTTCTCCCTCAATGCTTGAAAGATCACTTGGAGATATTGCTTGTGTTCCTCCAAGGACTTGGAGTAGAAGATGATATCATCAAAGAACACTCCAGTGAACTTGCGGTAGGGTCTAAATATTTTCTCCATCAAACGATTGAATGTGGCAGGTGCATTGGTCAAGCCAAAAGGCATGACTACATATTCATAAAGACCAAACGTGGTACGAAACACGGTCTTTAGGATATCTTCCTCCACTATCCTTATTTGATGATAGTCACTTTTAAGGTCAATCCTATTGAAGTAGGTAGAGGCTTGTAGCTTATCAAATAGATCTTCTACCTGAGGTATGGGAAATCTGTTTTTGATAGTGATATGGTTTAGTGCGCGATAGTCCACACTCATGCGGTATGTACCATCTTTCTTTTGCACTACAAGGACTAGAGAACAAAAGTGAGAGGAGCTAGGCCTCACCGTCCCTTTGTCTACCAATCCTTGTACTTGCCTCATAATCTCCTCTTGTTGAGCTTGGGAAACTCGATAAGGAGACTTGGCGGTGAGCTTCCTGATAGGAGCTCAATTCGATTGTTATCATCCCCTCGTTTTGGAGGCAAGTCCATAGGGATATCATCGATGAACACATCTTGGAATCCTTTTAAAAATTTAGACAAGTCTAAATCGATTCCTGCCATTCTCACTTGATAAACCATTAGCACCATTAGTGGATTCTTTGACAAAAGTCATGTACCCAGAAATCGAGATTTTCATTGACTTATCAAAAGCTGGTGGATTTACAAGTGGTATAGTATGACCATATTAATTAGCATCTATATACATGTTCTTTCCCCTGTAGGTGAAGTAGATTATCCTTTTAGGGAACTTCATGTTGGCAGCCATGCAATCAAACCATGGTGCCCCTAGGATAGCATCCTCATGTTGGAGAGGAGAGATGAACAAGTCTTCTTTGTCGACATAGCTTTGGACATGAAGCCTCAACTTCCCAATCAAGGGAGTAACGAAGGCTCCTTGTCCCTTGAAAGCTGTGTCAACCGTTACAATATCTCCCATCTCAAAAGCTTGAATGCTCAACTTGGTGGCCAACTCCGTTGATATGAAGTTGTGAGTAGAGCCAGGGTCAAACAAGATGAAGGCATCATGCTCCCTTACCTTTCCCCAAGCATAGGCGAGAGGTGATCCTTTGCAATGAGCATCCTCTTTTGGAGCTTCAGTAGTGGAAGCTCTAGGAGTCTCATTGCGAGCATTTCTTTTGGGGCAAGAACGATAACCATGTGCTTGCTCCCCACACTTAAAACATTTTTGATCCTTGCAAAAAGTTTCAAGCTCTTCAGGAGAGAATTTATTTTCACCCTTGTAAACTCCTTTCTCCTTGGACCGATTGTTGTTGTTTTTGTTGGAATGGCCTTGGGAAGAATTTTGGGCATTAATTTTTCCCTTTGCATCACTTTGTCTTTATTTTCCATGGTCTTGACATTCCGTCTAGCCCCTTGTTGGAAATTTATACGTGAAGCAACCATGGTATGGTGGATTACTTCGCTGATGGAACTAGGCCGTTGAGAGTTAACATACTCGCCCATCTCTTCAGGCAATCCCACACAAAATTGTTGCTTTTTCTCGGCAACGTCTATCTTTTGAAAGACAGCAGCCTTGAGATGTAAATCCCAAAACTAGTCCACATATTTGTGCATATACTCATGAGAAAGAAGCCTCAAACTCCACCATTCGGTGAGCACTTTGTCTTTTGCATCGCTTGCAAGGAATTCCTTCATGATCGAAACTCATAGAGTTTTCCATGTCTTTGGTGCTTCGCCGTTGCCACGAAGGCTAGCCCAGCATTGACGAGCTGATTTTTGGAAGTGCATAGCTATCTGACATAGCTTGGAAGACTCCGTGAAGCCCTCATCTCCAAAGGCTGCATCAAATTGTTGGATGAAGGCCAATACTTTGTCGGTAGCACCAAAGGTGCCATCATAGGTGAGAAAAGAGATACTCTTTCCTCCCTCTTTGAACTTATTTAGCTTTTGTGACCTTTGCCATGCACGGTAGGATTTGTGATGTCCTCCCCTATTGTATTCTCTAGGAGAATAGCCATAGGAGGAAGGTGAAGAAGAAGGAGAAGAGGGTGACCTCTTTCTTGCCCTTTTCTTCCTTTGTTTCCTCTCTTCCCTTTTGGAGTGACAAGGAGAAGGACTATGGGTTAACCGTTTCCTCTTGGGAGGAGTGGGCAATCGTTTAGTCCGCCTTCTTCGTGGAGCCACATATTCAGAGGAACTTAGGGATTCATTACTTTCTTGATCTTTGGATTCCTCCTCTCATATGGGAGAGAGTCTTCTTTTGGTGGTCTCATCAAGAGGCCCCCTAAGCTCTCTCTCCTCTTGGAGAGGAAAGGAAATACCATAAGATCACTAATTTGTTGAGTAACTTCGGCTTGCAAAGTGGGGTTGCCCATAGCTTGTTGCAACCTAGTAACAAGATAATTAACAAACATGGGGGCATCATCATTAGCACCTTCATGTGCAAAATCAAAGTTGTCAATGTTCATTCTACTCTCTTGGTTATTGTCAGCCATGTTAATTAAACTTATGTGTTTACTTAGTGTATGCTTTGGCAATTCAAAACCTTAGTTGCTACTCCTCTTAGCCTTTGGAAATAGTCACTTAAGTATCTACACCCACGGCTCGAATTGGTTAATTATAGAGAGTAGTGGAGTGGGTCTAACATAGCAAAGTTTCCAAGGGATAGTTCCTTTTTGGACTTCTTATGGCTCAATAAGGTAAAGCAGTAGGCAAGTCTAAGAAGACTCCATTATTAAGACCAAATCTCCTGAGGTGTGCACCATATCCCACACAGTGGGCTCATCAAAACCGATAATAGATCCCAGTCCCACTTATCCTAATATAATTAACAAAATCAACCATTAATAGGCTACTTAAGGACCTCTCTTCTTAAGCAAGAAAAGAGAAACAAAATGATATGATACCAATGTAATGCAAATGGAATATGAACTTTGAGAATAGTGGAATTAAGGGAATTAGAGTGAGCATTTTTGTGAGATTACTTTGAGAACTTGGAGGGTGAACTTAACTGATGGTAGAAACATAAACATAGTACTTAATTAACTTGGCATGAACAATACTTTTGCAAGAGAGAATATTAGAATACATGACAATAGATGAGGACCGGATTTACTTGGAGCCAGTCCCCCCTCCAAAAGGCGTTCGTATTATAGATTCTCCCATCAAGAGAGACTTTGTTACAATACAATCTGTGTTCTTTGTAACCTTTGTGATGCTATGAAGATGGAAAGCTTCATAGCATCACGAGATTAACATAAACTTTGCAAAAAGCATTAACTATCACAAGCCTCAGTGCCAAGGCCTCAAAAACCTTCGAAGGTGGAGAGAGCTAGCGGGGAATGAGGGTAGGGAAGAGGAAGAAGAAACATTCCATACGACAAAGAAATAGTTCCTCACTTATCATCACTCTTCTTGCTTAGCATAGCATAATAGCATAGTAATGAAGATGAAGAAGATGGCAAGCTTAAGCATTGAAGCATGGCTCTTGGTTGGATTTGCATTCCATAGCCAAGAGTGTTGGTGTAGGCTCTCCACTTCTCAACAAACTTGGAGAAGGAGATGGAGCTCTTGCATTTTGCAATCCACACAATGAGAGAATGTGTGTGTGTGTGTGGGAGAGTATAACCCCCCCCCCCCCCCCCCCCTCTCATGCTTGGTGCACCTCTCTCTACCTTTCTCTCTCTCTATCTCTCCCCTCTGTTGTATTACTTTATTATTTTCTTTGGACATGTGTTCTTTTTTTCCTCTTTTGAGAGAAAGAACTTAATTATTTATTTTATGTTTCTAAATTCTCATTGGACCCCTTTGAAACCTAACCAATAGAATTCAAGCACATGATGAGGGCCACATGTGGAGATCATTTGAACATGTGTCTTTTATGCTTATTAAGTCATTTGGTTGAATGGAATACTTCAAGGACTTATTCAATCAAGCAAGCATGTGTCTTTTATGTTTATTAAGTCATTTGGTTGAATGGGATACTTCAAGGACTTATTCAATCAAGCATGAACATTCACTTATCTTTGAATTTAACATTTCAAAAACCTTAATCATTTAAGCATAAACATCACCTCAAGCTTTGGGCAAGGTTCCCACATTCACTTTAAGCATCTTAGCACCTCATGCTTGGGTACGATTCCCACTTCGAGGTTAGCCCTAGCTTGCGTAAGGTCAAATGACGTTTTAACACTAACTTTTTGAGGTCTTTAATGAAGCTAACCCTAAGGTCTTTTAAGCTCCATTAGGTTGCATTGCTCTTTGACAGACCATCTCTCATTTGGATCCCTTTACCATTGGCCCCATGTTGAGATAGATCTGTAAGCACATATCTATATTCTAACCCTTGTTCCCGTTTATTATCTCACATTAAATGATTAGTTTAATATGAGAAAATAATTTGGGTTGGTTAGATATTAGATTTTATGACAGCCACCCTTCAATCTTGGTGACAAAACAGAATATCAGGATATAGCCATACAAAGATAATGGCCATACGGTAGAACACTTTCATCTACGAACCATACAATAAATATATATAGAGTGATCATCGTGACAACAAAACCTTGCAATCTTGGTGATAAAACACATCCATCAAGTCAGACAATGAAAACAACATTTCAAAGCACAAAAAGAAAACACTAGACGAATTATGGACACTCACCTCAGGAGAGTCTCAACCATGTAAGCCTTTGGTATACGTGCCTTGCATGATTACACTGGCATGGATACATCACAGTGCACCGTTGTGTAAACTGGGAGCTTATATCCTCATACTACCAAAGGTGTGTACCATTATCATTTATCTGAATTGCTCAATTGATAATACATTGGCACATAAGAGAAGTTGTGCTTCACATGGAGTCCGACAAAGCAGTTTTCTTTGTACAACGGCTTTTTAGGGAGTCTGCCCAAGCACTTTGCTTTGCACAATAGAGATATCTTTTCCAAAATGAAAAGTAAAATATATGCAAGAACAAACATAACTTGAAATATACTAACCTTGTCGCCCACTTGTGGTGGTGACATTCTTGGTAGTTCGCTTGAATCCGGCTCATAGCCATAAGTACTCCTTGAGTGAGGTAGCGTATGTAGTCTATACACGCCCTCGTGTGTTTTTAAAAAAATTACACACATCGTGGCAAGTTTTCCGAAGCTTGTACGCTATTAGCATATTCTAAAGGTTGGAAACCACGATGCCAAATACCAAAAGGGCAACCTTGGTTCACATACGTACGTGTGGCGTTCTGGTGCACATAGCTAATAGATACTCTTGCCAATTTACCATGGCGTAGCAAAAGAAAGTCGACTGTGTTGAGCATTCATAGACAATCGACCTTGTCGAATTGGACCACTTATTGAAAAGCTAAAAATAAAATCTTGCAAAGTATGTACCTTGTACCTGATTGGCTTGATTATTGTTATCCTAAGGATGTGCAGATGGAGCCTTGCTCCTGTGATGTCTTAGAAAACTCATAGGATCACGCTTATCGGCAATGGGTGGAGCATATCCTTGTCTGAGTGCATTATGGGTAGACAACTTGCCTAGAAGTTTGGCCCTAGCAACTTGCTTGACAGCTTTCTTGGAATTCTAGTTAATGGTCGGCCCTATTTGAATACCGGTGCCTCCTTCATCAATCCTAGCAACAGACCATGCCAATCTCCATGAGATTCTAAAGCAATACCATGCCCTGACCTTTGCTAGGCATGGGAAGAAGCCATGCTTTTAAACGAGATCATTTTGCACTCAAGCCGTGCTTGACAGTGAGTGGTTTTTGTGCATCGTGTATTCAAAAAATAAAATAAAAAAAGATTCATGCTTTTGGTAATGCTCACAAGCCTTGTTTGTGCCTTGAGTGTTGAAATTGCACAAGCATGGAAAAAAAAGTTTACGGCAGCATACTGACCTATTTCATAGCATAGTGTTGAGCATATTCTTAAAAAATGTGTCAACAAAATCAAAAGCGAATGCTTACCTTTGTACGTACTCTTGTCCACGAGCCTTGTCATCATAGTAAGACATCTGATGTTTGTGAAGATATGTCCTACTTCCTTGTCAAAGGCC
The DNA here is from genome assembly GCF_014529385.1 of Adiantum capillus-veneris. Classification (NCBI taxonomy): domain Eukaryota; kingdom Viridiplantae; phylum Streptophyta; class Polypodiopsida; order Polypodiales; family Pteridaceae; genus Adiantum; species Adiantum capillus-veneris. The sequence continues at coordinate 19,718,718 of NC_140949.1, read as the reverse complement.
TTGCCCGATCCGAATTGTGGCCATGCTTCTATGTTGAACACCTTGAAGGTTTTACTTCGGACATTGGCACATAGCCCCTTGCATGCTGTGCATGCAGAATGCAATTGCCTACTGAATTCCGACTCCAACTTGTGCGTGAAGACGCTACTGCTGGTGCTCTTGTGCATGGTTGGGTTCGTTGAACCTATTGATGCTTGCAACCATGTCAAGACTGCTAAACTTTGTCGATTGGAGCCGTCGGCCACAACCCTTAATTGGAGGGTGCCCAAAATTAGGGCGCCCACCTTTGAGCCATGGCGGCAACGTAGTGAGCCATGTGGGAGAGCAAGAAGATGCCGCCATCTGTAGTGCTCAAATCCCTTCGTAGCAGAGGCAAAATATGGTGCTCTCCCATTGCGCATCCATCAAGCCTAGCTATGCTGATTTTTGTGTAGGTAGGTCCCGCCACCTCCATGTGTTTAAGCGGTCCTACACATAGCCGACCTCGATCTTCTCTCATCCTTGCAAGCAGTCATTCCTGCAGCCATCTCCTTTCGGCTCTGTAGGGACGGTACCCACGGCCATGCCTCATCCTTGCTCCTCAGCATGCAAAGTCATGCAAGCACGTCCTGATAGTCAGAGAGAGATCAATCGAGAGAGAATTAGGAAGGGGAGAGAGAGTAAATCCATGCAATCCCCTTCCCTCCTCCATAGCTTCTTCTTTCTCCTGAGCTTTGATACCAATGTGAGAAACCGGTTTCAGGAGTTTTTTGGAGCAAGGGATTGCGCATATGTACATACACATGCATGGTGCATCAAATAAAGGATTGCCCATTTTCCAGAGCCAGGTGGTTATGTGGGGCCCACATGTGTGCAGGTAGGACAACATGTACATAGTGCATCGATTTTCACTATCACTAGTACCAGTGTGTTTTTTCCATAATAATGAGGAGTTGTTAGTGCGTAAAAATTCTCGAGGAAGCTATCCGCGGGCCGATGACATAAGGTAAGCAGGTGCGTCAGATGGCATCTAGTGGCGTCAGGAGGTCGAATGGGGTCAATATTTGCACGTGGATAAGTATGGACACAACGTGTATGTTTTTTTGATAATTATGCAAATATTTCATCATGAGGACCATCTTTTGGGGCCACTTCACATGGTGGCGGGATGCATTATTGAAAAAAGTCAAGTGCCAGGTGTGTGTATGGATGCAGCAGGGTGACAACTATGCACTACGAGGTCAGTTTTGGCCTGTTCGGGGTCCGTTTGAGGTCATCTAAAAGGCCAAGGGTGCCCAAGTAATAAAGCTAAGTGTGGGAACTGAAAGAACAAAGAGAAGACCAGAAAAAGAGTGGAGAGAAGAGGAGGAGCAGCCGCAACTGTGTTTTTGCTCATTTTGGAGCCTGTTTTGGCCGTAAACTGCTCATCCGAGGTCGGATTTGAGCACTTTGACATTGTAGACTGGGGTTTTGGGCCGTTCCGGACGCGATGGCGCTGTCCATTTTTCCAAAACCCTTACTGTTTTTCTGCTGTTTTGGCTGTGTAATTTTCTCTTATGAGCGAAGCTTCTGCTTCAGTTTGTGATTGTATATGGCTTATTTTACCCATATTGTGTGAGCTATTTGCCCCATTGGTGTTGGCCCAAGCTCAATTGTATCTAAACATCAGAAATTATCCTCTTTTGAGCTGATTTTTTTGGGTGTGTGTGTGCGTCGCTCATTCTCTGTGTGGAGTGGGTAAATGGATAGTCTCTCTCCTCTCACTCCATAGGTGTGTTCCCTGTCTCGGCCAGATGGGTTGTGTAAGCCGAGTGGTGCCCCATAGTGTGTGTGTATATCATCCCAAGAGTGTGTATCGGGTCATTATAGAGGCGTTGTGCGTGTTTCCATCCCGCTCACATTCTTTTGCGCCCCCACGGAGGATCTTCTTCGAGTACCTTCTGCTTCGAGCTTCAAGCTTCGAGATTCGGGATTACATGTTGCAAACCACAGGTTACAGGTTACAGGGATAAGTACATGCACAGGTGGCTAGAGTACAGTGATATACTAGTGGTGGTGTCACTTGCAGTTTTTGTGGGTGTGCATCATTTGGCGCCCGTTTGAGCGCATTGTCTTCTGGATTGTACGTTACTTGTAGAAACTGCCATTGTACGCCTTTGTGGAGCCATATTTGGTTTAATTTGGCAGTCCCAGCCATTTCTGAGACTTGGTCTGGAAGATAGTCATTTCTGAGACTTGACTGTACGAGATTTGCATAAGCTTTCGTGTGAGGGTCGATAGCGTGAGGTTTTATTGAGCTCGGGGATTCTCAAATGTGGAGATCCTTTCGGTGATACAGGTAGCTGGAGTACCCTTTTCGTGACCTCGCCGTAGGCTATGTACTAGTGATTCCTAATTGATGCTCGGGTTCTATTGTTGGTAGTTTATGCATACATAGACAGTTGTTGAGCCAGCAGAGGATCACACCCACATTTTTGCTCACACCCATCATTTTGTAACCATTGATTGTAATAAATGTCTTTCCGACATTAATTTTGATTTGAGCCATTCATTAAGTAACAGGACTCAATTGAGTTTCCAGCTTGTAATTCCGAAGTAAGTTCACCTGTTGATGTAAATAATTAGAGATGTTCTCACCTCCAAGGCTGAGGTATATAAGCCAAAGTTTTGTAACCTAAGGGAGATTCAATTATTAATCAAAGTGAGTTTTTGAGCGCCGTGACTGTGTCTGAGAGAGAGAGAGAGAGAGTCTTATCTTCTTGCTACGCGAGCTACGGGGCCGCCATTGGAGAAGCGACACCGCCATTGTGTTAGCAACGGTGAGAGCTACGCACAGATACCAAGAGTGCGCGCTATCGGCTTCTATGTGTGGTAAGTTACTATGAGCTTCGGTGTGAGTTTTCTTCCAACTCGTGTGTCGGAATAGAGCGTGCAGCATATCTATAGAACCACAACAAGTAGAGCTACACATTAGTACCATAGGGGTCAAGTTTCGGTCACCTGTATTTTTCGGCCTGTCTTCATACGCGTTTACCGCACGGAGTGGTTATAGGTTGATTTTGCAGTTCAAGTCTTTAGGGTGTTGTTCTTACCTAGTGTATAGACTTCCCCTTGAGTTTGAGATCGATTCAATGATTCTAGATCCTGTTTCGTATAGCATTCGTTCGTAGTACGGATTTCAGTCACTTGCGTATTTTAGAACTTAGATTTGATTTCCTTAGTAGTGATTGTCATTAGAAGGTCGAGTAGGTGATTTGACACCCACCTAGTTGTTTCCATGCGCCTGCGGTTCAAGCTCCATCCTCGTCTGACAAATTCTGTTGTTGGTTGAGTTCTCGCTATTTAGCTTCTGCTAGCGGCGTAACCGCCTTAATATTTGGCGCCGCTGCCGGGGACGAGAGCCCTAAGTAGGTGACCTTAGACTAATCCTACGAGGTGAGTGGTATAAACTACTTTGTATACTTTAGTTAGAAAAGATCTAGGAGTGGTGGACTCCGAAGGTCTCGAGAGATACTAGGAAGTGGGGTATTCCTGGGTCTTCCGTGTTGACAGTATTTTTAGTTTAGTTTAGATTAGATTGTTTTTTATGGTGTTTAAGTGGTTGTTGACATAAAAAGCATTTGCTACTCCTTGTTTGGTAGTAAATCTCTTTATATTTTCAATTGCAAAAAATCCATTTTATGATTAGAAGTAGCTTAGGTAGGGCCTGATTTGATCCTGATCCAGAGCTATCAGTTGGTGTTCTATTTGCTTGATGTGTTTGATTGCATGTTAGATCACTGAAAAAGTCGCTTTGGTAGTGAAATATGCAATAAACAAAGTTCAGAAAAATTTTCTGTGTAACTGATTGTTGCTGAGTACTTAAAAGAGCTATTGGAAGAGTTCTGTGCTGAAAAACTGGAAATCTGCAACTTTAGACATCATACGCGTATGATGTCTTAGGACCTAAACAGAGACTAAAATTGAAAATTTGACATTGCCAGAGTGTTTAGAAGGGGGGTTTTACCCTAAGATCAACTTAAAACAAGAGCATTAACATACAAAGAAACCCAAAAAGACAAGTCGGAGTCCAAGAAACGCAAAGAATAGGAAATTTTGGATTCAAATCTTGTTTTTACATTCAAACCTAACAAAAACACTTGAAACTCAATTATAAACATTGGAGAAGGCTTAAAACCAAAAATAGTCAAAATCTGGGACAAAAGACATCATATGCGTATAATGTCTTTTGGCACATCCACTGCTTATTTTTGATATCTGACCTGACAAGATTGTTACAGGCACTGTAGGAAGCATAAATATCAAGTTTGGACCCAAATTGATGAAAAAGACATCATACGCGTATGATGTCTTTGACCTAATTTTGGACATATTTTGATACTTTGCTAACACAGATCCATTGTAATAGCTCTCTAGAGGTTATATTTCAAGTTTCATCCCATTTGGATCACAATTGACCCAAAAAACAAGTCAAAAGCGGAAAATTGCCAAGAAAAGCCTAAATTAGCCATAACTTGCTCAAACAGAGTTCAAACTGAATTTTGTGAGTGAACAGGGCATAAAGGGTCCACTGAGAGTGAGCATAACCAAAATAGTCAAAATCTGTGAAAAAAGACATCATACGCGTATAATGTCTTTTTCAGCATAACAGTAACAAAATTCTCACTTGATGAAACAGAAGATGTCCAACTGACAAGATTAAACAATTGACCAAGTATCAGTCAATTTGGATCAATTCTGACCACAAAACTTGGGGAAAACAAATTGCCGAGACGGAAAGTTACACTCCTTTAGGGGAATTGATGAATTTGAGATCGGGCAGGAATCTCCGGAATAATCAACCAAAACAAGGGGAACCAGCAAGTGCCATATCAACCGAGGGAAGTGTAAACCAAAGTTGGGTGCAACCATTAGAGCCGATCTTTGAAGGAAGTGTCTCTGATACTTCTTCGGAGGGATCTTACGAGATTTTCACCGAAAACTTGGAACACTTGAACCTGAACAACAGAGAAAATATGGCAGCAGGATCATCAAACCCTTCCGCCACCATGAAGCTATTGTTCATAAAATACCAGTACGACAATGAGCAAGGTGGCAAGATCTACAAAGATGGAATGGACCGCTATTGTGTAAAGATAGAAGAGAGACCTAGTGAGTTCAAGGACTTAGTGCCTGTGAGCTATAGCGGAGATAGATATCTAGATGACGAGGGTACCATGTACTTGGTAGTCCTAAACCCTAACATTGTGGACAAGTGGGGATTGATGGGCACCAAAGCCAAAGTAGATGAAGAACTTGAGGAGAAGGCACCAATAATGAACTTCCCTGATGCGAGGTTAAGAAGAGAGAATGAAACTACAAGGATCAACACTGATAACATCTATGTGGGGCTATACAAATATAATAATGGGGAGCAAGATCTCTATTATAGATGTGAAGAACCCTACACCGGAGAATTGAAAGACAAAAAAAGACTCTATGTCTTTACCTACACCGAGGGATCGGAAGTAAAAATTGCCGCTTACGATAAGTATGGTAGGCAATACTCAACAATGGGCAAGAAAGAATTAGAAGGATATACATACTTTGGGGGACCACTACATCAGTATTATGTTACTTCTAGCTCACATAGACCAGCACCAACAACTGGAGTGCAAAACTCAATGACAACAGGAGGACAAAGAACTCAGGTTGCTGACTCTTTCAGTCAACCTTGGGACTCGAAGCTCGGACCAATGGGATCATTACATTCCAGAGAGTCAATGGAGACGAATCGAGGTAGTGCAGTTCCAATCCCCACCTATACCACGCCAGGTCCAAGGTTTGAAGCGGAACCATCACATTTACCTCCCAGTAGTAGATTCAGGGCAGAGGAACCGACAAGGGTAGCCCATGAAGTCCACGATGCTAGAGAAAGCTTTAGCCGAGACACAGGAGCAATGAGATTGGTAGCAGATCATAGACGTATGAGACCATCTCAAGTAGCCAAGTGTATGCCAAAGAAGTATGGTGGTTCAGGAGATCCGTATGCACATGTGTCACTCTTTAAGCAAGTCTTAAGAGCTGAGCAGATAACAGATTTCCATACACAATACGAGGGATTTGGTCTTACTCTAGAAGGTACTGCATTGACATGGTTTCAACCAATGAACATAGGGGGATTCCATGACATTGACCATTTGCTAAGAGAGTTTGCTGAGGAATTCTCAAAACGAGGGATTAAGCACAATACAGTCTCACAAATATATGCTTTTAAACAGAGAGAACACGAAAAGGTGAAGGAAGCTTCACTTCGCTTCAAACAATACATTGAGAGATGTCCAGTACGTGAACGACCACAAGATGACAGACTATCTGTTCTCTTTAATGAGGGACTGAGGAACGACACTCTCAAGAAGGACTTGCACTTGAAAGCTTGTACAAGTTTCGAGCAAGTAACGAGAGAGGCATTGTACTTAGTGGATAACTGTACGGTTTATGGAGAGGTGTCAGCGGATACAGATTTTCCATCCAGTAGCTCCTCCTCCGTAGCGAGCGAGACTACCACTAAAAAGAATGTTCAAACAACAACCATGCCAAATGTAGAGCAAATGATAGAAGATGCTCTAAAAAGGATGGCACCATACCAAAAACCATTGCCAAAACCACTGAAATGGTGTGCGATTGAGCAAAAATGGACAAATCATCCAACAGAGGAGTGTTATTACAACAAAGGGTATGTAAGGGAGCACCAGTATGCACCTCTTGCTCAATTAGCACCACCTCAGATACATCCAGTACCTCGATACCCAACGGGAAATGTACCGGGACCTATGGGGATAGAAAGACCGCAACCGGTATTGGGACAACAACCACCTTTACCAGGAGCAAGACCAGTGGGCATTAGATATGCACCAACCTTAGAGAATCAGGAAGAACAAGCCTTAGTGCCTGTTCAAGCCTATTACGAAGAATCGGGTGCACACATGTCTCCGACAGTGTATTACCCACCAGAAGAACCAAAACAACCAGAACCATGGGGTATGATGGGGAATGTTGGAACACCAACAGTTACAAGTGCTTCTGATGAAGAGAGATACAATATGGACGCAAGAACCTTGATGTTCATAGCTCATGGAGGGTTAGCAGGACAGAGACCATCCTATCCACAAAGGACGAATCAAATGGGACCAAGACCAGCACTAGGACCCTGTTACAAGTGTGGAGGTGACCATCTGATGAATGTTTGCCCACATACAGAAATCATTAGAATAAACGCTTATTGCACTGAGTGTGGGGTTACTCACTTCATTGAGGATTGTTCAAAGAATCCAAACAATGTGCAAAAGACGACATTGAATATGTTAGAAACTATTCCTACCAGCAGTGGGTCTGAAAATGAAACTCTGATACCAACGCAAGTTGTTACTAGAGCTCAAGCTAAGAAAACCACTAGAGAACCTGAGAATGGAAAGTTAGCGACTGAAGTGGTTAGTCAAGGACCGCAGAGTCAAAGAAACACATGGAAATCTAGAAAAGCACGCATGAGGTTGAGAAAAGAACGTGAAGACGCTATTCTAGCTGAAGAACTAAAGCAAACTAAAGCTAGATTAGAAAAACTTGAGAGTCAAAACGGGAAACGAGAGATGAGCCCGGAAAGAACGAAACAAAAGAGTATCAAAGAAACAACGAGCTTAAGCTCAGGGGGATCAGTGCTAGTCGACAAAGTACACTAACCATTGGACGCACTGATGAGAGCTTACGAAGCTAGGTTAAAGAACAACCAAACACAAGAACAGAGGTGGATGACATACCCAAACGCGGAATTGGAAAAGCAGAGACTTGAAATGTGCCAGAGAATGATCGAGACTGCACAAGCCTTATTAGAACCACCAAAAGAAACAATGAATTGTGGAAAGGAAAACCCAATTCAGCAAGAGACTATCGTTTCACGGGTAACTGAAAAGACTCCCAGTGCACAAAAGCCTGAAAATACACAAAAGGATGATCGCATAGTATTGAACACAACCGATCAGGAGATAGAGAGTTTTCATCCAGTCATACAGAGGAGTTACGGAAAAGATGAGGATTACAATGAATTTTGGAAACAAGTGAGAGAGGCAAACTTTGCAAACGAGCTAAGTTGCCAAACTAATCAGACAAATTGGGAAAAGGACATCAGGAATCCTCCCATAGTGGAATTTGAGGCAGGATCTCAAGTGGACTTGGATCTGCAATCTTACTGGGGAGATGGGGGCTCTGTTAGAACAATGGAGAGCAAACCTCATTCACTGAAAACCTTACCTTCATACTTAGGAGAGTATGAAGCAAAATCCGAGATTAGAGCAATTCCCTCACGAAAAATCTCATCAGAAAAAGTCATGGACTCGCAAGGATTGATAGAGATTTTGTCAACACCAGTGACATGCACTATCACTCTAGCTGAGCTTTTGAGGCTAAGACCACATATGTGGACCACTGTAGGAAAATGCTTGGAGAAATTCGGGATAAAAGATCCAACATCGAGATTGCAAGAGAGCATAGAGGAGCTGAGCAAGCCACAAAAGAACGCTAAGCATGTACCCTTAAACAAGGTCGGAGAGTATTGCGAAGGTGAAGAGGGGAATACAACCTTACCAGTTGAATTCCAAGGAGTGAACACAATGGCAATACTAGACAGCGGAGCAGGGGTAGCCATTGCTACAAAAGAAATCTGGAAAAAATGGGGGAAACCAGCAATAAGGAAGACTAGGTTGAAACTCCAATTAGCAGATGGACACATGGAGAAACCTATGGGGTTAGTAGAGAAAGTTGTAGTGACTTCTTGCGGCATTGAATACGAGCATACTTTTGCTATTGTCGATTTTGCCAAGGAGAATAACTATGATATCATATTGGGAAGACCATTCATGAGACAATTGAAAATGGTCCAAGATTGGGGCTACGATCACATATACTTGAGAAATATGGAAACCACTACACGTGTGAACCTGAAAGACCATAGCTACAAAGATGTGAACTGAACACCGGTAGAGGAGTTTGATTCAGCTACTTTGGCAGGATCCGAATTTCCAGCTTGGTTAGGTAAACCCAAGGAGTTATGGATGTCTGGAGCTTCGAAATGGGGAAGTCTGAAACGAGAAGAATGTGTTTTAGAAAGGGCTATCGAAGACGAAACTTATGTAAGAGAACCCTTTCCAGAGGACACGTTTGAACCATTAGAATGGACACACATTCTAGCAACCCTAGATGTTTGTGCAATTCCGGATGGTCCCACAACGAAATTTTGCAACAAGGACGGGTACGACGTGGTTCCGTATTTCATGTTGAGAAATGTACTCGAAAAAGAAACTGAAAAGAACAATACACTGGAAAAGGAAGATGAAGAAGAGGTGTTTCACGACATTCCCAATCATCCAGAGTGGGGAAATGAAGCAGACAACGAGTCAACAGACAATTCAAGCGGAAACAAAGAAACTATAACGGATGTCCGATTTTATGATTTTTCGAACCAAACTAAACAACGCCAGAAACACTATAGAGCAAAGAAAAAAACAAATGGGGTTAGAACCCATCCGATGCCTAGAATAAGAGGAAACAATCAATTCCTAATGCTAGTAAAGGCTGAAGATTGTGTTAAGGATAAGATTTCTGGAAGAATGAGAGGCAGTGATCAAAAGAGCTTACGAAAAGACTAAAGAGGCTCAAGAAATCAAGTTCAAAATAATGGAACGAAAACTGAAACAAAAAAATCAGAAAAGAACGAGCGCAACAGAGAATACACGGAGTCCAAGTTAGAACGTAGAAACAAGTACAGAGAGCTCAAGAAAACTCTGAAGGAAGTTTGGACGACAGAAATTGAGAGTGGAGAGGACGAAAACGTCAAAATCAAGGAAAACATGGATGTTCCCTCTCACTATAGGAAATTCACAATAGAGGATAGGAAGGTGATATTAACCCCACCTATTCGAGAGAGGAAGGAGAACGAATCTTATGACGGACCGGAGGATGCAAAAAAAGTTGATTTAGCAGCTCCAGGTGAGACGCCTAAACTGGTGTACATAGCCACAGATTTGTCTCCAAGCGAGGAAGAGAGACTTTTGAGTCTTCTCAGAGAGTACAGGGATGTGTTTGCATGGTCTTATAAGGACTTAAAGGGAGTTGACCCATCGATATGCCAACACTCAATCCCACTGAAACAAGACGCAAAGCCTAGCAGACAGAGACCATACACATATAATGATACTTTTGCTAAGCGAATCAAGGAGGAGATAGATAAGCTAATGGAAGCTGAATTCATATACGAGATTGAACACACCGATTGAGTATCTCCGATTGTGGTAGTACCTAAGAAGAACGGAAAACTTCGAGTGTGTGTCAACTTAAAGAAAGTGAATGCTGCAACAATCAGGGACAATTATCCCCTGCCGATAACTGATCATGTTCTAGAACGTGTATCAGGGAAAACAGCATACTCCTTTCTTGATGGTTTTTCAGGATATAACCAGCTAGCCATAGCACTGGAAGATCAACATAAAACAGCTTTTGCAACGGAGTGGGGAATTTATGCTTATCGAGTTATGCCTTTTGGTCTAACCAATGCTCCCGCGACCTTCCAGAGGATGATGACGCATGCTTTCAAAGCATACTTAAGGCTGTTTCTAGAAATATACATGGATGACTTATGTGTACATTCTCTACTGAGAGATGAGCATCTAGAACACCTAAGAAAAGTATTTGAGAAATGTAGGACATATCGCATTTGTCTCAATCCTGAGAAATGTGTGTTTATGGTCCGATAGGGCAGAATTCTGGGACATATTGTCTCACAAAACGGAATATCTACGGATTTAGAGAAGATAAAAGTTATAGTGGATATGCTTAGACCAACCAATGTGAAACAAGTACAGAGCTTTATGGGACATTGCGGATATTATAGACGATTCATTTACATGTACGCTATAATAGGCCAACCACTTTACAGGCTAATAGTAAACTTTGAATGGACAGAGGAGTGTGAGGAATCATTCAAGAAATTGAAAGAGGCACTCATTACTGCTCCAGTCTTGAAATCACCAGATTGGGAGAAGATATTCCATGTGCACATAGATGCTTCGGCATATGCAATAGGATGCGTTCTGGCTCAGCCAGAAGAAGGAAACATGGATTTTCCTATCTGTTACGCCAGCCGACAGCTCAACCATGCAGAGAAGAATTACACCACAACAGAGCGAGAAGGATTAGGTATGATCTATGCTGTGAAGAAATTTCGGCATTATCTTCTAGCCAACAAGTTTGTGTTTTCTACGGATCACCAAGCCTTGCTCTACCTAGTGTATAAACCATGCAATACCGGGAGAATAGTGAGATGCTTCATTATCTTACTGGAATTCGACTTCACGGTAGTAGTAAAGAAAGGAAAAACACATCTTAGAGCTGATCATCTTTCGCGATTGACGAATGGAGAAGACCCTATAGGAGTAGATGACGACATGCCAGACGCGTACTTGTTCAACATAGAAATGATACCTAAGTGGTCTCAAAATGTCGTTAACCTATTAACCTATGGAGGAGAGTTCGATAGAAGAGAATACAACCTGAAACATATTGCTATTCAGCAATCCAAGAATCTTCAATTGATTGCAGGAAGGTTGTATCAATTGGGAAATGATCATGTTTTACGACTATGCATCAACCCTGAGGAATATAGTATATATCTGCGCGAAGCACATGTTCAGGATTGTGCATTTCATTGTTCAAGAAGGAACACATATAGGAATTTGTTACAATTGGGAGTCTATTGGCCAGGAATGAAAGAAAGCGTACATGAATATGTCACTGTATGTATTGTATGTTCATCAAAACCGCCAGCCGAGTATTCGACATTATATCAGATAATGATCGCTCCAGAATGGAGTCAGTATATTGTTGAATATCTCACAAATAGAACTTTCCCAAAAGGAACGTCAAAAGCTCGTCAGAAATCTGTAGAGACAGAAGCTAGAGATTATGCTTTAATAGGAGATCAACTCTATAAGAGAGGTAAAGACAACCAGCTTAGGATTTGCGCATCAGAGTCTGAGTATGTGATAATCCTGGAGCAAGCTCATGGAGGAGTAGGTGGAGGCCATTTCTCAGGTGATAAGACAGCAAAACTTGTCTTAGCCGTAGGAATATGGTGGCCAACATTACATATGGACGCTGAGGAATACGTTAAACGGTGCGATGACTGTTAGCGGACCAAAGTACCACTTGAAAGAGATGATATTTCGCTTAGACCAATGATGGGGGCAAGAGCTTTTGCAAAATGGGGGATTGATTATGTCGGACCCATTTCACCTCCTGCATATAAGACTCATGCACAATACATCATTGTGTCTACAGACTATCTAACAAAGTGGGTCGAAGCAAAGGAAACTCAAAAAGCAGATGCCAGGACCACGGCACAATTTCTATATGAATACGTCTTTGTACGATATGGATTGCCAATAGAAATTGTGAGTGATCGAGGCACACATTTCATAAATGAAGTGATCCATAGGAAATCAGCTCCGTATCATCCACAAGCAAACGGACAAGCTGAAGCAACAAACAAAACCATATGCACGGTCCTTACGAAGATTGTATCTGAGTCGAGAACTGACTGGGACCAGAAGTTGCATTCAACATTATAGGCATATAGGGTAGCATATAAAACATCAATAGGAACGACCCCATATAACATGGTTTTTGGGCTAAATGCTATCTTACCAATAGAATTCTTGATTTCAACCTTAAGGGTGGCTAAGGATCTAGAGTGCACAGGGCACGAGCTCTCTGATAGAATAGATGACCTGGAAAAGCTATATGAGCTTCGCCTAAAAGCAGTAGCTTCCATCTACGCTCAAAAAAGGCGACAAAAGGAATTTTTTTGATAAGCATGTGCGGACTAAAGAGTTTAAAGTTGGGGACTATGTCCTAGTTTACACTCTGAAACAGCATGCTAAGAAGCTTAAAAAGCGAGGGATGGGACCTCTGGTGATTAAAGATCTATCACCAAGTGGAGCCGTCAAGCTTGCTACATTAGACGGAGAAGAAATGCCCAATTGGATTAGTGGATGCAAAGTGAAAAAGTATCTGTTGCCGCTAACCCAAGACATGCTTCTCAAAATACATTAAGAAAAGTTGCGTGTCCAGAAAAAGAAAATGATTATGGAGGAAGCGCAAGCTGAGGCGAAGGAAAGAATGGAGAAAAGAAGACTACTGCGTTAGAAACAGCACAATGAAGGAGCAATAACAGAAATGGATAATGACAAAGAAGAACCCATCATTGAATGCAAAGTAGGGACCAACCAAATCAAAGCCAGAGCACTATTGGATTCAGGAGCTCAAGCTAACCTACTTTCACTCAGTTTGTATAGACAATTTACAAATGACACGAAATTACAAACTGCCAAGCAAGAGTTAAAGAGTTACTCTGAGAATTCAATCAAAACTGTCGGATGCACAGTTTTACATATACAGATTAACCAATATGTGTATCCTCATATGTTTTACGTGGTTGAAGACCAAGCTACACAACATCCATTATTGCTAGGACAACCATGGCAGAAGCAATACAATGCAATGATTGACTGGAGCTCTAAATCAGTGCTGATCAAATACGAAGGTGAAAGTCAATCAGTTAAGTTCACCAAAGGAGAAGAGCCAACTCCAAAGGACGAATCCAAGGACAAAGGTAAACAACAACCAGAGAAAAAGAAGAAGCAATGGCAACCAAAAGTTTCTATACAACCGGATTACTCTTCGACGAGGAACTCTCAACATTGGATAAGGGAGACAAGCAATAATATAACATCTCAACCTTGGAAAAAAACGGAGTCAAAGTTGGTATGGAGACCAAAAAAGGCTGTGCCAGAGAACACAAAGGTGGAAAACAGAGTCTTCAATACCAGACAACAGAGTGATCCCCGACAATCAAGGACAATGAAACAGATCTCGATTCCAAAGAAGTTCATGACGGCACAAAGCTACAGCAAGCAAATTTGGATCCCAAAGATTTGTAAACAGGAACTCCCTTCAATACAATCAACGGAAACTCCTAGGTATTTCAAGGCGAGGAAATCAACACACAGAACAAAGCAGGTTTGGGTCGCAAAGAGTTTGTGGCAAGCACAAGCAAAGCAGAAGCAGATTTGGATTGTGAAAAAAGACAACAAGGTAATGAAGAATCCATCTACTGATTCTACTACCAAATTGCCAAAACCAACCCAAAACCCGACCACCAATCCATCAATCAAACAAAGAGCAGCTTTATTAGAAAGAATGTTGTATTGTCGCTCTACAATTACATTGGGAACTTATGACCAAAACAACTACAATGCTTCACCCACAGACACTTCATAGTCATCCGAGAGGACTCAGACTAGGAGGGGGGGAGGTATACAGGAGCTACAAAGCAGCTACAAGCAAAAAAAACAAAGAAAAACAAAAATTATATTACAAGGGCAGTGTCTTACATGATTTTGCAATTTTTTATGTTTGATTGCGGATATTGATAATATTTATGCCCTTATATACCTTGTTTTGCAACAAGAAGAGATCAAATGATGAATTTGGGTCTCTATATGTGTAAATATCACTAAATAAGAGTGTTTTTGGAGCTAAAAAGTGAAAAAAAGTGGTAATCCAAGTCCAAAAATCACAAAGAAGTGTATATTCATATACACAGGGTTACCAGCTATTTATCGTGTATGTTTGGAATTTTTTGGCTTCAATTTGATATTTTTCTTTATTTTTTATGATTTTCTTAATAAAAATAAAAGAAAAATAAAAAAGCAGGTGAAATGAGATCGGAAAAAAGAAAAGAATAGACGGTGATGGTCCTAATGACAACGGCAACCCAGGATAAAAATTGGGTACAATTCTGAAAAAGTTGCGGAAAGCCCGAAATGACAGAATTTTGGCAAAGTGGACAGATTTGTCAGAAACAGGTCAAACGGAGTCCAAATTGAGAAATTTCAAATCCTAAAGTGCATTTCACGACGAGATAGGAGCACATGTCAAATTTGGTAACAAGTGATCCGAGAAGTCCGAAGTTAAGTATTTTTCACATCACTTTCAAGCTCATTTCCACTATTACCTTCTTGGAGAGAGCAAAGAGCACACAGGAGCATCCGACGTTCTACCGGCTTCTACGACTGCTACGAGAGCTCAGAGGACACCAGACATGAGAGGTAGACTCGTTGCCATAAGCTTTTGATGCTTATCGTTAACTTTTGTCGCGAAAACTCACCAAAACCAAGAAACAAGAGCAGACGGGGAATGGGGAAGAACGCTAGGTAGGGGCACAACCGCCTAACCAAACCTTGCAAGAACTTAGAGGTGGGTTACCCTAGTATAGGAGATGAGTTTTAGCACTCAAAGCTCGAGAAAGAACGACTGGAAAAACCCTAGGTCAACAGAGCCTGCAAGAGGCAAACAGAAAAAAGTTGTCGGAACGACACAAAACTTCTCAGGAAGCTTAACAACATCGAGGGCAATGCAACCATGGAGTATCTCCGGGTTTGGATCACCAAAAGTAGGTCGGAACAACCGATTCGGCTGCGGACACACAAAGCGTCATTTTGGCATAACGGCTGAAATTGACGACCGAATGAGATGAAACTTCACGAGCAGTTTCAACTATACATGGATGACTTATGTTTGCAAGCAAAACCCAAAAGAAAGCTGATTCACTTACCGATGGTGAAAAAGACGCTTTCGGGCAACCAAATGGAGAAAGATGGAGAACGGGGAGCCAAAGTCAAGTCCAACCAACTGGATGGCTTCACAACATATCCAATGAGCTGGAAATGCAACTCTCAAGAAGAAAAGTTGAAGAAATTCAACTCCAAGGCAAAAAGACGACTTCGGAGACTGAAATGCCTATAAGGGGGCTTTTTAGCTAAACTGATGACTTTTTAAGTTGAAAACTAGTTAGCAGGGCTTAGGGCACTAGCACAAAGCATTCTTTGCACAAAAAGACCAACATTTCAAGAAAAGACATCATACGCGTATGATGTCTCACAGCATGATTTTCACATTCATTTCAACATTTGAGTGCATAGCCTCATTCCACATGTTAATCACATCCTATGAACCAAGTATCATGAGAATTGGAGTTAGAAAACCGAAGGAAAACCAAAAAGACGCAAAGTAGGCCATAAAATTGATTTTTGGTCCTAATTTTGTCAAAATAACTCCAAACTCATTGAAACTTTGTAGGATTGTTGATTAACACATCTACAAGCTATCTGGAACCAAAAAGCACCATTTTGACACAATAGACATTATACGCGTATGATGTCTATTTGCACTTACAGAGCAAAAAATGCTCATTTGTCATCATACATCCATTATATATATCTAATACATGCTACATATGAAGTTTGGAACCATTTGGTCAAGTGGATCACCCCATTAGCCCAATTAAGAGAAAATCCTTCATACAAAGCCTATTTTTGTCCCAAATCCAACATATTCAAGTCCAAACCAAGATTTGAGTATAAACAGTCCTTCACTAGCACATGGAGAGTCCACAGAACCAATCCCATGAAAAATTGATGAAAAAGACATCATACGCGTATGATGTCCCCAGAGCCATTTTTAGTCCAAATTCTATCCAAACTTGATAAATCCACTGAATAAGCCTATCTAAAGCCAAAACCAAGCTTATAGAGAAAATTGGTCCAAAAATGCACCAAAAGACATCATACGCGTATGATGTCTCACTATGCGATTTTGGCACCTCAGGGCTTCAACCACCAAACAGAAGTGATCTACATGCCATTTGAAGGTAATCCACCAAGTTTTACCCAATTTGGATCATAAAATCCATTTCCCTTTCAAAATTTTGCCAAGAGCCTGAACTGGACTGAACTGGCCAAAACTTGACCAAATGGGATCCAAACTCAAATCCAAGCATATGATACTCATGTATACACTATCAGCTACAAGCACAACCAATATGAATTCATTCTGACACAAAAGACATCATACGCGTATGATGTCTCAAGCATGTTTTTGAGCCCAGTTTGCATATTTTTTCACCTACATTGCATCCTTAGGCCCTGAATAGCTCATGTTTCAATTTTCAAGTCATTTGAATAGTTAAAAGCTTCATTTCGGCTTTCAGTACTAAAAAGACGTTAACTTCTGTGATTGGAGTTACAGGATCCATGGATTCCGCTAAGTCATCGGCAACTAAGAGAAAAAGACCAACCATCAAGGATGCTCTTGCAGAAGCAGAACCTTTTGATATTCCAACAGAAACCCTCAAGCCAACCAAGACTTGGGTGGAGGAAGCAGTACTAGAAAAAGAGGGAATAAAGATCTACCAGGGGACTTTCAGAGATCCTCAAGGGCAATCGGTCGATGTACCTATGATCCCACGAGAATTAGTGGATTATAGCAGATCAGAGAACATCAGCAGATACCTGGAAAAGGCTGACTTACACAGGTTCTTCACCTCGAGACCATCAGGTATAGACACAAGAAGAGTGTATGAGTTGGAAACATCCATTCAGAAGGATGGGAAAGCGACGTTGACAGCCATGGATGGAGAAACAGTTGAAGTACAGATCACTCCACAGCTCATTGCAGATGCATTGAAGCTGCACAACAAAGGGAGTTCTGTCAGAGAAAGAAGGGAGTCCATAGAGGTCTATGGATCAAAGAAACAAAATACAACCTACGGAGATATGGCAGATCAACGAGCGGCAACCCTTTGCCGATTATACAACCAATTTTTCCATGTGTGCAGTAAAAGACCGCAGAAGTATACTACACCACCCCATGCCATTGCGACAACCATCACATGGGCACTGAAGAGCAACGTGCCAAAAGAGGTGAATTATGCTCAATACATCCACGAGCAAGTAATCGCCATGCACAACCAGAAACCAAAGTACATAGGAGGAGGAGAAATCCTAACAAGAATAGCTTATGAAGCTATTGGAGCTAGGGATCAAGGGCCACGGGTTCCCTCCCAGAATGAGTGGCTTAGAGAAGCCGTTTAAGAGAAAGAACAGCAAGAAGTATCCAAGAGGGCGTCCACAAGAGCACGCCGAAAACTAGAAATAGTTTCAGAACCTGAAGAGGCTGTGGACGAGCCGCTCAAGAAGAAAGCGAAGAAGAAGGCTGATCCCAAGCAAACCAAAATTCAAAAAGCCGCAAGAATGGAAAGGTTGGTGGAGCAGTTTAGAGCGAAAAGAGCTCTAAAGCGGGACTTTGAAGAAATGTGGGTGCCAGACCCCACTAAAGTCGGAACCAGCTCAGCCAGGCCACATGTTGATCAATATGATCAATATATTAGAGCTTATGAGGAGTCGGAGGCCATACTGGAGCAGCAACCTGTCGAGCCTTATACTGAAGAGGAAGTACAGCTTTTAAAAGCTGAGCTGAAAAAGGACGACAAGGAGAAGAAAGAAGTAGATGATTCTACTGAACTTCGAGAGAAAGACAGGCAAGCAAACAAAGGGAAAGCCAAGATGACTGAGGACAATCAGCCCTCCTTTACTGATGTACCAAGCCCGAAGAAGACGGAAATTATTGTGGAGGAGACCACAATAGAAATAGAAACAGAAGTTATGGAAAAGCCGGAGGCCGGGACCAAGGGAAACGAGATAGATCCAGTTCAGAACAGGGAAGAAGAGGCCCTGGAGGCAGTTTATGGGATATCCCTACGAAAACAAGATGATCGGAAAGGGACGAAGGAAAAGACAAAGGGTACAATGGAGAGTGAAGAAAAAATGGACGAACAGAACATACTAGAAGAGCCGAAGCCATTGGAGGTGGTGGCAGAAAGAGCTGTCAAGTTGACAGATGAAGATGAAAAAGACATGCACATGGTGCATGAACTGCTCAGCAAGATTAAAGAAAGATCCAGAGCAAAGGAAGTAGCAATTGAGACAGCAAAACAAAAGGAAGCAGAGTTGCAGAAGAAGTTAGAGAATGCTATGATTGAATCTGAAAGTCATAAAGCATCACTCTACGATGCAGAAAACGAGAGAGACGGCTTGATACTCCAACTAGCCAAAGCTTCAAGAGAGGTAACAAGTTCGCAGGAAGCAAAGGAGCGAATAGAAGATGAGCTGGAGGCAGCCAAGGATGAGCTCATTGAGCTAAGGGAAAGAGTCGAACTTCAAGAAAGGACAATCACGAGACTCAGGACCACCCCTAGAGTTAGCAGAGCAGGAACAGAACAAGAGGGAGCCCTCGTACCAGCTCTGGAAGATCAGGTCAGAAGTTTGCAAAGAGAGCTAAGGTTAGAGCAAGTGCAAAGATTGCACATGGCGGAGGGATCATTGGCTGCAGAAGAGAGGCTCACATCAGAAAACCAAACACTAAGGACAGAAAATGAGGCCCTCCGCAAACAGCTCCAAGACCTCCAAGAGCAACAAAGAAGAGAAACAGAGCCACCACAAGAAGAAGCAGGGGGAGCAGCCATAGAGCTACCAGAAACTGGAGAGGCAACCACAATTGAAGATCCAGCCCCAGTTCAAGAAGTGGCCTCGACTGCAAGAATCTCTGAAGAAGAAGAACAAAGGCTCCAGGACCAAATAGAAAAGTCAACAGAGGAAAGTGCCAAGGCGGAAATGGAATGGGAAAGGAGACTCCTCATCTCCATTAGACTTCAAGGTTTAGACACAAAAGTGCTCCATGAAGAGTGGATGCAACCCAGCCTGCCTTTCCCTCTGATGAAATTTGAAGTGATAAAGACGAAAAAGAGAATAGAGGAGGAGCAGTATGTCGCTCTTTACGAAGGCGACATCACAAAGGATGAACAATCAAAGAAGATTGTAGATTCTCAACCTAGATGGAGGAAAGGTTGGCTGAACAAATACCCAGCCTACCTCATCTACTTGGTAGAGGCTCCAAAGGAGATTCGGGAGAATGCAACCTTCTGCCCGGTGCCAAGAGTCAGAAACTGGAAAGAGCATGGCAGGATTGCAGAAAAGAAGCCAAATTGGCTTAATTATCCCAGGATGCCAGGACCAAAGGAAGGAGAGAGAATAGGTAAAGCCTACATGGTGAAAACCCTAACGGGCACCATCAAACTCTTTACTGGCTCTCCTGACCTTTCGTGTCAGATGCTAAAGAAAATCTGCAGGACTCTCTTAGCATGCATTGAAGTGTTCGCGCCAGATAAAGCCACGACCTCGAGTCTACTATCGACGGCCGACACAGTGACGGATATGATGTATGATCTTTCATTGCAGCCATCACCAAAGGTGTTACATCTCTTATACCAAAGAATTATGTTTTTGCCTAGCTTCCACATGCAAACATTCGAAGAAGCTTTCTACACCGGCTTTTCACTCACGAAAGCAAAATATTCGGCCCAACCTTGACCATCGGCAACCTACGCTACGAATCACATTTGCAGATGCTCAAGACGACAGGACTCTATTGACCAAGCCTAAAAGTCATGTCAGGGACGACATGAACGCGGAGGGGGGGGGTGTTGAGCCAGCATGCACTACAAGAGGCTCTTCACATTAGCGACGCTCACACAGCGACGCTCAAAAAAAAAAATCCCGGCGTCGCTATAAGCGTCGCTATGAGCGTCGCTATGAGCGTCGCAAATTTACAAAGAAATTTGCGACGCTTATAGCGACGCTCATAGCGAAGCTCATAGCGACGCTCACTGGGGTAAAAAAAATAACCGAGCGCGCCCAAAAACTCAGATCTCAGATCTGAGTTTTTCGGCGCCCTCAAGCAAAGAGCAGGTAACGCTCTCCCTCACTCTCTCTCTCTCTCTCTCTCTCTCTCTCTCTCTTTTTCTTTTACACACACACACACACACACACACACACGAGGAGAGGAAGGAGAGCCAGGTATGCTCCTTCTCTCTCCTCATTCTCATGTTCCCTTCCCCTCTTTCTCTCTCCATCGCGCTCTCTCTCACACACACACACATACACACACACATATAGTGTTTTTGAGAGAGAGAGAGAGAGAGAGAGAGAGAGAGAGAGAGAGAGTGCAAAAACGCACACATACATAAACAAAGAATGCACACACACATTGAGAGAGAAAAAGAGAGAGAGAGCATGCATAAACAAAAAACGCACGCATTGAGAGAGGAAAAGAGAGAGAGAACATGCATAAACAAAAAACGCACACATTGAGAGAGGAAAAGAGAAAGAAAACATGCATACGATCCAAAAAAACGCACACACATTGAGAGAGAAAGAAAGAGAAACTAAGGGAGCGTCGTAGGAAACTAATTAAAATTAAAAGACCTAAAGATCTAGCCGACGAGGAGTTGAACTGAAGACCTATTATTCAAGAGAGAAATGGCATAATCAATCTATCATACTTGGCATGAGTGATAGAAAGGTTATACCATTTATCTCTTTTTATTGGCACACACATCCACACACGCGCACACACACAGGAAGAAGAGAGTTATAACGTCGTAGGAAACTATTTTAAAAGACGTTAAAGATTAGGTTATATGTAGACTTACATTAAATTAGATTTAGGTTTATTTTTAACTAGATTTACATTTATTTAAGCTAGATTTAGATTTATGTTATATTAGATTAGATGCGGGTCTCCATAGACTGCGATGCCTGCATGAAGCGGGTGAAGAAAGCCCTCAATGGAATATAGGGTATTGCTGCCTTCACTCATAGTGGGCTCCGTCGATCCAAAAGTACTGGTGAAATGTCTTCAGAAGATAGGGAAGAAGGTGGATCTTCAGGGCGGCAAGAGTCACTACATCCCCGACACAATGACCATCTAGACAACCTCTAGTCATTAGACTTACGTTAAATTAGATTTAGCTTTATTTTTAGTTAGATTTACGTTTATTTAGATTTACGCTTATTTACGTTAGATCGAGTCCACGCAAGAATTACTTACGGTTTAGGGTTTAGAGTTAGACGAACAATGAAAAGATCTACTGTGAAAAGATGTTAAGATGAAGTGAAGTGCTACAGCTAGAGAAGAGGCAAAGGGATTTTGTCCACTACATGCAGTATCATGTAGACGTGGGTGTCTAGATTTCTTGTACCCACAAATATAGGTATTGACCAATAAAGACGAGATTATAACCCGGTGGTTCTGATCTCCGTGCACCTCTAGACCGAGGTGTGCGGGGATTGGACATGACTAGAGAATGTGAGGTAAAGAGAGAGAGAGAGAGAGAGAGAGAGAGAGAGAGAGAGAGATAAGATGAAGAATGCCAATAGAATATTAAATTTGTTGTCTAGGTTATAAGTTTTTTATCCTCATTATGAGTAGCGACGAGGATGTGGGACCGTCCAACCGAAACACCTATCTCTCAACGAGGGTCTTATGTCCTTGTAATCAATGCAAGCATGCTGTGCGACGGACAAGACGTGTTTCTTTGCAGCACGTTCGTGAATTTGGCGAGTTCGATCCATCTATTATAGATCGAGTTGTTGCCAATTATAATTCGTCGGACTCTGACGCTGGCCAACAAGCAGCAATCTTGCAACCCAATAGACGTATTCGCAGGCGCTTTGGTCAAGCAGCATATGTGAGGCCACAAGATGTAGCCTCTGACAGCTCGGGGGATGATCATGCAGAGCACATTCCCAACGAGGCAATGTTTGAGCCCGAGATTGATGAAATGATCGAGACGATCATGGATTCAGAAAGGCTTATCTATGATGATATGAAAAGTGAAGCCGATACATCATTGTATAATGGAGCACGTATGTCTAGATTGAAAGCACTCCTGGTTCTTCTCAACATGCAGGCAAAGTTTGGATGGAGTGACACTAGCGTCACAGCGCTTTTCAGGTGATCTATTACAATTAGTTTACTTTAATAGAACTCATGGTGTATAATGATCTGATAGATTTTTACACGACTGTATCATATTTTTATGTTGTGTAGATTGCTGAAAGAGCACATTCTACCAGCTGACAATGTGATGCCAGATTCCCGAGATGAAGCAAGAAAGATTTTGCGAAACTTGGGGATGGATTACAATTCTATCCACGCTTGTCCTAATGACTGCATTCTTTTCAGAGGGGAATACACAGACATGGAGAAGTGTCCGAAATGTGATTCCGAAAGATATCGAGTAGATCTCCACGGGACAAAAATTGCACAAAAGGTTTTGCGACATTTTCCTTTGCTTCCTCGCATCAAGCATTTCTTCGAATGTAAGTCCATGGCCGCCCTAGCATCATGGCATGAGGTGCATTCAGGTGCATCTTCTTATTCACATAGTTGATGAGGTGGAAATAGCTGGCACAGTTCATTCCAGATGGATGTTCTTCTTAGAGCGTTTCATGAAAACGCTTAAGGGATATGTGCGTCAAAAGGCACGTCCGGAGGGTAGCATGGCAGAAGGTTGGTTGGTATCAGAGTCCCTAGTGTACATTGGAGAGTGGTTAGACGGATTTGATAAATCCCGGGATACGCTATGGCGAACCATAGATGATGAGCGCATATCTGGGATTGTCATGTGCAATCTCGGTGTTGAGAAGAAGATGACGGAAGATCTAGAGGCTAAAATCAACCGATTTTGCATGCTTCACAATCCAGTGATGCAAAAGTGGATTTCACAATATGAGGATGCAAAGCAAGAGCGACAAAGGGCACGAATCGAGTGGAGACGGGGAAGACGACCACCGATGCACTATCCAGCGGTTCTGGAGAGCCTACCAACCTTCATGAGCTTAAGATGGTTGCACAACCAATTGAAAAGCGCACAACAATGCGGTGACGAAGTGACTGAAGAAGAGTGGGAGTACTCTCGGGGTTGCGCGACCAAGGTAAGTTTGCAATGTACGACTAGCAAGTGACTTTATTTATAAACGTTTGAACGGCCACTCATAATCTTTGTTCGTTGTAGTATAAGTCATACACAGCAGCATGGTGTAAAGGTCGACATTTTAGGGTGGAACGAATCGACAAAAAGCGTTTTACTCAAGATTGTGGAATCATGGCAAAATTTGAACAGTCTAGTCGACGACGTTCCTCTGATGCAGATCCCGTGGTGGCGGAACTCACTTACTTCGGCACGCTGCAAGAGATTTTGAGGATCGATTACAGAGGATTTTTTGTCGACTTGTTCGACGTGCAATGGTTCAAGATAATCATGGAGGGTCGAAACGCTACTGTGCGTAGAGGAGAGTCTGGTTTTCTTGAGGTGGATTCTACTAAGAAATGGACTGACCTAAGAGACACTTTCGTACTACCCGAGCATTGTGAACAAGTAAGTATATAAATAGTTAACATCCCCCTTTTACAAGTTATGTGCTTGAAAGCTCTCATGTAAGTTATGTGGCTCTGGCAGGTAGTATTTCATCCTACAAAGTCTACATCAAACTGGTGGTACGTCATAGAGGTAGCCCCTCGTAGTGCAAGGACGTATGAAGGCTACCATGTGCCAATCACAACGACATCAATGGAGGAGATCAGAGAAGATGCTCAATCAGAAGCCGCTGCGGTGGTGCCAGACGAGCATCAAGATGCTACTGCTCTATATGGGGTGCATGCAGAGGAGCTACAAAATGAAACAGAGGATATGTGTTTAAACGGAGAGCTCTATATAGATATAGGAAGTTATGCTGAGTTATGCGAGGATGAGAGAGAGATCTCTTAAAGCCACAAATATTGTATTTGAACAATTTTGCTCCGTGCTGTAAAAGCTCTAGCTCTTTTGATTGAAAATTCTGAGTTTTCGACTTGCCTCTTCTACCACTCGATTCATTGCGTCATTGTATTTATATGCGTCATTACGTCATTGTATTTAATGGTATTTGCGTCATTGTCTACTCTATTCATTCAATATTAAGTTTAAATATTCGTGTGTTTAATGCAGGTATGGATGATGAGGAGTTTCTTTCTTCTTTGTCACCGCAGCAGAGACAGTGGTACGTGGAGCGTCATCGCTCTGGCGCATCATCGCGCGTTCCTACACCATCCGCATCTCCCTCTCTTTCGGAGCATTCGGCGCGCTCCGAAGCTTCGGCGTCGACGAGACGAGCGTCACACTCTTCTAGACACCGGCGCTCTAGTGGTGGCGGTGGCGGTTGTTGTGGGGATTCCGCCACCGATGCCTCCACACCGCCTCGTGTTCGACGAGGCTCTTTACCCTCCCCTTCTTTGCCCGCCCCCACACCAGCCACAGCATCGCCGTCTACGCCAGGTTTTGCACGGCTGACTGTTCCTAGAAGCTACACACCTCTACCTACTCCGCCAGGAGCCACCCCACTCGACACTCCTCGCTTCGGGGCCCAGACGCCGGTGGAGACACCTGACGTCCGTACCCCCATCGACACGCCGCTAGAGACCCCTGCCGGGACACCCAGGTTCACGCGTCACCGGCCAGAGGGCTTGCCTTACTCCGTCGACATCAGCGGCGGCATCGTCATGGATGATGACGGCAAGAAGGTGATCTCGCGCATGCGTGGTCTTTGCTCTCAGCTGTTTAGACACTATATACTAAACAAATGGAGTGAAGTACCAAGTGATTTAAAAAACAGAGTCATCAGCATACTTCATGATGAGTTTCCCGTTCCAACACGGGATCAGCGCTTCAATGAAGACCTGATGAAGATTCGAATGCGCGAATACTGCAAACACAAGCGTTCCGAAGTGCAAAAAGCAATCAAGAATGGGTGGAATAGGCCAGATTGGCTGGCCAAAGAAGATTGGAAGAATGCGAAGAAAGCAGCGCGCGAGAATCCCGACAAGTGGAAGCAACAAAAAGATGCAGCCAGAGCGCGAGTAGAGGCAGGGAGCTCGCACCACTTGGGGAGCGGTGGATGGGCATCATTTGAGGCCGATTTTGTAAGTCTTTTCACATTGCTCTTTATGCATGTTCGATAGTTTAGGGTTTATGAGTTTTTTATTTCTAACATAATGAAATCTTTGTATGTTTTGACAGTGGTCGATGACAGGACGTGATCCCACACCGTACGAGCGCGAGTACGCAGGCAGGAAGGGCTTAAACGCCTTGATGGACATTCTCAGTTCTCGCAGCGGCATGGTTAGTATTACGGTTTACTCTTTTTTATTTTTTGTATTGTTTTATAAATGTCGTTATATGTTTATACTTACTGAAAACTGTCTTATTGTCTTTTTTTGCAGAATCCGACAGATACGCCGCTTGGACGCGATGAGACGTCTGATTAGACGACGTCAGTTTAGCCGTAGCTAGATAGCATTAGTTTAGGGTTTCTCATAGCTTATGTATCATGAGACGGATTTTATACGTCTTTTTGAACCATGTATATTATTACATTTGTCACCGCAATTCCTTTTGCCAATCAATTCTTTATGCCTATGATGTTGTACAATTGTCATTATTACATTTGCCAATCAATTCAGTTTGTCTATGATGTGTACAATTGTCAATTTTGCAAACAATGCGTCTTGTGGGTGACTATTTTGGGTCTATTATTTATCTTTGCACTTTTTTTAAAAAGTGAATCAAGTACAATATGGTTGATGGGTGGCAGGGCATTCAATGCCCTGCCACCAAAAAAATATTCTCTCAGGCGTCGCTATAAGCGTCGCTATTTATGGCTCTGTAGCGTCGCTATATGCGTCGCTATACTCTTCTGTGAGAGCGTCGCTATAAGCGTCGCTATATAGCGACGCCTATAGCGACGCCTATAGCGACGCTCATAGGGACGCATATAGCGACGCTCTCGTAGCGACGCTTTTAGCGACGCTTATAGCGACGCTTTTAGCGACGCTTATAGCGACGCCGGGGGTTATAAAAACCCAGTGTATTTCCGTCGCTAAGAGCGTCACAAGAGCACATAACCTCTTGTAGTGGCAGAGGATCACACCCACATTTTTGCTCACACCCATCATTTTGTAACCATTGATTGTAATAAATGTCTTTCCGACATTAATTTTGATTTGAGCCATTCATTAAGTAACGGGACTCAATTGAGTTTCCAGCTTGTAATTCCAAAGTAAGTTCACCTGTTGATGTAAATAATTAGAGATGTTCTCACCTCCAAGGCTGAGGTATATAAGCCAAAGTTTTGTAACCTAAGGGAGATTCAATTATTAATCAAAGTGAGTTTTTGAGCGCCGTGACTGTGTCTGAGAGAGAGAGAGAGAGAGAGAGAGAGAGAGAGAGAGAGAGAGAGAGAGAGAGAGAGAGAGAGAGAGAGAGAGTCTTATCTTCTTGCTACGCAAGCTACGGGGCCGCCATTGGAGAAGCGACACCGCCATTGTGTTAGCAACAGTGAGAGCTACGCACATATACCAAGAGTGTGCGCTATCGGCTTCTATGTGTGGTAAGTTCCTACGAGCTTCGGTGTGAGTTTTCTTCCAACTCGTGTGTCGGAATAGAGCGTGCATCATATCTATAGAACCACAACGAGTAGAGCTACACATTAGTACCATCGGGGTCAAGTTTCGGTCACCTGTATTTTTCGGCCTGTCTTCATACGCGCTTACCGCACGGAGTGGTTATAGGTTGATTTTGTAGTTCAAGTCTTTAGGGTGTTGTTCGTACCTAGTGTATAGACTTCCCCTTGAGTTTGAGATCGATTCAATGATTCTAGATCCTGTTTCGTATAGCATTCGTTCGTAGTACGGATTTCAGTCACTTGCGTATTTTAGAACTTAGATTTGATTTCCTTAGTAGTGATTGTCATTAGAAGGTCGAGTAGGTGATTTGACACCCACCTAGTTGTTTCCATGCGCCTGCGGGTCAAGCTCCGTCCCCGTCTGACAAATTCTGTTGTTGGTTGAGTTCTCGCTATTTAGCTTCCGCTACCGGCGTAACCGCCTTAACACAGTTTATATTTTGGGTTCACACTGCTCTACTTGTGGGGAAACTCTGCCAAGATTTTTCCAAGTTATGATGGCTGGTTTTTTGGTCTTTTGAGCCATTTATGCTGTTATGCTGCTGAAGTTTTGGCAAAATCAGAGGATAAGTCAAGTGTGCCTTCTTGGGAGCTTCATGGTTGGCTTTAATGGATGATCAAAATGGCCCTCAATTCACTTCTTTTCATTTAACTCAGAGAATCCAGATAAATGTTCATGTGTCCAGGAAGATTTTTTTCCAGTAGCGCATAGTCTTTATGTTCGGGCCAAGAAGATTAAGAGAGATCGTGGAATGTTCTTTGCCTGTTGTAATTCCGATCATCAACTATGAAAACTCATTTGATGTGCATGTGTTTCTCCTTATCTAAAGTTGAGCTCCATTGAAGTTTCTGGGGATTGGGTTAGTCAAAAGTTTAGGGTTCTTGCACGTGTGTTCGAAGGGGTTCTCAAGGCATAGTAACTTGGGTAGCCATGGCTTTCTCTTATCCGGAGTTTCATGGAAGAAGTGATGAAGATGTGGAAGAAGTTTTGGAAAAGATCAAGGTTGCCTGCATTAGCAACCAGATTCATGACCGTGCACAGATGTTACGTCTTCTCCAAATCTTCTTGAAGAGTGATGCACGAGTTTGGTCCATAGCATTTGAAGAGGAGTTGCGTGTGGCTGATCCACCTGTAAGATTGAGTTGGGATAATCTACGACATGGGTTGGAAGTAGAGTTTGTGAAGATAGAAGATCCTGACAAAGTGTGGCAAGAAGTACAGGCTTTAGTGCAAAAGAAAGGTGAGCTAGTAGATGCATACATACGTAAGTTCTCATTGGCATGGGAGTGGATGTGCAAGGCCTTAACACCACAAGTATCCCTGCCTGACATGATGAAGAAGGACAGGTTCTTGGCTGGTCTTTGGGAGAATATACGTTGGAGAGTGGAGCTAAAGAAGCCTAGGACATATGAAGATGCACTAGAGGTAGCAAGGAACAAAGAGTGGAAGTTGAGGAAAATGATCCAGTTAGGGGTGGAATCTTTGCCCATGAGGTCTGAATTTCAGCCTATGGATTCTTCGCAAGGTCGCATGTCAGGGGTTCATCATGAGCCAGTGGTTTCTGTTACTCCTCAGGTTATGCCAGCAGTGGTCACTACAGGAGTCCAAGATGATGGGCTAAGGGAAGACATGAGACAAGTGGTAGATTCCACTGCCTTAGCCCCATGTCTTGCCTTAGCGACAGTGGAAGAGGATGCTTAACCCAATGGAGAAAGAGCCAGAGAGAGGTTTAGTGAAGGTGTTGGCAATGGATGAGCTACCAGACATTTTCCCAATAGTAGATGTATGGCACAAAAGAAAAAATCTGGGACAAGGTTATGTTGATGGCGGAGCCCAAATATGTGTCATAACACACTCATGCATTGAGAAGATGGGTCTTACAGTGACCGAGGTGTCAGGCTTTCAGATCAGATTGGCAAACCATCAAAAAGTAAAATGTTTGGGTGTTGTAAAGAGATTAGAAGTGGAGGCGTATGATGCAAAGGCAATGGTTGATTTTCATGTGATGCCAGCGGGGTTGGGAGCATATCCGATTATACTGGGTAGACCATGGTTACGTGTAGTGGGAGCTGTTCAAGATTGGAGACATGGTACGATTAGCCTTTATGGAAAGACATGTGCCAAGAAGCTTTATAATATGGACACAAGGAAACGATTGGAGCAGCTTTATGAGGATGAGGATGAGTCTAGCGATGAAGACTATTCCACGGTGACAGATGAGGACAGTGATAGTACTACCAGCAGTGATGAGGATGCTGATGTTGCATTTCTTTCGATGGACAAAGAAATCCAGGAGTCTGGTTTAGTTGCATTTGTTAATGAGGTTAAAGATGAAAGTGAAGGGCCTTATGAAGTGATTGAAGGGCTGATGCAAACCAAGGTTGAAATGTCAAAGAAGCAGGAATTGATGACACAAATGATCACTGGAGACCTCTCAGCTATGGAGAAGGAGATATATTTACATATGCAGGTCTATGCCAAAGTAATTGATGGTTTTCTTAATACAAAGTTGATGTATGGAATCTCTACAGGTTTTCCTTGGGAACCAGGTGTAACCTTGATTAAGCTTTTGATGCAAGGAATACCAAGTGTTTTTGTGTGGGATCCAGGTGGAATGAGCATCAGCTAGTGTTGTTGCTGCTGAGCATGAATGCTCTAGCAGGCTAGGGGATGGGCAAATTATGTCAAGAGTTTTTTGGAGCAAGGGATTGTGCATATGTACATACACATGCATGGTGCATCGAATAAAGGATTGCCCATTTTCCAGAGCCAGGTGGTTACGTGGGGCCCACATGTGTACAGGTAGGACAACATGTACATAGTGCATCCATTTTCACTATCACCAGTATCAATGTGTTTTTTCTATAATAATGAGGAGTTGGTAGCACGTAAAACTTCTCGAGGAAGCTATCCACGGGCCGACGACATGAGGTAAGCAGGTGCGTCAGGAGGACGAATGGGGTCAATACTTGCACACGGATGAGTACGGACACAACGTGGGTGTTTTCTTGTGATAATTATACAAAAATTTCATCATGAGAACCATCTTTTGGGGCCACTTCAAGTGGTTGCGGGATGCATTATTGAAAAAAGATGAGTGCCAGGTGTGCAGCTGATGCAAAAAGGTGACAACTATGCACTGCGAGGTCAGTTTTTGACTTGTTCGGGGTTCGTTTGAGGTCAACTAAAAGGCCAAGGGTGCCCAAGTAATACAGCTAAGTGTGGGAACTGAAAAAATAGAGAGAAGACCAGAAAAAGAGTGGAGAGAAGAGGAGGAATAGCCGCAACTGTGTTTTTGCTCATTTTGGAGCCTGTTTTGGCCGTAAACTGCTCATTCATTCGAGGTCGGATTTGAACACTTTGACATTGTAGATTGGGGTTTTGGGCCGTTCCGGACGCGATGGCGCTTTCCATTTTACCAAATTCCTCACTCTCTTTCTGCTATTTTTGTTGTGTAAGTTTCTCCTATGAGCAAAGCTTCTGCTCCAATTTGTGATTGTATCGGGCACCTTTTACCCATATTGTGTGAGCTATTTGCCCCATTGGTGTTGGCCCAAGTTCAATTGTATCTAGACATCATAAATTCTCCTCTTTTGAGCTGAGTTTTTTGGGTGTGTGTGTGTGTGTGTGTCTTTGTGTGGAGTGGGTAAATGGGTAGTCTCTCTCCTCTCACTCCATAGGTGTGTTCCCTGTCTCGGCCAAGTGGGTTGTGTAAGCCGACTGGTGTCCCATAGTGTGTGTGTATATCATCCCAAGAGCGTGTGTCACGTCATTATAGAGGCGTTGTGTGTGTTTCCATCCCGCTCACACCGGGAACTACCGTACTTGATCCTCCGTAGAACCTCCCTTTATAGGCCTTGCCCCTAGGATCCCATCTCCCTTGGCAGCCGCGGCCCTTGGTCCCCGGTCCATGACCTGCCTTGGGTTTTCCCTTGGCATTGTACACTTTCTCTCTCTCTCTCTCTCTCTCTCTCTCTCTCTCTCCCCTTCCCTCTCTCCCTTTATCTATCTCTGTCTCTCTTTCTCTCCTCCCCTCTCCCCCTCTATCTATCTCTATCTCTATCTCTCCCTCTTACCCCCCCTCCCTCTCTCTCTCTCTCTCTCTCTCTCTCTCTCTCCCCCTCTCTCCCCCTCTTTCCTCTCCCTCTCTCCCTCCCTCTTTCTCTCTCTCTTTCTCTCTTTCCCTCTCTCTTTATCTTCTTCCCTCTCTCCCTTTATCTATCTCTATCTCTCTTTCTCTCCCTCTATCTATCTCTATCTCTCTTTCTCTCCTCCCCTCTCTCCCTCGTTCTCGCATGTGCGTGTGTTTGGGGAGTAAAGTACAATAGGGAAAGAGGGGCAAGGGAAATGTTTTGTGATTACCTTAGGTTGTAGCACGGTCGCTCGATAGGTTGAGCTTCCAAGGACAAGCGTTGTAAACCCCATTCAATGAAGTCACTGAAAGGTAATCGAAGCTCCTCCTTGACCCGGAGAGAGGGAGTGAGGGTGTGGGAGGTGGAGAGGGGGAAGGAGCTTGAAGATGTAGCGATGACCGAGAGGAAGGAGGGCAGGGTATGCCAGAAAAAAACAACATACTCTACCCTTCTTCCTTTTTTAGGCATCAGGTTTTACCGTGGATATTATCGCGACCATTATTGCAGGTATTATCATGCCTATTCCTACGTAACGTCATTTCAAATGGATACAAGCATATCCGAGGTTGCAGAGGGGGGGGGGGGGGGGGGGGGGGGGGGGGGGGGGGGGGGGGGGGGGTAACATTTAATGGCCTAAAATCTTATGTGTAGCGGAAATTAGCATGAACATAGTGAGCATTTCATTAGAGTTGATTCCTAATGAGAATTACAAGAGTGCTTGGGTGGAGAGAGCAACAAAAAGCATAACACCTAGTTAGATAGCATCGACAATACTTTCAAAAGAGAGAGCAATTAAGCTATTGACAACAGTTGAGGACCGGATTTGCATGGAGCCGGTCCCCCCTCCAAAAGGCTTTGTATTATGGTTTCTCCCATCAAGAGAGACATTGTACAATACAATTCTTTGTGTTCCTTCAAGACGAGCTAGTGCAATGAAGATGGAAGCTTCATACACCAAGCAAAACACTTAATCAAACACAACTTGAATTATCCCCGTTCTCAGACCCAAGACCTCACACACCTTCGAAGATGGTGAGAGCTAGCAGGGTATGAGAGTAGATTGAGAGGAAAAAGAAGTATCTTACGAGAAAGAAGTACATCTCCTCACATAATCACTCATATTAGCATAGCTTAGCTTAGTAATTAGCTTGGTAGAGAAGATGAGCATGCATGGAAGCTTGGCTCTTGGTTGGATTTGCATCCACATGCCAAGAGAGTGTTGATGTAGGCTTCTATCTCACAAGCTTGGAGTAGGTGATGAGCTCTCCATTAAAGCTTGGGAGGAGATAGAGTATTTTCCCTTCACACATGGTCAAGTGTGAGAATGTGTGTGTCAATGCCAAGCAAAAATCAGCCCCCTCTCTCTCTTGGGCGAGCCCTAGCTGCTAAGTTAGTCTGGCTTTTGCTTCATTGGACCTCCCCAGGTCAAGCCAATAGGGATTAAGCAGCATAAGTGATAGCCTTCTGACATGTGTCCCCCTTTCCCCTTTTGTGAGAGCTTTAGATAATTAAATAATTAAACTAAACTCTCATTGGACCCCTTTGCCTCCTGGCCAATAGGAATCATGCAAGCCATGGGGCTCCTGAATGCTCATTGGACCCCTTGGGAGACTGCCCAATAGTCTTCTAGGACACTTAATTCTTATTGGTTTCTTTTATTAAATGTTTTTAAATTAATTAAACTAGATTTACTCTAGCCTAATTCTCATTGGTCCACTTCAAGGGTCTTCCAATAGGAATTGGGCATACCTTGTGGGCATCTGGCCTAGGGAGCTGACATGTGTCCCTCATTCCCTTTGTGTAAAGGGAGCCTGTGTGTGTGTGTGTGGCTTTCTCTCTCATCCCCTAGCTTTGGGGCTCGCCCCCTCCCATGTAGGGATGTAGAAAGACTTTTTGGGCACACACAAAGCATCCAATTTCCCTAAGGTTGACCTTTGGACACAACCTTTGAATTTTGGAACCTTAGCATTTTGGAAGTCTTAATGGGCTGAACCTTAGGGTCTTTTTAGCCCGTTGTTTCACATGGCTCTTTTGCAGATGGCCCCCCCTTTGGATCCCTATTTTCCCTCCTTTGGATCCCTACTGTGGCCGGTCTGCTAACTTAACCAATATTCTAGCTTTTTCTCCCTTGGCACTTCCCCACATTAAATGATCAGTTTAATATGAGAAAATCATTTAGGAGAATTAGATATTGATTATTATGACATTACCTCTCTCTTGAAATCATAGTCGTCCTCGACTATGGTGTAGAGAAGATAAAGCATATGCATGAGTCCTTTTCTTAGCGGGTAGAGGATCCCTATGTTACCCTACGACATCATTCCATAATGGATGACTAGTCCATTTGGCGCTTGAGAGCCTGAGGCTGCCGCAAGCATGTCTGCACATTAGTCCTATCAGTCTTCCATAGTAGAGTGACAAGCTCTACTTGGTGTTTGGGAGACGTCGTCTCCGCAAACTTGATCTAAGCATGCATACTACTTCATTTTTGTGCACAAATAAAGAAAAAGAGAGTCTTATAAGACAAAAATTTTTGTTCATTTTTAACATTTTGTACATTTGCTTACTCTTGGGAAGCATTGTAAGCATTGACAAGGTTTAGGTTATCCTTTAATTGTATGCCTTGCATCCATCTAGCATCTTCAAAAGGATAATTCTTAAACTTAATAAGATATCGTCGGATAGTCTTACCGCCTCTTAATACCTTGTCTTCATGTCGGAGAATGGACTCGGCTGCAGCACCGGCTGCTGCAGCACCTCCTCGTGTCCTCGATCTCCGGTGGGTCTTCAATAGTTGGTTCTTGAGGTGGCTCTCCTTTGTAAGGCTTTAAGAGGCTCACATGAAAAGCATTGTGTATGAGCCAATGATTGGGCAACTTAAGTTGATAGGCCATCTCATTGATTGGCCTAAGAATCTGGAAGGGACCATAGTACCTTTTTGCTAGTTTAGCATAGTACTTTTGGTGGCCCGTAGGATTCTTGCCCGTCGTGTGCCTTAATCGAGCCTTGGGAAACTTTAACAAGACCCAATCGTTTTCTTTAAAGGCTTGGGCTCTTCTGTGCTTGTCAGCAGCAGCCTTTTGCCTTTGCTGTGAGATAGAGATAGCATCCTTAATCTTTTGGAAAGATTCTTGTAGGTCTCGGCTATACTCATCTGCAGCGAAGATCTTCCATGTACCTAAGTAGCAAGGGACTTTTTGATCTTCCCTCAATTACCTCGAAAGGTGCTTTTCCTGTAGAAGTATGTACAGTGTTATTGTAAGCATACTCTACTAAGGGTAAGTACTTCTCCCATTGGGATCTTTGATCTACTTCCGTTACATAGGCTTTTAGTAGATCGAGAATAGTTAGGTTAGCTATTTCACTTTGGCCATCAGTTTGTGGATGATAGGCCGAAGAGAAGTTTAGCCTTGTTCCTAAATTCTCAAAGAGACCCTTCCAGAAATTACTGGTCATTCTAGGATCTCTATCCGACACTATGGACATTGGCAAGCCATGGTACTTGAAAATTTGTGAAATGAAGAGGGTTGCCATTTGATGGGCTTTGATAGTCTTTTTGACAGGTATAAAATGAGCTTGTTTACTGAACCTGTCTACTATCGTCCATATTCCCGTATTCCCATGGATAGACTTAGCAATCCAAAGATAAAATCCATGGATATGCTCTCCCACGGTGAATTAGGGATTGGCAAGGGTGAAGCAATCCAAGTTGCTTCCCTCTATCAAATTTTGTCTTTTGACATACACACATTTGGAAAACATACTCATGTATGTTCACTTTCATGGTAGGCCAATAGAAATATGTTTCAATTCCCTTTAAGGTAGACTGAATCCCTCTATGCCCCGCATATGGGGAAGCATGAGATTCATACATACTTTCTCACGTAGTGAGTTAGTAACGCATAGTCTATTGCCATAGAGAAGATAACCATCTTGTAAAGTAAATGGTTCTTCTTTCTTCCCTAATGCAAGGGCTGAAATCACATCTCTAAAATCGGGATCAATAGCATACTCATCTATCATTAAAGATAGATCATTGTGAGTTGCTATGGAAACCGCATTCACTCTCGGTCGTCTTGAGAGTGCATCGGCTACTTGATTATGCTTGCCAGCAATGTGAGCAATATGAAAATGAATTGCGAAAGGAAATTTGCCCACCTCATTTGTTTGTCGGAGAGCTTGGTCTGCGTCATGAAGTACTTAAGACTTTGGTGATCCGTTCGCAGAATGAAAGGAGTCCCCAATAAATAGTGCTTCCATGAGTCTAAGGCATGTAAAACTGCAAGGAG
Source organism: Adiantum capillus-veneris (assembly GCF_014529385.1). Lineage (NCBI taxonomy): Eukaryota > Viridiplantae > Streptophyta > Polypodiopsida > Polypodiales > Pteridaceae > Adiantum > Adiantum capillus-veneris. The sequence continues at coordinate 19,682,993 of NC_140949.1, read as the reverse complement.
TTCTTTTTCGTATATGCCTAGAGCTTGCTCAACAGGGTCGAGCCTTCGACTCTCATAGCCTATGGCGTGCCCTTCTTGGAGCAAAACAGCCCCAAGGCAATCACCACAAGCATCACATTGGACCTCAAATGGTTTTGAGAGATCCGGTAGTGTAAGCACAGGTTGAGAGATAAGCTTTTCTTTAAGCTTTTCGAAAGCATTGTTCTCCTTAGCAGACCACGTATACCTAACATTTTTCTTTGTTAGGTCATGTAATGGTCCCGCAATTTGTGAGAACTTTTCTATGAAGCGTCTATAGTATGCACACATACCTATAAAGCTTCTTAGTTCATGAAGATTCCCGTTTAGGGTTTAGGCCATCCTTTTATTACCTCTAACTTGGATGGATCCATTTGGATTCCATCTTGAGAGATAATGTGACCTAAATATTGAATCTCTTGCAAGAAAAATTCACTTTTCTTTCGATTAACATAATGTTTATTCTCTCTTAAAACTTGAAATATTACCTGGAGGTGTTGCTTATGTTCCTCTAATGAATTAGAGTAGATGATAATATCATCAAAGAACACTCCAGTGAAGGTTCGATGAGGTCTGAACAGCTTCTCCATCAAGCGGTTAAATGTGGCTGGTGCATTAGTCAAGCCAAAAGGCATGACAATGTATTCGTAAAGACCAAATGTAGTACGAAATGCGGTCTTTACAATGTCTTGATCAACTATCCTTATTTGATGATAGCCACTTTTTAGGTCAATCCTACTGAAGTAGGTCGATCCTTGTAGCTTATCAAATAGGTCTTCTACCGTGGAACGGGAAACCTATTCTTGATAGTGATCCTATTTAGTGCTCTTAGTCGACACACATACGATATGTGCCGTCTTTCTTTTGCACTAATAGCACAGGTGAGCAAAATGGAGATGAGCTAGGCCTAACCATGCCCTTCTCAATTTAACTCATGCACTTGCGCATAATCTCCTCTTGTTGAGCTTGAGAAACTCTATAAGGAGGTTTGTTAGGCGGTGAACTTCCTGGAAGAAGTTCAATTGCATGGTCGTCATTACCTCGTTTAGGAGGTAGCTCAGAAGGGATGTCGTCAATAAAGACATCTTGAACCCCTTGAGAAAATTGGATAACTCTAATTCCTTTTGGTTGCTTTTATTTTCTTTTGCTAAAGCATTAGGTTCATTTTGAGAATCTTTAACAAAAAATCATGTACACGGAAATAGAGCTCTTTATTGACTTGTTGAAAGCTGGTGTATGTACAATGGGGATGGTGTTACCCATCTCCCTAGCATCTATATACATGTCCTTTTCCCTGAACTTAAAGGAGATTCTCCTTTCAGGAAAATTTAACATGGGCAGCCAGACGGTCAAACCATGGTGCCCCTAGGATTACATCCTCATGCTTGAGAGGAGAGATAAAGAAATCCTCTTTGTCCACATAGCCTTGGACATGAAGCCTCAATTCCCGATTAAGGGAGTGACTGAAGCTTCTTGCCCCTTGAAGGCACTGTTTGCGGGTAGGATATCTCCCATCTCGTAGGATTGTATGCCTAGCTTGGTGGCTAACTCCATAGATATGAAATTGTGAGTAGAACCACGGTCAAAGAGAATAAAAGCATCTGTTCTCTTACCTTTCCCCAAGCATGGCATAGAGGAGATCCTTTGTGGTGAGTTTGGTGAATCTCCTCCTTTGGATTTCAACCAAAGAAGCTCTAGGAGGATCTTGGCGGTTGTTCTTTTGGGGACAAGCGCGGTACGCATGCCCTTGTTCGCCGCACTTCAAACACCGGTTATCTTTACGATAACGCTCAAGCTCTTCAGGAGAGAGTTTATTCTTTCCTTTGTAAACTCCCTTCTCTTTAGCTTTGTTGGAATTGCCCTTAGGAGACTTTTGGACTTTGTCCTTCCCTTAGGCTCATTGGAACCTTTGTTTTCCGGGGGCTTATTATTTCTTTTACCCCCCGTTTGGAAATTGATTCGCGAGGCCACCATAGTATGGTGTGTATTACCGCCGATATGGTACGTGGCCTTTGGGAGTTGACATACTCCGCCATTTCTTCGGTTAAGCCCGCACAAAATTGTTGCTTTTGCTCTCCGAAATCCAACTTTTTGAAGACAGTGGCTTTGAGTTGTAGGTCCCAAAACTTGTCTACATATTTGTGGATGGATTCATTGGGAGAGAGAGCTTTAAGCTTCGCCATTCGGTGAGTACTTTGTCTTTGGCATCGGTGGCCAAAAACTGCTTCATAATGGAAGCTCTTAAAGCCTTCCATGTTCGTGGAGCTTCACCGTTGGCTCGTAGGCTAGACCACCATTGTCTGGCGGACTTTTGAAAGTTCATAGCTACATGGCGTAGCTTAGAGGACTCCGTGAAGCCCTCATCTCCAAACGCGCATCGAATTGCTGGATAAAGGCCAAAACTTTGTCTGTAGCACCGAAGGTGCCATCATAGGTAAGGAAAGAGATGCTCTTCCCTCCCTCTTTGATTTTCTTCAGCTTGGACGACCTCTTCCATGCGGCATAGGATTTCCTATGGCCTCTTCTTTTTGATGGTTCAAAAGTTCCACCATCACTTTCTTCAGAAGATGAAGAATTTGAAGAAGGTGGAGAAGAGGGTGACCTCTTTCTCGCCTTTTTCTTGTCTTGATCTTTGTTGTCTTCACCATAGCTTTCATAAGAGGAAGAGGATAAAGAAGATGGAGAAGAGGGTGTCCTCTTTCTCGCCTTTTTCTTCTCTTGCTTTTTATCATCCTCTTTGAATTATGGCGTGGAGAAGAGTGTGATGGTCTTCTCCGCTTTGGTGGTGATGGAGAGCGTTTTAGCCCGCCGTCTTCGTGGAGCCATCTCCGCCGAGGTGGCGGGGAGACTCGCTTCTTTCTCGTTCCTTTGGTGGAGGCTCTTGAGTTCTCCTTTGGGAAGGAGATGCATCATCAAGAAGTAAGTTCTTGAGCCCTTCATATGGATTCTCTTCTTCTTCCCGAATCGGAGAGAGACCTCTTTTGGTAGTCTCACAAGGAGGCTTCCTAGGTGTTCTCTCGTCATGGTGAGGAGCTTGGAGAATCCCGTGAGCACGGAGCTGCCATTGCACTTCACTTTGGAGAGATGGATTGCCCATGGCTTGTTGAAGCCTAGAAACAAGATAATTAACAAGCATTGAAGCATCATTAGTAGCTTGCTCATGAGCAAAATCAAAGTTATCAACATTAATTTCACTCTCTTTAATATTGTCAGCCATTCTAACAACTTTTAGGTGTAAACTTTTTAGGTGTACTTTGGCACTTCAAGCCCTAGTTGCTACTCCTCTTTACCCCTTTAGAAAAAGCACTCAAGCTACTGTACCCGCGGCTCGAATACCATTAATTGCAAGGAATAGAAGAGAGGGTCTTTCGACACCAAAACAGCACCGGCTCCTGTCAAGCTTCTAATAGCTCAATAGTGGTTAATCCGTAGGCAAGCCCGTAGGACTCCACTATTAAGACCATAGCTCTCGACGGTGATGCCCCGTTAACTGCACAAAGGCAGGCGCACTGCAAGGCTGAAAAAATCCCTATTCTACTTACTCACAGGCAATTAATAATACAACCATTTGTAGCTAGCTTGAGGACCTCCCTTCTTGAGCAAGAAAAGAGAAACCTTGAGCTCTGATACCAATGTAACATTTAATGGCCTAAATCTTATGTGTAGCGGAAATTAGCATGAACATAGTGAGCATTTCATTAGAGTTGATTCCTAATGAGAATTACAAGAGTGCTTGGGTGGGAGAGAGCAACAAAAAGCATAACACCTAGTTAGATAGCATCGACAATACTTTCAAAAGAGAGAGCAATTAAGCTATTGACAACAGTTGAGGACCGGATTTGCATGGAGCCGGTCCCCCTCCAAAAGGCTTTGTATTATGGTTTCTCCCATCAAGAGAGACATTGTACAATACAATTCTTTGTGTTCCTTCAAGACGAGCTAGTGCAATGAAGATGGAAGCTTCATACACCAAGCAAAACACTTAATCAAACACACTTGAATTATCCCGTTCTCAGAACCAAGACCTCACACACCTTCGAAGATGGTGAGAGCTAGCAGGGTATGAGAGTAGATTGAGAGGAAAAAGAAGTATCTTACGAGAAAGAAGTACATCTCCTCACATAATCACTCATATTAGCATAGCTTAGCTTAGTAATTAGCTTGGTAGAGAAGATGAGCATGCATGGAAGCTTGGCTCTTGGTTGGATTTGCATCCACATGCCAAGAGAGTGTTGATGTAGGCTTCTATCTCACAAGCTTGGAGTAGGTGATGAGCTCTCCATTAAAGCTTGGGAGGAGATAGAGTATTTTCCCTTCACACATGGTCAGTGTGAGATGTGTGTGTCAATGCCAAGCAAAAGTCAGCCCCCTCTCTCTCTTGGCGAGCCCTAGCTGCTAAGTTAGTCTGGCTTTTGTTCATTGGACCTCCCAGGTCAAGCCAATAGGGATTAAGCAGCATAAGTGATAGCCTTCTGACATGTGTCCCCTTTCCCTTTTGTGAGAGCTTTAGATAATTAAATAATTAAACTAAACTCTCATTGGACCCCTTTGCCTCCTGGCCAATAGGAATCATGCAAGCCATGGGGCTCTGAATGCTCATTGGACCCTTGGGAGACTGCCCAATAGTCTTCTAGGACACTTAATTCTTATTGGTTTCTTTTATTAAATGTTTTTAAATTAATTAAACTAGATTTACTCTAGCCTAATTCTCATTGGTCACTTCAAGGGTCTTCCAATAGGAATTGGGCATACCTTGTGGGCATCTGGCCTAGGGAGCTGACATGTGTCCCTCATTCCCTTTGTGTAAAGGGAGCCTGTGTGTGTGTGTGTGGCTTTCTCTCTCATCCCCTAGCTTTGGGGCTCGCCCCCCCTCCATGTAGGGATGTAGAAAGACTTTTTGGGCACACACTAAGCATCAAATTTTCCTAAGGTTGACCTTTGGACACAACCTTTGAATTTTGGAACCTTAGCATTTTGGAAGTCTTAATGATTGGGCTGAACCTTAGGGTCTTTTTGCCCGTTGTTTCACATGGATCTTTTGCAGATGGCCCCCCCTTTGGATCCCTATTTTCCCTCCTTTGGATCCCTACTGTGGCCGGTCTGCTAACTTAACCAATATTCTAGCTTTTTCTCCCTTGGCACTTCCCCACATTAAATGATCAGTTTAATATGAGAAAATCATTTAGGAGAATTAGATATTGATTATTATGACAGTATCAGTTATTTCATTTCTTAGCCTTTAAAGGTTTTTATAAGGATTTTTAATTCTTTTATGAGTACTTTTGGATCCTTTTTAATTGTATTTTTTAAGTCCACTTTTATTTAAAAATAAATGTAGCACTCATTGCACTTTATTCTCTTTGAATTTAATATTTTTTTAAAAAAATTAGAATTTAGAACTTTTTCTAATTAGTTAATTATTTTTAAGGGCACATATGACTAAATAAACAACTTATCGTGTGTGCAAGACATCAACTATTTGTCATCGTGGCTTGGACATCAAGCCAAGAGAGGATGTCTAACTTTGCATTGATCTGCATCAAGATAGTGCCAAGGCAACAAGAGGGTTATTAAATTGGGAAGAAAGAAGCATTGAGAAGGAGGTCCTAAAGAGGTGAAAGCTATTGTTTATGAAGACCCATTGTCAGGGATCACTCGTCTAAGCGTAACTCATGCAAAAGAATTTTCAACTTGAATATCGTGTGAACCACCGTCTGAGAGGGTGCACAAGAAAGTGATTAGGAGAAAGGGTGAACGTCCATTTGGTGGGAGGAGGAGAACACTATGATGAAAAGAGGGATGAGGGCCTCATGCGAGCATCAAGAGACACTTTATGGGAACAAGGGTGTTTTTCCATTAAACATCATGAGTTATAGAACCTTAAGGCAAGAAAAACACAAAATTTAAGACTCATGCAAATTACCACCACCCTAATGAACACATGAGGAGACAATTGAAGGACAAGGAGTGACTTGCCTGCAGAGAGAGAGAGAGAGAGAGAGAGAGAGAGAGAGAGAGAGAGAGAGAGAGAGAGAGAGAGAGAGAGAGAAATCAAGTAATACAAGCATGTAGTTTTGGACTTCCATATACAACATCATTCTTACACTCACTCTCTCAGAGGACATAAAATTGCCGCTCCTAGGCAAACACACACACACAACACACACACACACACACACACACAACACACACACAGAGAGAGAGAGAGAGAGAGAGAGAGGAGAGAGAGAGAAGAAATCAAGTAATATAAGCATGCAGCTTTGGACTTCCATATACAACTTCATTATTACACTCACTCTCTCAGAGGACATAAAATTGCCACTCCTAGGCAAAATATTATCTATAATTTTGGGGGTTTTACCTTTTTTTTTAAAATTCAAATAAATCTTCGTACCAGATAAGAGCTTATAAAAGCTTCCAAAATCTAATTCAAGACAAGGAGAGTAAATGTTGCATCCGAGCAAAGTAATAAGCTTGATGTCCACGATTAACCTAGAAAACAAGATAGTTGAAAATACCACCAATGTATGGTCTCTCAATGTCTTATCTTTTTTTCCTAAAGTATAAAGTTCTCTATTTCTCTCTCTCATGCTATGTACGTGTGTGCATGCATGCATGCAGATATTTTCCATTGCCAGACAAATCATGTAAGACTAGTATGTGACCCGTGTGTTGTTGTGGCCAAGGAAGCACCACCTCTATTCTCATAGGGCTATCTTCTCTTCCAAGTGGAACACTATCAATACTCTCTTCCTACATGTATAGTCTATCACATTTCTAAAAGTCATGCATGACACGACCTCGTAATAGATGCTGCAAAGCATTCTTTTATACCAAGATTGAGAGCTTCTCATAGATTTTTCATGAGGTGCTAGCCCTTGTTCACCAAACTTAGGAGTGTTATAGTTCTATTGGTGTGTGTATATATATAAAGAGAGAGAGAGAGAGAGAGAGAGATTCTTTCTTTTGTTCTACTTTGATCTAGCAATGCTACCTGCAAGCTTGATTATAGAGATAAGATAAGCTAGCATGTTGTGAAGAGATAAAAACTAAGAGAATTCAAGGTAATGATATATATATATATATTTTTAATGGAGTGGGTTCTAATATTGGTCTCAATGATAGGAACACAATTAGATTCAATGTCTCTGTTCCACTCTCTTACTTGCTTCTATCCTTTCATCTTTCTTATGAGCAAGACATGGTAGTAGTGTACATCGTAACTACTTAGACTTGACAAAAGTGCTACCGAGTCAAGAAGTACAAATTGGGTAAGCTAGTAAGCTTTTAAATATGAAGGCCCATCATTGCTACTACAATGTGTAGTTATAAAACTTATCATATCTAAGGGTAGAGTTATGAAAATATTAGTGTCATACTTTCCAATGTACCAAGAAAGATTCTAGTTTCAAGGAGATGAGTTGGAATATTTTTAATATTAAGAACGTGATTGACTCTTCCATCTATGTTTCTCTCTAGATGCCTTGCTTGCATCTCTATCTATGTTTTGTGCACAAGCATAGTAATGTTTTACATTTTTACCTAATATAATAATGCATAAGTAACTTAGTACAATAAGGTGCACACTATTTGTTCATGTACACTTTCAAATCATTCGCACCTTAAAATGTGATAAAAATGAAATAAAAATAAGTCACTCAATTGTTTATTTTTGTGAGAGTTTTGGCCATTATGCTAAACTAAAGGACGTGGTGCAAAATTGAGGTTGTGGCCTTAAATCATGCATGTCATTGATCTCTATCTCCCTCTCTCCCAAAATTTTTAAAAAATGTTCCTTGTTGAGAGGAAGATTGTATTGAACCATTTACATGCTTGAGCCTATTCCCTTACACACAATCTATATCATAACAAAAATTTAATGGCTTAGTTCTTGCTACCTTAACTGAGAGATCATACATTGAGGTAGTGCAGGAGAGCCTCTTCTCATATACACATTATGTCCCTTGAAAATTTGAGAGTATAGATATTATACCTACTTGAGTGCTCAGTTTTTTATCACATGAAATTTCTTGTCTTATATTTTAGCCTAGATCATGGCCTACATTTCTTTGTCTCCCATAAACTTTATGGATTTAATTTGTTATTTGCCACCATTATATACATGGTCTTCAAGCATGCTACCTTGAGTATTTGGTCCCATAGGTCAATATAACGTTTAAGGACAATGACTCTCTCTCTCTCTCTCTCTCTCTCTCTCTCTCTCTCTCCCCCCCCCCCCCCCCAAAAAAAAAAAAGAAACTTTGAGGTCATTGTGATTGTTTCTACAATATTAAAAATCTCACCCCCTCTCCCTCCTTGAGAAAGTATGTAATCGTATAAGCACTTGCATTCAAAAATTGAGACTCATTAGCTATATTTTTTAGGCCTCTTTCTCTCTTCTTCTTCTCCTTCTTCTTCTTCTTCTTCTCTCTCTCTCTCTCTTCTCTCTCTCTCTCTCTCTCAAAATCATTTGATGTATTTGACACTCAATTATTTATTTTGGTGACGTTAAACATTTTGTGTGTATTTGTGTGTGTATACGTGTGTGCGGCGCCTATGTGTCTTATTTAAGCTATGCAACAGGATGACTCCTTGTCAGAGTGTTTGGAGAAGGTTTGCCTAAGCTTAGCTGTTGAGAGGCTAAATTAATCTCTCTCTCTTCTCTCTCTCTCTCTCTCTCAAACTCATTTGATAGTATTTGACACTCAATTATTTATTTTGGTGACGTTAAACATTTTGTGTGTATTTGTGTGTGTATACGTGTGTGCGCGCGCCTATGTGTCTTATTTAAGCTATGCAACAGGATGACTCCTTGTCAGAGTGTTTGGAGAAGGTTTGCCTAAGCTTAGCTGTTGAGAGGCTAAATTAATGGGTCTCAAACCGTGTTAATAGAAAGTAAAGCGGGTAATAATAGTCAAAAAATGCTCTAAATTGTAAAATTTAGAGATTATTAGTAATTTTGGTATGCATCTTAATGGAAAGGAGATGTGCATTGGAGATACATCAACAAAGTCAAGTCCATTTTGGCTACAAAAGAACAGGTGCCAAAAGGTTCTTGAGGACTTGTGTGTGTGTGTGTGAGAGAGAGAGAGAGAGAGGGAGGGAGAGAGAAAGAGGGCCTAACTTATGTGAGTGATCATTGTATCACTCCAATTTTATCAGATGCTTCAAATCTTTGAAATAATTTGAGTTTTTTTCTATGATATTCAAATATTTGATAACTTTTTTACTTACATAATTTTTTTCTTAAACTCTTGACTTATCAACACATAACCCTCCCCTTCTACCCTTGCATAATGTCAATCAGAGAAGATGCTTGCAAACTAGTGTATCAACAAATAGCACTGGCCACACACACATACACACACGCACATGCACATATATATATGTGTGTGTTTGTGTGTACATGTTGAGCCAGCAGAGGATCACACCTGCATTTTTGCTCACACCCATCATTTCGTAACCATTGATTGTAATTAATGTCTTTCCGACATTAATTTTGATTTGAGCCATTCATTAAGTAACGGGACTCAATTGAGTTTCCAGCTTGTAATCCCGACGTAATTTCACCTGCTGATGTAAATAATTAGAGATGTTCTCACCTCCAAGGCTGAGGTATATAAGCCAAAGTTTTGTAACCTAAAAAGGGATTCAATTATTAATCAAAGTGAGTTTTTGAGCGCCGTGACTGTGTCTGAGAGAGAGAGAGAGAGAGAGTCTTATCTCCTTGCTACGCGAGCTACGGGGCTGCCATTGGAGAAGCGACACCACCATTGTGTTAGCAACGGTGAGAGCTACGCACAGATACCAAGAGTGCGCACTATCGGCTTCTACGTGTGGTAAGTTCCTACGAGCTTCGGTGTGAGTTTTCTTCCAACTCGTGTGTCGGAATAGAGCGTGCAGCATATCTATAGAACCACAACGAGTAGAGCTACACATTAGTACCATCGGGGTCAAGTTTCGGTCACCTGTATTTTCGGCCTGTCTTCATACGCGTTTATCGTACGGAGTGGTTATAGGTTGATTTTGCAGTTCAAGTCTCTTTAGGGTGTTGTTCTTACCTAGTGTATAGACTTCCCCTTGAGTTTGAGATCGATTCGATGATTCTAGATCCTGTTTCGTATAGCATTCGTTCGTAGTATGGATTTCAGTCACTTGCGTATTTTAGAACTTAGATTTGATTTCCTTAGTAGTGATTGTCATTAGAAGGTCGAGTAGGTGATTTGACACCCACTAGTTGTTTCCATGCGCCTGCGGGTCAAGCTCCGTCCTCGTCTGACAAATTCTGTTGTTGGTTGAGTTCTCGCTATTTAGCTTCCGCTAGCGGCGTAACCGCCTTAACATTTGGCGCCGCTGCCGGGGACGAAAGCCCTAAGTAGGTCACCTTAGACTAATCCTACGAGGTGAGTCGTATAAACTACTTTGATACTTTAGTTAGAAAAGATTCTAGGAGTGGTGGACTCGAAGATCTCGAGATGATACTAGGAAGTGGGGGTATTCCTGGGTCTTCCGCGTTGACAGTATTTTTTAGTCTAGCTTAGATTAGATTGTTTTTTTTGATAGTGTTTAAGTGGTTGTTGACATAAAAAGCATTTGCTACTCCTTGTGTGGTAGTAAATCTCTTTATATTTTCAATTGCAAAAAAATCCATTTTATGATTAGAAGTAGCTTAGGTAGGGCCTGATTTGATCCTGATCTAGAGCTATCAATGGTGTTCTATTTGCTTGATGTGTTTGATTGCATGTTAGATCACTGACTGAAAAAGTCGCTTTGGTAGTGAAAATATGCAAATAACAAAGTTCAGAAAATTTTCTGTGTAACTGATTGTTGCTGAGCACTTAAAAGAGCTATTGGAAGAGTTCTGTGCTGAAAAACTAGAAATCTGCAACTTTAGACATCATACGCGTAATGATGTCTTAGACCTAAACAGAGACTAAAATTGAAAATTTTGACATTGCCAGAGTGTTTAGAAGGGGGGGTTTTACCCTAAGATCAACTTAAAACAAGAGCATTTAACACTCAAAAAGAAACCCGAAAAGACAAGTCGGAGTCCAAGAAACGCAAAGAAAAGAATAGGAAATTTTGGATTCAGATCTTGTTTTTACATTCAAACCTGACAAAAACACTTTGAAACTCAATTATAAACATTGGAGAAGGCTTAAAACCAAAAAATAGTCAAAATCTGGGACAAAAGACATCATACGCGTATAATGTCTTTTGGCACATCCACTGCTTATTTTGAAATCTGACCTGGCAAGATGTTACAAACACTGTGGAAGCATAAATATCAAGTTTGGACCCAAATTGATGAAAAAGACATCATACGCGTTATGATGTCTTTGACCTAATTTTGACATATTTTGATAACTTTGCCAACACAGATCCATTGTAATAGCTGTCTAGAGGTTATATTTCAAGTTCATCCCATTTGGATCACAATGACCCAAAAATCAAGTCAAAAGCGGAAAAAATTGCCAAGAAAAGCCTAATTTAGCCATAACTTGCTCAAACAGAGTTCAAACTGAATTTTGTGAGTGAACAGAGCATAAAGGGGCCACTGAGAGTGAGCATAACCAAAATAGTCAAAATCTGTGAAAAAAAGACATCATACGCTGTCAGGAGTTTTTTGGAGCAAGGGATTGCGCATATGTACATATACATGCATGGTGCATCGAATAAACGATTGCCCATTTTCCAGAGCAAGGTGGTTACGTGGGGCCCACATGTGTACAGGTAGGGCAGCATGTACATAGTGCATCGATTTTCATCGTTACCAGTACCAGTGTGTTTTTTATACAATAAGGAGGAGTTGGTAGCGCGTAAAACTTCTCGAGGAAGCTATCCGCGGGCCGACGACGTGAGGTCAACATGTGCGTCAGATGGCATCTAATGGCGTCAGGAGGGCGAACGAGGTCAATATTTGCACGCAGATGAGGACGAACACAGCTTGGGTGTTTTCTTGTGAGAGTTATGCAGAAAGGTCATTATTAGGACCACTTTTTGGGGCCACTTCACGTGGTGGCGAGATGCATTATTGGAAAAAAAGCTGAGTGCCAGGTGTGCGAATGATGCAAAAAGGTGACAACTATGCACTGCGAGGTCAGTTTTTGGCCTGTTCGGGGTCCGTTTGAGGTCATCTAAAAGGCCAAGGGTGCCCAACTAATAAAGCTAAGTGTGGGAACTGAAAAAACAAAAAGAGAGAGAAGACAGAAAAAAACGTGGAGAAGAGAGGAGGAACAGCCGCAGGTGTGTTTTTGCTCATTTTGGAGCCTGTTTTGGCCGTAAAACTGCTCATCCGAGGTCGGATTTGAGCACTTTGACATTGTAGACTGGGGTTTTGGGCCGTTCCGGACGCGATGGCGCTGTCCATTTTGCCAAATTCCTCACTCTTTTCCTGCTGTTTTTCTGTGTAAGTTTCTCCTATGAGCGAAGTTTCTGCTAGTTTGTGATTGTATCTGGTATCTTTTACCCATATTGTGTGAGCTGTTTGCCCCATTGGTGTTGGCCCAAGCTCATTTGTATCTAAACATCAGAGAATTCTCCTCTTTTGAGCTGAGTTTTTTGGGTGTGTGTGTGTGTGTGTGTTGTGTCTGTGTGGAGTGGGCAAGTGGATAGTCTCTTTCCTCTCACTCCAGAGGTGTGTTCCCTGTCTCGGCAGGTGTGTTGTCTAAGCCGAGTGGTGCCCCATAGTGTGTGTGTGTATCTTCCAAGAGTGTGTGTCGGGTCGTTATAGAGGCGCTGTGTGTGTGTTTTCATCCCGCTCACATTCTTTTGGCGCCCCCACGGAGGATCTTCTTCGAGTACCTTCTGCTTCGAGCTTCGAGCTTCGAGCTTCGGGATTACAGTTGCAGGTTGCAGATTACAGGTTACAGGTTACAGGTTATAGGTTACAGGGACAGGTACAGGTACAGTGATTCACACAGGTACAGGTAGCTGGAGTACAGTGATATACTAGCAGTGATGTCACGTGCAGTTGTTGTGGGAATGCATCACTTGGCGCCTATTTGAGCGCATTGTCTGTTGATTGTACGTTACTTGTGGAAACTGCCATTGTAGCCTTTGTGGAGCCATATATGGTTTTATTTGGCAGTCCCAGCCATTTCTGAGACTTGGTCTGGAAGATAGTCATTTCTGAGACTTGACTAACGCGATTTGCATTAGCTTTCGAGATCCTTTTGGTGATACAGGTAGCTGGAGTACAGTGATATACTAGCAGTGATGTTACTTGCAGTTGTTGTGGGAATGCATCACTTGGCGCCTATTTGAGCGCATTGTCTGTTGGATTGTACGTTACTTGTGGAAACTGCCATTGTACGCCTTTGTGGAGCCATATATGGTTTTATTTGGTAGTCCCAGCCATTTTCTGAGACTTGGTCTGGAAGATAGTCATTTCTGAGACTTGACTATACGCGATTTGCATTAGCTTTCGTGTGAGGGTCGATAGCGTGAGGTTTTTATTGAGCTGGGGGATTCTCAAATGTGGAGATCCTTTCGGTGATACAGGTAGCTGGAGCACCCTTTCGTGACCTCGCCATAGGCTATGTACTAGTGAGTCCTACTTGATGCTCGGGTTCTATTGTTGACAGTTTATGCATACATAGACAGTCTATATTTTGGGTTCCTACTGCTCTACTTCTGGGAAAACTCTGTCGAAATTTTCCAAGTTATGATGGCTGGTTTTTTGGTATTTTGAGCCATTTATGCTGTTATGCTGCTGAAATTTTGGCAAAATCAGAGGTTGAGTCAGGTGTGCCTTCTTGGGAGCTTCATGGTTGGCTTTAATGGATGATCAAAATGGCCCTCAGTTCACTCCTTTTCATTTAACGCAAAGAATTCAGATTAATGTTCATGTGTCCAGGAAGATCTTTTTCCAGCAGCGCATAGTCTTTATGTTTGGGCCAAGAAGATTGAGAGAGATCCTGGAATGTCCTTTGCCTGTTGTCATTCCGATGATCAACTATGAAAACTCATTTGATGTGCATGTGTTTGTCCTTATCTAAAGTTGAGCTCCATTGAAGTTTCTAGGGATTGGGAAGTGAAAAGTTTTGGGTTCTTGCACGTGTGTTCGAAGGGGTTCTCAAAGCATCATAATTTGGGTAGCCATGGCTTTCTCTTATCCCGAGTTTCATGGAAGAAGTGATGAAGATGTGGAAGAATTTTTGGAAAAGATGGAGGTTGCCTGCATTAGCAACCAGATTCATGACCCTACACAAATGTTACGCCTTCTCCAAATTTGTTTGAAGAGTGATGCACGAGCTTGGTCCAAAGCATTTGAAGAGGAGTTGCGTAGGCTGATCCACCTATAAGATTGAGTTGGGACAATCTAAGGCATGGATTGGAAGTGGAGTTTGTGAAGATAGAAGATCCTGACAAAGTGTGGCAAGAAGTACAGGCTTTGGTACAAAAGGAAGGTGAGCCAGTAGATGCGTACATACGTAAGTTTTCATTGGCATGGGAGCGAATGTGCAAGGCTTTAGCACCACAGGTACCCCCGCCTGACATGATGAAGAAGGACAGGTTCTTGGCTGGTCTTTGGGAGAATATACGTTGGAGAGTGGAGCTAAAGAAGCCTAGGACATATGAAGATGCACTAGAGGTAGCAAGGAACAAAGAGTGGAAGCTGAGGAAAATGAGCCAGTTAGGGGTGGAGTCTTTGCCAATGAGGTCTGAATTTCAGCCTATAGAGTCTTTACAAGGGCGCATGTCAGGGGTTCATCATGAACCAGTGGTTCCTGTTACTACTCAGGTTATGCCAGCAGTGGTCACTACAGCAGTGCAAGATGATGGCCTAAGGCAAGACATGAGGCAAGTGGTTGATTGATGAAGAATCTCAGCCTAAACATGCTAGGTCAAGTGGGAAGTAATCGAGGTCGAGGGCGGTTTGCAAATCAGCCAGGAGGTGAAGAAAGACCTAGGAATGGTGTTGGACAAAGCAATGGTAGGTTTTGGAGGCAGACGCCCACATGTTATAATTGTGGAGAGTTGGGTCACATCAGCCCGCAATGTGATAAGCCACCAAGGATGGGGGGAGACATGTATCCATTGCCAAGACAGGTGCTAACTAGGTCAAATGATTATGGCATCGAAATTAAGGGAGACGAAGGAACCAGTGGACTGACCCAGGAGGAAAAGGGAAAGACAAAAGTGCTAAGTGTAGTCACCTTGGAGAAGGCATCAAAGCTAGAGGATACATTAGTGATGCCTATTGGGAAGAGGACCATAGAGGATAAAGAAGGAAGAAGTGCCCCAGGTCCTAGTAAGAAGAAAGGAAAGAGCCATGAAGGCGAGGATGTCAAGGCCAAGAGGAAAAGGAGAGCTCGTCGAAAGTTTCATGTTTCAGACTTTCCACTAGGGGATGGGCAATTAAGCTATGACTTGAAGGAGGATCTGACGAGCAGGAAGGCAGATGTTACTTTTGGGCAGCTCATAGAAATGGTTCCTAAGCTAAAGCGACAGTGGAAGAGGATGGTTAACCCAATGGAGAAAGAGCCAGAGAGAGGTTCAGTGAAGGTGTTGGCAATGGATGAGCTACCAGACATTTGTCCAATAGTAGATGTGTGGCATAAAAGGAAAAATTTGGGACAAGGTTATGTGGATGGCGGAGCCCAAATATGCGTCATAACACACTCATGCGTTGAGAAGATGGGTCTCACAGTGGCTGGGGTGTCAGGTTTTCGGATCAGATTGGCAAACCATCAAAAAGTAAAATGCTTGGGTATTGTAAAGAGCTTAGAAGTGGAGGCATATGATGCAAAGGCAGTGGTTGATTTTCATGTGATGCCAGCAGGGTTGGGAGCATATCCTATTATACTGGGCAGACCATGGTTACGTGCAGTGGGAGCTGTTCTAGATTGGCGACATGGTACCATTAGCCTCTATGGAAAGACAGGTACCAAGAAGCTTTATAATATGGACACAAGGAAACGATTAGAGGAGCTTTATGAAGATGAGGATGAGTCTAGTGATGAAGACTCTTCCACGGTGACAGATGAGGACAGTGATAGCACTACCAGCAGTGATGAGGATGCTGATGTTGCATTTCTTTTGATGGACAAAGAAATCCAGGAGATTGGTTTAGTTGCATTTGCGAATGAGGTTGAAGATGAAAGTGAAGGGCCTTATGAAGTGATTGAAGGGCTGATGCAAACCAAGGTCGAATTGTCAAAGAAGCAAGAATTGATGACACAAATGATCAGTGAAGACCTCTCAGCTATGGAGAAGGACATATATTTGCACATGCAGGTCTATGCCAAAGTAATTGATGATTTTCTTGATGGGAGGTTGATAAATGGCATCTCTACAGGTTTTCCTTGGGAACCAGGTGGAAGCTTGATTAAGTTTTTGATGCAGGGAATGCAAAGTGTTTTTGTGTGGGATCCAGGTGGAATGAGTATCTACTAGTGTTGTTGCTGCTGAGCATGAATGCTCTAGCAGGCTAGGGGGTGGGCAAATTATGTCAGGAGTTTTTTGGAGCAAGGGATTGCGCATATGTACATATACATGCATGGTGCATCGAATAAACGATTGCCCATTTTCCAGAGCAAGGTGGTTACGTGGGGCCCACATGTGTACAGGTAGGGCAGCATGTACATAGTGCATCGATTTTCATCGTTACCAGTACCAGTGTGTTTTTTATACAATAAGGAGGAGTTGGTAGCGCGTAAAACTTCTCGAGGAAGCTATCCGCGGGCCGACGACGTGAGGTCAACAGGTGCGTCAGATGGCATCTAATGGCGTCAGGAGGGCGAACGAGGTCAATATTTGCACGCAGATGAGGACGAACACAGCTTGGGTGTTTTCTTGTGAGAGTTATGCAGAAAGGTCATTATTAGGACCACTTTTTGGGGCCACTTCACGTGGTGGCGAGATGCATTATTGGAAAAAAGCTGAGTGCCAGGTGTGCGAATGATGCAAAAAGGTGACAACTATGCACTGCGAGGTCAGTTTTTGGCCTGTTCGGGGTCCGTTTGAGGTCATCTAAAAGGCCAAGGGTGCCCAACTAATAAAGCTAAGTGTGGGAACTGAAAAAAGAGAGAGAAGACCAGAAAAAACGTGGAGAAGAGAGGAGGAACAGCCGCAGGTGTGTTTTTGCTCATTTTGGAGCCTGTTTTGGCCGTAAACTGCTCATCCGAGGTCGGATTTGAGCACTTTGACATTGTAGACTGGGGTTTTGGGCCGTTCCGGACGCGATGGCGCTGTCCATTTTGCCAAATTCCTCACTCTTTTCCTGCTGTTTTTCTGTGTAAGTTTCTCCTATGAGCGAAGTTTCTGCTCTAGTTTGTGATTGTATCTGGTATCTTTTACCCATATTGTGTGAGTTGTTTGCCCCATTGGTGTTGGCCCAAGCTCATTTGTATCTAAACATCAGAAATTCTCCTCTTTTGAGCTGAGTTTTTTGGGTGTGTGTGTGTGTGTGTGTCTGTGTGGAGTGGGCAAGTGGATAGTCTCTTTCCTCTCACTCCAGAAGTGTGTTCCCTGTCTCGGCCAGGTGTGTTGTCTAAGCCGAGTGGTGCCCCATAGTGTGTGTGTGTATCTTCCCAAGAGTGTGTGTCGGGTCGTTATAGAGGCGCTGTGTGTGTTTTCATCCCGCTCACAACGCGTATAATGTCTTTTTCAGCATAACTGCAACAAAATTCTCACTTGATGAAACAGAAGTTGTCCAACTGACAAGATTAAACAGTTGACCAAGTATCAGTCAGTTTGGATCAATTCTAACCACAAAAACCTGGGAAAACAAATTGCCGAGACGGAAAAGTTACAGTCCTTTAGGGGAATTGATGAATTTGAGATCGGGCAGGAATCTCCGGAATAATCAACCAAAACAAGGGGAACCAGCAAGTGCCATATCAACAGAGGGAAGTGTAAACCAAAGTTGGGTGCAACCATTAGAGCCGATCTTTGAAGGAAGTGTTTCTGATACTTCTTCGGAGAGGTCTTACGAGATTTTCACTGAAAACTTGGAACACTTGAACCTGAACAACAGAGAAAATATGGCAGCAGGATCATCAAACCCTTCCGCCACCATGAAGCTATTGTTCATAAAATATTGTTCATAAAATACCAGTACGACAATGAGCAAGGTGCCAAGATCTACAAAGATGGAATGGACCGCTATTGTGTAAAGATAGAAGATAGACCTAGTGAGTTCAAGGACTTAGTGCCTGTGAGCTATAGCGGAGATAGATATCTAGATGACGAGGGTACCATGTACTTGGTAGTCCTAAACCCTAACATTGTGGACAAGTGGGGATTGATGGGCACCAAAGCCAAAATAGATGAAGAACTCGAGGAGAAAGCACCAATAATGAACTTCCCTAATGCGAGGTTAAGAAGAGAGAATGAAACTACAAGGATCAACACTGATAACATCTATGTGGGGCTGTACAAATATAATAATGGGGAGCAAGATCTCTATTATAGATGTGAAGAACCCTACACCGGAGAGTTGACAGACCAAAAAAGACTTTATGTCTTTACCTACACAGAGGGATCGGAAGTGAAAATTGCCGCTTACGATAAGTATGGCCGGCAATACTCAACAATGGGCAAGAAAGAATTAGAAGGATATACATACTTTGGGGGACCACTACATCAGTATTATGTTACTTCTAGCTCACATAGACCAGCACCAACAACTGGAGTGCAAAACTCAATGACAACAGGAGGACAAAGAACTCAGGTTGCTGACTCTTTCAGTCAACCTTGGGACTCGAAGCTCGGACCAATGGGATCATTACATTCAGAGAGTCAATGGAGACGAATCGAGGTAGTGCAGTTCCAATCCCCACCTATACCACGCCAGGTCCAAGGTTTGAAGCGGAACCATCACATTTACCTCCTAGTAGTAGATTCAAGGGCGGGGAACCGACAAGGGTAACCCATGAAGTCCATGATGCTAGAGAAAGCTTTAGCCGGGACACAGGAGCAATGAGATTGGTAGCAGATCATAGACGTATGAGACCATCTCAAGTAGCCAAGTGTATGCCAAAGAAGTATGGTGGTTCAGGAGATCCGTATGCACATGTGTCACTCTTTAAGCAAGTCTTAAGAGCTGAGCAGATAACAGATTTCCATACACAATACGAGGGATTTGGTCTTACTCTAGAAGGTACCGCATTGACATGGTTTCAACCAATGAACATTGGGGGATTCCATGACATTGACCATTTGCTAAGAGAGTTTGCTGAGGAATTCTCAAAACGAGGGATTAAGCACAATACGGTCTCACAAATATATGCTTTTAAACAGAGAGAACACGAAAAAGTGAAGGAAGCTTCACTTCGCTTCAAACAATACATTGAGAGATGTCCAGTACGTGAACGACCACAAGATGACAGACTATCTGTTCTCTTTATTGAGGGACTGAGGAACGACACTCTCAAGAAGGACTTGCACTTGAAAGCTTGTACAAGTTTCGAGCAAGTAACGAGAGAGGCATTGTACTTAGTGGATAACTGTACGGTTTATGGAGAGGTGTCAGCGGATACAGATTTTGCATCCAGTAGCTCCTCCTCCGTAGCGAGCGAGACTACCACTAAAAAGAATGTTCAAACAACAACCATGCCAAATGTAGAGCAAATGATAGAAGATGCTCTAAAAAGGATGGCACCATACCAAAAACCATTGCCAAAAACACTGAAATGGTGTGCTATTGAACAAAAATGGACAAATCATCCAACAGAGGAGTGCTATTACAACAAAGGGTATGTAAGGGAGCGCCAGTATGCACCTCCTGCTCAATTAGCACCACCTCAGATACATCCAGTACCTCGATACCCAACGGGAAATGTACCAGGACCTATGGGGATAGAAAGACCGCAACCGGTATTGGGACAACAACCACCTTTACCAGGAGCAAGACCAGTGGGCATTAGATATGCACCAACCTTAGAGAATCAGGAAGAACAAGCCTTAGTGCCTGTTCAAGCCTATTATGAAGAATCGGGTGCACACATGTCTCCGACAGTGTATTACCCACCAGAAGAACCAAAACAACCAGAACCATGGGGCATGATGGGGAATGTTGGAATACCAACAATTACAAGTGCTTCTGATGAAGAGAGATACAATTTGGACGCAAGAACCTTGATGTTCATAGCTCATGGAGGGTTAACAGGACAGAGACCATCCTATCCACAAAGGACGAATCAAATGGGACCAAGACCAGCACTAGGACCCTGTTACAAGTGTGGAGGTGACCATCTGATGAATGTTTGCCCACATACGGAAATCATTAGAATTAACGCTTATTGCACTGAGTGTGGGGTTACTCACTTCATTGAGGATTGTTCAAAGAATCCAAACAAAGTGCAAAAGACGACATTGAATATGCTAGAAACTATTCCTACCAGCAGTGGGTCTGAAAATGAAACTCTGATACCAACGCAAGTTGTTACTAGAGCTCAAGCTAAGAAAACCACTAGAGAACCTGAGAATGGAAAGTTAGCGACTGAAGTGGTTAGTCAAGGACCGCGGAGTCAGAAAAACACATGGAAAGCTAGAAAAGCACGCATGAAGTTGAGAAAAGAACGTGAAGACGCTATTCTAGCTGAGGAACTAAAGCGAACTAAAGATAGATTAGAAAAACTTGAGAGTCAAAACCGGAAACGAGAGATGAGCCCGGAAAGAACGAAACAAAAGAGTATCAAAGAAACAACGAGCTTAAGCTCAGGGGGATCAGTGCTAGTCGACAAAGTACACGAACCATTGGACGCACTGATGAGAGCTTACGAAGCTAGGTTAAAGAACAACCAAACACAAGAACAGAGGTGGATGACATACCCAAACGCGGAATTGGAAAAGCAGAGACTTGAAATGTGCCAGAGAATGATCGAGACTGCACAAGCCTTATTAGAACCACCAAAAGAAACAATGAATTGTGGAAAGGAAAACCCAATTCAGCAAGAGACTATCGTTTCACGGGTAGCTGAAAAGACTCCCAGTGCACAAAAGCCTGAAAATACACAAAAGGATGACCGCATAGTATTGAACACAACCGATCAGGAGATAGAGAGTTTTCATCCAGTCATACAGAGGAGCTACGAAAGAGATGAGGATTACAATGAATTTTGGAAACAAGTGAGAGAGGCAAACTTTGCAAACGAGCTAAGTTGCCAAGCTAATCAGACAAATTGGGAAAAGGACATCAGGAATCCTCCCATAGTGGAATTTGAGGCAGGATCTCAAGTGGACTTGGATCTGCAATCTTACTGGGGAGATGGGGGCTCTGTTAGAACAATGGAGAGCAAACCTCATTCACTGAAAACCTTACCTTCATACTTAGGAGAGTATGAAGCAAAATCCGAGATTAGAGCACTTCCCTCACGAAAAATCTCATCAGAAAAAGTCATGGACTCGCAAGGATTGATAGAGATTTTGTCAACACCAGTGACATGCACTATCACTCTAGCTGAGCTTTTGAGGCTAAGACCACATATGTGGACCACTGTAGGAAAATGCTTGGAGAAATTCGGGATAAAAGATCCAACATCGAGATTGCAAGAGAGCATTGAGGAGCTGAGCAAGCCACAAAAGAACGCTAAGCCTGTACCCTTAAACAAGGTCGGAGAGTATTGCGAAGGTGAAGAGGGGAATACAACCTTACCAGTTGAATTCCAAGGAGTGAACACAATGGCAATACTAGACAGCGGAGCTGGGGTAGCCATTGCTACAAAAGAAATCTGGAAAAAATGGGGGAAACCAGCAATAAGGAAGACTAGGTTGAAACTCCAATTAGCAGATGGACACATGGAGAAACCTATGGGGTTATTAGAGAAAGTCGTAGTGACTTCTTGCGGCATTGAATACGAACATACTTTTGCTATTGTCGATTTTGCAAGGAGAATAACTATGATATCATACTGGGAAGACCATTCATGAGACAGTTGAAAATGGTCCAGGATTGGGGCTACGATCACATATACCTGAGAAATATGGAAACCACTACACGTGTGAACCTGAAAGACCATAGCTACAAAGATGTGAACCGAACACCGGTAGAGGAGTTTGATTCAGCTACTTTGGCGGGATCCGAATTTCCAGCTTGGTTAGGTAAACCCAAGGAGTTATGGATGTGTGGAGCTTCGAAATGTGGAAGTCTGAAACGAGAAGAATGTGTTTTAGAAAGGGCTATCGAAGACGAAACTTATGTAGGAGAACCCTTTCCAGAGGACACGTTTGAACCATTAGAATGGACACACATTCTAGCAACCCTAGATGTTTGTGCAATTCCGGATGGTCCCACAACGAAATTTTGCGACAAGGACGGGTACGACGTGGTTCCGTATTTCATGTTGAGAACTGTACTCAAAAAAGAAACTGAAAAGAACGATACACTGGAAAAGGAAGATGAAGAAGAGGTGTTTCACGACATTCCCAATCATCCAGAGTGGGGAAATGAAGCAGACAACGAGTCAACGGACAATTCAAGCGGAAACGAAGAAACTATAATGGATGTCCGATTTTATGATTTTCCGAACCAAACTAAACAACGCCAGAAACACTATAGAGCAAAGAAAAAAACAAAAGGGGTTAGAACCAATCCGATGCCTAGAATAAGAGGAAAAAATCAATTCCTAATGCTAGTAAAGGCTGAAGATTGTGTTAAGGATAAGATTTCTGGAAGAATGAGAGGCAGTGATCAAAAGAGCTTACGAAAAGACAAAAGAGGCTCAAGAAATCAAGTTCAAAATAATGGAACGAAAACTGAAACAGAAAAATCAGAAAAGAACAAGCGCAACAGAGAATACACGGAGTCCAAGTTAGAACGTAGAAACAAGTACAGAGAGCTCAAGAAAACTCTGAAGGAAGTTTGGACGACAGAAATTGAGAGTGGAGAGGACGAAAACGTCAAAATCAAGGAAAACATGGATGTTCCCTCTCACTATAGGAAATTCACAATAGAGGATAGGAAGGTGATATTAACCCCACCTATTCGAGAGAGGAAGGAGAACGAATCTTATGACGGACCGGAGGATGCAAAAAAAGTTGATTTAGCAGCTCCAGGTGAGCCACCTAGACCGGTGTACATAGCCACAGATTTGTCTCCAAGCGAGGAAGAGAGACTTTTGAGTCTTCTCAGAGAGTATAGGGATGTGTTTGCATGGTCTTATAAGGACTTAAAGGGAGTTGACCCATCGATATGCCAACACTCAATCCCACTGAAACAAGACGCAAAGCCTAGCAGACAGAGACCATACACATATAATGATACTTTTGCTAAGCGAATCAAGGAAGAGATAGATAAGCTAATGGAAGCTGAATTCATATACGAGATTGAACACACCGATTGGGTATCTCCGATTGTGGTAGTACCTAAGAAGAACGGAAAACTCCGAGTGTGTGTCAACTTAAAGAAAGTGAATGCTGCAACAATCAGGGACAATTATCCCCTGCCGATAACTGATCATGTTCTAGAGCGTGTATCAGGGAAAACAGCATACTCCTTTCTTGATGGTTTTTCAGGATATAACCAGCTAGCCATAGCATTGGAAGATCAACATAAAACAGCTTTTGCAACGGAGTGGGGAATTTATGCTTATCGGGTTATGCCTTTTGGTCTAACCAATGCTCCCGCAACCTTCCAGAGGCTGATGACGCATGCTTTCAAAGAATACTTAAGGCTGTTTCTCGAAATATACATGGATGACTTATGTGTACATTCTCTACTGAGAGATGAGCATCTAGAACACCTAAGAAAAGTATTTGAGAAATGTAGGACATATCGCATTTGTCTCAATCCTGAGAAATGTGTGTTTATGGTCCGACAGGGCAGAATTCTGGGACATATTGTCTCACAAAACGGAATATCCACGGATTTAGAGAAGATAAAAGTTATAGTGGATATGCCTAGACCAACCAATGCGAAACAAGTACAGAGCTTTATGGGACATTGTGGATATTATAGACGATTCATTTACATGTACGCTATAATAGGCCAACCACTTTACAGGCTAATAGTGAACTTTGAATGGACAGAGGAGTGTGAGGAATCATTCAAGAAATTGAAAGAGGCACTCATTACTGCTCCAGTCTTGAAATCACCAGATTGGGAGAAGATATTCCATGTGCATATAGATGCTTCGGCATATGCAATAGGATGCTTCTGGCTCAGCCAGAAGAAGGAAACATGGATTTTCCTATCTGTTACGCCAGTCGACAGCTCAACAATGCAGAGAAGAATTACACCACAACAGAGCGAGAAGGATTAGGAATGATCTATGCTGTGAAGAAATTTCGGCATTATCTTCTAGCCAACAAGTTTGTGTTTTTTACGGATCACCAAGCCTTGCTCTACCTAGTGAATAAACCATGCAATACCGGGAGAATAGTGAGATGGTTCATTATCTTACTGGAATTCGACTTCACGGTAGTAGTAAAGAAAGGAAAAACACATCTTAGAGCTGATCATCTTTCGCGATTGACGAATGGAGAAGACCCTATAGGAGTAGATGACGACATGCCAGACGCGTACTTGTTCAACATAGAAATGATACCGAGTGGTCTCAAAATGTCGTTGACCTATTAACCTATGGAGGAGAGTTTGATAGAAGAGAATACAACCTGAAACATATTGCTATTCAGCAATCCAAGAATCTTCAATTGATTGCAGGAAGGTTGTATCAATTGGGAAATGATCATGTTTTACGACTATGCATCAATCCTGAGGAATATAGTATATATCTGCGCGAAGCACATGTTCAGGAATGTGCATTTCATTGTTCAAGAAGGAACACATATAGGAATTTGTTACAATTGGGAGTCTATTGGCCAGGAATGAAAGAAAGCGTACATGAATATGTCACTGTATGTATTGTATGTTCATCAAAACCGCCAGCCGAGTATTCAACATTATATCAGATAATGATCGCTCCAGAATGGAGTCAGTATATTGTTGAATATCTCACAAATAGAACTTTCCCAGAAGGAATGTCAAAAGCTCGTCAGAAATCTGTAGAGACAGAAGCTAGAGATTACGCTTTGATAGGAGATCAACTCTATAAGAGAGGTAAAGACAACCAGCTTAGGATTTGCGCATCAGAGTCTGAGTATGTGATAATCCTGGAGCAAGCTCATGGAGGAGTGGGTGGAGGCCATTTCGCAGGTGATAAGACAGCAAAACTTGTCTTAGCCGCAGGAATATGGTGGCCAACATTACATATGGACGCTGAGGAATACGTTAAAAGGTGTGATGACTGTCAGCGGACCAAAGTACCACTTAAAAGAGATGATATGCCGCTTAGACCAATGATGGGGGCAAGAGCTTTTGCAAGACCAATACATCGTTGTGGCTACAGACTATCTAACAAAGTGGGTCGAAGCAAAGGCAACTCAAAAAGCAGATGCCAGGACCACGGCACAATTTCTATATGAATACGTCTTTGTACGATATGGATTGCCAATAGAAATTGTGAGTGATCGAGGCACACATTTCCTAAATGAAGTGATAAAGATCCTTCTAGATGAATTCATGGTAATCCATAGGAAATCAGCCCCGTATCATCCACAAGCAAACGGACAAGCTGAAGCAACAAACAAAACCATATGCACGGTCCTTACAAAGATTGTATCTGAGTCGAGAACTGACTGGGACCAGAAGTTGCATTCAACATTATGGGCATATAGGGTAGCATATAAAACATCAATAGGAACGACCCCATATAACATGGTTTTTGGGCTAAATGCTATCTTACCAATAGAATTCTTGATTTCAACCTTAAGGGTGGCTAAGGATCTAGAGTGGACAGGGCACGAGCTCTCTGATAGAATAGATGACCTGGAAAAGCTAGATGAGCTTCGCCTAAAAGCAGTAGCTTCCATCTACGCTCAAAAAAGACGACAAAAGGAATTTTTTGATAAGCATGTGCGGACTAAAGAGTTTAAAGTTGGGGACTATGTCCTAGTTTACACTCTGAAACAGCATGCTAAGAAGCTTAAAAAGCGAGGGATGGGACCTCTGGTGATTAAAGATCTATCACCAAGTGGAGCCGTCAAGCTTGCTACATTAGACGGAGAAGAAATGCCCAATTGGATTAGTGGATGCAGAGTGAAAAAGTATTTGTTGCCGCTAACGCAAGACATGCTTCTCAAAATACATCAAGAAAAGCTGCGTGTCCAGAAAAAGAAAAAGATTGAGGAGGAAGCGCAAGCCGAGGCGAAGGTAAGAATGGAGAAAAGAAGACTACTGCGTCAGAAATAGCGCAATGAAGGAGCAATACGAATAAACGCAGTTAGTATAACAGAAATGGATAATGACAAAGAAGAACCCATCATTGAATGCAAAGTAGGAACCAACCAAATCAAAGCCAGAGCACTATTGGATTCAGGAGCTCAAGCTAACCTACTTTCACTCAGTTTGTATAGACAATTGACAAATGACACTAAACTACAAACTGCCAAGCAAGAGTTAAAGAGTTACTCTGAGAATGCAATCAAAACTGTCGGATGCACAGTTTTACATATACAGATTAACCAATATGTGTATCCTCATATGTTTTACGTGGTTGAAGACCAAGCTACACAACATCCATTATTGCTAGGACAACCATGGCAGAAGCAATACAATGCAATGATTGACTGGAGTTCTAAATCAGTGCTTATCAAATACGAAGGTGAAAGTCAATCAGTTAAGTTCACCAAAGGAGCAGAGCCAACTCCAAAGGAAGAATCCACGGACAAGGGCAAACAACAAACAGAGGAAAAGAAGAAGCAATGGCAACCAAAAGTTTCTATACAACCGGATTACTCTTCGACGAGGAATTCTCAACAGTGGATAAGGAAGACAAGCAATATATAACAGCTCAACCTTGGAAAAAAACGGAGTCAAGATTGGTATGGAGACCAAAAAAGGTGGTGCCAGAAAACACAAACAGAGTCTTCAATACCAGACAACAGAGTGATCCCCGACAATCAAGGACAGTGAAACAGATCTGGATTCCAAAGAAGTTCATGACGGCACAAAGCTACAGCAAGCAAATTTGGATCCCAAAGATTTGTAAAAAGGAACTCCCTTCAATACAATCAACGGAAACTCCTAGGTATTTCAAGGCGAGGAAATCAACACACAGAACAAAGCAGGTTTGGGTCGCAAAGAGTTTGTGGCAAGCACAAGCAAAGCGGAGGCAGATTTGGATTGTGAAAAAAGACAACAAGGTAATGAAGAACCATCTACTGATTCTACTACCGAAGTGCCAAAACCAACCCAAAACCCGACCACCAATCTTTCAATCAAACAAAGAGCAGCTTTATTGGAAAGAATGTTGTATCGTCGCTCTACAATTGCATTGGGAACTTATGACCAAAACAACTACAATGCTTCATCCACAGACACTTCATAGTCGTCCGGGAGGACTCAGACTAGGAGGGGGGGAGGTATACAGGAGCTACAAAGCAGCTACAAGCGGGAAAAACAAAGAAAAACAAAAATTATATTACAAGGGCAGTGTCTTACATGATTTTGCATTTTTTTATGTTTGATTGCGGATATTGCATGATTTTGCAATTTTTTATGTTTGATTGCGGATATTGATAATATTTATGCCCTTATATACCTTGTTTTGCAACAAGAAGAGATCAAATGATGAATTTGGGTCTCTAGATTTGTAAATATCACTAAATAAGAGTGTTTTTGGAGCTAAAAAGTGGAAAAAAGTGGTAATCCAAGTCCAGAAATCACAAAGAAGTGTATATTCATATACACAAGGTTACCAGCTATTTATCATGTATGTTTGGAATTTTTTGGCTTCAATTTGCTATTTTCCTTTATTTTTTATGATTTTCTTAATAAAAATAAAAGAAAAATAAAAAAGCAGGTGAAATGAGATCGGAAAAAAGAAAAGAATTGACGGCGATGATCCTAATGACAAGGGCAACCTAGGATAAAAATTGGATACAATTCTGAAAAAGTTGCGGAAAGCCCGAAATGACAGAATTTTGGCAAAGTGGACAGATTTCTCAGAAACAGGTCAAATGGAGTCCAAATTGAGGAATTTCAAATCCTAAAGTGCATTTCACGACGAGATAGGAGCACATGTCAAATTTGGTAACAAGTGATCCGGGAAGCCCGAAGTTAAGTATTTTTCACTTCACTATCAAGCTCATTTCCACTATTACCTTCTTGGAGAGAGCAAAGAGCACCAAGGAGCATCCGACCTTCTACCGCCTTCTACGACTGCTACGAGAGCTCAGAGGACACCAGACATGAGAGGTAGACTCGTTGCCATAAGCTTTTGATGCTTATCGTTAACTTTTGTCGCGAAAACTCACCAAAACCAAGAAACAAGAGCAGACGGGAAATGGGGAAGAACGCTAGGTAGGGGCACAACCGCCTAACCAAACTTTGCAAGAACTTAGAGGTGGGTTACCCTAACATAGAGGATGAGTTTCTAGCACTCAAAGCTCGAGAAAGAACGACTGGAAAAACCCTAGGTCAACAGAGCCTGCAAGAGGCAAACAGAAAAAAGTTGTCGGAACGACACAAAACTTCTCAGGAAGCTTAACAACATCGAGGGCAATGCAACCATGGAGTATCTCCGGGTTTGGATCACCAAAAGTAGGTCGGAACAACCGATTCGGCTGCGGACACACAAAGCGTCATTTTGGCATAACGGCTAAAATTGACGACCAAATGACATGAAACTTCACGAGCAGTTTCAACTATACATGGATGACTTATGTTTGCAAGCAAAACCCAAAAGAAAGCTGATTCACTTACCGATGGTGAAAAAGACGCTTTCGAGCAACCAAATGGATAAAGATGGAGAACGGGGAGCCAAAGTCAAGTCCAACCAACTGGATGGCTTTGCAACATATCCAATGAGCTGGAAATGCAACTCTCAAGAAGAAAAGTTGAAGAAATTCAACTCCAAGGCAAAAAGACGACTTCGGAGACTGAAATGCCTATAAGGGGGCTTTTTAGCTAAACTGATGACTTTTTAAGTGAAAACTAGTTAGCAGGGCTTAGGGCACTAGCACAAAGCATTCTTTGCACAAAAAGACCAACATTTCAAGAAAAGACATCATACGCGTATGATGTCTCACAGCATGATTTTCACATTCATTTCAACATTTGAGTGCATAGCCTCATTCCACATGTTAATCACATCCTATGAACCAAGTATCATGAGAATTGGAGTTAGAAAACTCAAGGAAAACCAAAAAGACGCAAAGTAGGCCATAAAATTGATTTTTGGTCCTAATTTTGTCAAAATAACTCCAAACTCATTGAAACTTTGTAGGATTGTTGGTTAACACATCTACAAGCTATCTGGAATAAAAAAGCACCATTTTGACACAAAAGACATCATACGCGTATAATGTCTATTTGCACTTACAGAGCCAAAAATGCTCATTTGTCATCATACATCCATTATATATATCTAATACATGCTACATATGAAGTTTGGAACCATTTGGTCAAGTGGATCACCCCATTAGCCCAATTAAGAGAAAATCCTTCATACAAAGCCTATTTTTGTCCCAAATCCAACATATTCAAGTCCAAACCAAGATTTGAGTATAAACAGTCCTTCACTAGCACATGGAGAGTCCACAGAACCAATCCCATGAAAAATTGATGAAAAAGACATCATACGCGTATGATGTCCCAGAGCCATTTTTAGTCCAAATTCTACCCAAACTTGATAAATCCACTGAATAAGCCTATCTAAAGCCAAATCCAAGCTTATAGAGAAAATTGGTCCAAAAATGCACTAAAAGACATCATACGCGTATGATGTCTCACTATGTGATTTTGGCACCTCAGGGCTTCAACCACCAAACAGAAGTGTTCTACATGCCATTTGAAAGTAATCCACCAAGTTTTATCCAATTTGGATCATAAAATCCATTTCCCTTTTAAAATTTTGCCAAGAGCCTGAACTGGACTAAAACTGGCCAAAACTTGACCAAATGGGATCCAAACTCAAATCCAAGCATATGACACTCATGTATACACTATCAGCTACAAGCACAACCAATATGAAGTCATTCTGACACAAAACACATCATACGCGTATGATGTCTCAAGCATGTTTTTGAGCCCAGTTTGCATATTTTTTCACCTACATTGCATCCTTAGGCCCTGAATAGCTCATGTTTCAATTTTCAAGTCATTTGAATAGTTAAAAGCTTCATTTCGGCTTTCAGTACTAAAAAGACGCTAACTTCTGAAATTGGAGTTACAGGATCCATGGATTCCGCTAAGTCATCGGCAACTAAGAGAAAAAGACCAACCATCAAGGATGCGCTTGCAGAGGCAGAACCTTTTGATATTCCAACAGAAACCCTCAAGCCAACCAAGAGTTGGGTGGAGGAAGCAGTACTAGAAAAAGAGGGAATAAAGATCTACCAGGGGACTTTCAGATATCCTCAAGGGCAATCGGTCGATGTACCTATGATCCCACGAGAATTAGTGGACTATGGCAGATCAGAGAACATAAGCAGATACCTGGAAAAGGCTGACTTACACAGGTTCTTCACCTCGAGACCATCACATGGGCACTGAAGAGCAACATGCCAAAGGAGGTGAATTATGCTCAATACATCCACGAGCAAGTAATCGCCATGCACAACCAGAAACCAAAGTACATCGGAGGAGGAGAAATCCTAACAAGAATAGCTTATAAAGCTATTGGAGCTAGGGATCAAGGGCCACAGGTTCCCTCCCAGAATGAGTGGCTTAGAGAAGCCGATGAGGAGGAAGAACAGCAAGAAGTATCCAAGAGGGCGTCCACAAGAGCACGCCGAAAACTAGAAATAGTTTCAGAACCTGAGGAGGCCGTGGACGAGCCGCTCAAGAAGAAAGTGAAGAAGAAGGCCGATCCCAAGCAAACCAAAAGTCAAAAAGCCGCAAGAATGGAAAGGCTGGTGGAGCAGTTTAGAGCGGAAAGAGCTCTAAAGGGGGACTTCGAAGAAATGTGGGTGCCAGACCCCAGTAAAGTCGGAACCAGCTCAGCCAGGCCACATGTTGATCAATATGATCAATATATTAGAGCTTATGAAGAGTCGGAGGCCATACTGGAGCAGCAACCTGTCGAGCCTTATACTGAAGAGGAAGTACAGCTTTTAAAAGCTGAGCTGCAAAAGGACGACAAGGGGAAGAAGAAAGTAGACGAGTCTACTGAACCTCAAGAGAAAGACGGGCAAGCAAACAAGGGGAAAGCCAAGATGACTGAGGACAATCAACCCTCTTTTACTGTTGTACCAAGCCCAAAGAAGATGGAAATTATTGTGGAGGAAACCACAATAGAAATGGAAACAGAAATTATGGAAAAACCGGAGGCCGGGACCAAGGAAAAGAGGATAGATCCAGTTCAGCAAAAGAAAGATGATTATGAGGATCTGGTCGCGATCGGATACAGTGAAGAAGAGGCCCTGGAGGCAGTTTATGGGATATCCCTACGGAAACAAGATGATCGGAAAGGGACGAAAGAAAAGACAAAGGGTACAATGGAGAGTGAAGAAAAAATGGACGAGCCGAAGCCATTGGAGGTGGTGGCAGAAAGAGCTGTCAAGTTGACAGATGAAGATGAAAAAGACATGCACATGGTGCATGAACTGCTCAGCAAGATTAAAGAAAGATCCAGAGCAAAGGAAGTAGCACTTGAGACAGCAAAACAAAAGGAAGCAGAGTTGCAGAAGAAGTTAGAGAATGCTATGACTGAATCTGAAAGTCATAAAGCATCACTCTACGACGCCGAAAACGAGAGAGACGGCTTGATACTCCAACTAGCCGAAGCTTCAAGAGAGGTAACAAGTTCACAGGAAGCAAAGGAGAGAATAGAAGATGAGCTGGAGGCAGCCAAGGATGAGCTCATTGAGCTAAGGGAAAGAGTCGAACTTCAAGAAAGGACAATCACGAGACTCAGAACCATCCCTAGAGCTAGCAGAGCAGGAACAGAACAAGAGGGAGCCCTCGTACCAGCTCTGGAAGAGCAGGTCAGAAGTTTGCAAAGAGAGCTGAGGTTAGAGCAAGTACAAAGATTGCACATGGCGGAGGGATCATTGGCTGCAGAGGAGAGGCTCACATCAGAAAACCAAACACTAAGGACAGAAAATGAGGCCCTCCGCAAACAGCTCCAAGACCTCCAAGAGCAACAAAGAAGAGAAACAGAGACACCACAAGAAGAAGCAGGGGGAGCAGCCATAGAGCTACAAGAAACTGGAGAGGCAACCACAATCGAAGATCCAGCCCCAGTTCAAGAAGTGTCCTCGACTTCAGGAATCTCTGAAGGAGAAGAACAAAGGCTCCAGGACCAAATAGAAAAGTCAACAGAGGAAAGTGCCAAGGCGGAAATGGAATGGGAAAGGAGACTCCTCATCTCCATTAGACTTCAAGGTTTAGACACAAAAGTGCTCCACGAAGAGTGGATGCAACCCAGCCTGCCTTTCCCTCTGATGAAATTTGAAGTGATAAAGACGAAAAAGAGAATAGAGGAGGAGCAGTATGTCGCTCTTTATGAAGGCGACATCACAAAGGATGAACAATCAAAGAAGATTGTAGATTCTCAACCTAGATGGAGGAAAGGTTGGCTGAACAAATACCCAGCCTACCTCATCTACTTGGTAGAGGCTCCAAAGGAGATTCAGGAGGATGCAACCTTCTGCCCGGTGCCGAGAGTCAGAAACTGGAAAGAGCATGGCAGGATTGCAGAAAAGAAGCCAAATTGGCTTAATTATCCCAGGATGCCAGGACCAAAGGAAGGAGAGAGAATAGGTAAAGCCTACATGGTGAAAACCCTAACGGGCACCATCAAACTCTTTACTGGCTCTCCTGACCTTTCGTGTCAGATGCTAAAGAAAATCTGCAGGACTCTCTTAGCATGCATTGAAGTGTTCGCGCCAGATAAAGCTACGACCTCGAGTCTACTATCGACGGCCGACACAGTGACAGATATGATGTATGATCTTTCTTTGCAGCCATCACCAAAGGTGTTACATCTCTTATACCAAAGAATTATGTTTTTGCCTAGCTTCCACATGCAAACGTTCGAAGAAGCTTTCTACACCGGCTTTTTCACTCACGAAAGCAAAATATTCGGCCCAACCTTGACCATCGGCAACCTCCGCTACGAATCACATTTGCAGATGCTCAAGACGACAGGACTCTATTGATCAAGCCTCAAAGTCATGTCGGGGACGAACACGGAGGGGGGGAGTGTTGAGCCAGCAGAGGATCACACCCGCATTTTTGCTCACACCCATCATTTCGTAACCATTGATTGTAATAAATGTCTTTCCGACATTAATTTTGATTTGAGCCATTCATTAAGTAACGGGACTCAATTGAGTTTCCAGCTTGTAATCCCGACGTAATTTCACCTGCTGATGTAAATAATTAGAGATGTTCTCACCTCCAAGGCTGAGGTATATAAGCCAAAGTTTTGTAACCTAAAAAGGGATTCAATTATTAATCAAAGTGAGTTTT
The DNA here is from genome assembly GCF_014529385.1 of Adiantum capillus-veneris. Lineage (NCBI taxonomy): Eukaryota > Viridiplantae > Streptophyta > Polypodiopsida > Polypodiales > Pteridaceae > Adiantum > Adiantum capillus-veneris. The sequence goes on along the minus strand of NC_140949.1, from coordinate 19,649,551 downwards.
TGAGCGCCGTGACTGTGTCTGAGAGAGAGAGAGAGAGAGAGTCTTATCTCCTTGCTACACGAGCTACGGGGCCGCCATTGGAGAAGCGACACCACCATTGTGTTAGCAACGGTGAGAGCTACGCACAGATACCAAGAGTGCGCACTATCGGCTTCTACGTGTGGTAAGTTCCTACGAGCTTCGGTGTGAGTTTTCTTCCAACTCGTGTGTCGGAATAGAGCGTGCAGCATATCTATAGAACCACAACGAGTAGAGCTACACATTAGTACCATCGGGGTCAAGTTTCAGTCACCTGTATTTTTCGGCCTGTCTTCATACGCGTTTACCGTACGGAGTGGTTATAGGTTGATTTTGCAGTTCAAGTCTTTAGGGTGTTGTTCTTACCTAGTGTATAGACTTCCCCTTGAGTTTGAGATCGATTCGATGATTCTAGATCCTGTTTCGTATAGCATTCGTTCATAGTACGGATTTCAGTCACTTGCGTATTTTAGAACTTAGATTTGATTTCCTTAGTAGTGATTGTCATTAGAAGGTCGAGTAGGTGATTTGACACCCACCTAGTTGTTTCCATGCGCCTGCGGGTCAAGCTCCGTCCTCGTCTGACAAATTCTGTTGTTGGTTGAGTTCTCGCTATTTAGCTTCCGCTAGCGGCGTAACCGCCTTAACAGTACACATACTTACTCACTTACTTACACACATGCACACGCACATATGTTTGTGTGTGTGTTCACATACATAACGTTTAAGGACAATCTCTCTCTCTCTCTCTCTCTCTCTCTCTCTCTCTCTCTCTCTCTCTCTCAAATTTTGGGGTAATTGTGATTGTTTCTATGATATTAAAACTCCACGCCCTTTTCCTCCTTGAGAAAGTATGTGAGCATGTAAACACTTGGCTTCAAGAGTCAAGAATCTTTGGCAATATCTTTTAGGTCTGTGTCTTCTTCTTCTTCTTCTTCTCTCTCTTTCTCTCTATCGTCTCTCAATCTCCCTCTCAAAACTCATTTGATAGTATTTGTCACTTGATTATTTATTTTGGTGATGTTGAAAATTGTGCGCGCGTGCGTGCGTGTGTCTTATTTAAGCTGTGCAACATGACGGACTCTTGCAAGCAGTGTTTGTAGAAGGTTTGCTTCAGTTTAGGGGTTGAGAGTCTAGATTAAGCAGTGTAAAACAGTGTTAATAGGAAGTAAAGTGGGTAAAAATAGTCAAAAAATGCTCTAAAATTGCTTTTTTTTTGAGATTATTAGTACTTCTACTGTGCATCTTCATGGAAAGGATATGTGTATTGCAGATACATCAACAAAGTGGAGTCCATTTTGGCTACAAAGGGAAGGTGCCAAAAGGTTTGCGAGGGCTTGGGGGGGGGGGGGGGGGGGGGGGGCAGGCACATTGCTTAATCAAGGGAGACACATTGGGACATTTCTATTTGTTGATACACTAGATTACAAGCTTCTTCTCTCGTCAACACTATGCAAGGGTAAAGGGGAAGGGTTACGTGTGGAGAATTCAAGAGTTTAGGAAACGTTTCATGTCAATAAATAACTTATAGAATATTTTGACATTATAGAAAAGTCTCAAATTACTTTAAAGATTTGAAGCATCTGATAAAATTTGAATGATACAGAGATGACTCACATAAGTTAAGATCTCTCTCTCTCTCTCTCTCTCTCTATATATATATATATATATATATATTTATTTATATATATGTGTGTGTGTATGTATGTATGTATATATATGTATACATATATATATATATACACATATACGTATGTATGTGTGTGTGTATATATATATATATATATATATATATATATATATATATATATATATATATATACGTATATATATCTATATATACACTGCATGACTAAAGCTGGAAAGAAGAGTGAAATAACATTGTCAAAGTTTTCATGACCATCAGGACCTCCTTGCATAATGTAGGCTTTTCTATCTGCACTTAGATCATCCCACCATGCTCTAAGCATGCCTTGGAATCCTGTTATGATTGTCTTTGTGTCAAGTCTTTGTAATGAATTTTGTAGTGTGAAAAATTATAGATGAATTCAAACACTTTACATACCTGATCCTGATTTAATCCATCAATGTCAAGAATGGTCATATCTCCAATCTTGGAAACTCCTTTTAGAGTCGTAGAGGAGGAGATGATGAAGGGGTTTCAATCTTGACATCCTCTGTCTGCGTTTTTACTGGATTTAGATTTCAAATTTCAGTTTTAGAACTAACGTCTGAAGAATTATCAAAAGATTCTTCTGGAGCTGGGAATATGTGAAGAATGACTATATTTAATTCATCCAATTCTTGCTCTTCATATTCAACACAATTGTCATCCTGAAAAACTATCCATTGCATGTCTTTAGGTATAATGGTTCTAACTACATCTCCCATTGTCTGCCTTTGCTGCCATGGTTGTATTCAACATTTCTTCCCCAATGGTGATAGGGATTAAACCCATCTTCAATGTCTTATGCCATAAAAGGCGACATGTCTGAAGGGAAGCTAGAGACAAAAGTAATCACATGACTGTGGAAAACATGCGAGGATAATCCTTATGTTGCGAGACACCATCAAAATTAATGGCTTGTTGCAAAGCTGTCTACTGCATATCACTTACTGGTGCTTTGCCTTTGTCCGAAGGAGAAGTAGATACCCCCCGGGGAAAAAAGATGCGCGAAGTGGTAAGAGAAAGCTTACAGAGTACCTGATATTGCAAAAGTGCGATCTCTTTCAGGGCATTGGTACGCTTGTTAGAAGTTGACTCTAAGGGTTGCAATTGAGTATTCGAAGACGGGATGATATAAGAAAGATTGTGAGTAAGATCCTTGTCATCAACTACTACCTTTGTAATGAGCTCAATACCATTAGCGACAAATTTAGAGACCATGATGCGATTACAGAGTTTGCACCGAAATAGTCCTTCATAATCTTTATAGGTTTTTTGATGAATACATGTTGATGTTGGAGGAGAATGGGGTCGATGAGAAGTTGAAGTAGAGGCTTGACTAGTTGGATATTCAGATGATCCAATGGATCTCTGGTATATGGTTTCTCAATGAAAGAAGCTATCTCTTTTGTGGATTTGGATCTGCCTAAGAGTTTGTATTGTGCAGTAGATCCAAGCTATTGAATGTTTAAAGCTACTGGTTGCTATACTTCATTGTGCAGAGTTTTAGAGATATCCAGTTTCCATTCTGTGGGGAATTCAACTTCCTGCCAATTGACCGTTTGAGGCAGACTACCCAAAGTTGTATCATCCACCTTGTAACAATATTTTGACTACGGATTTGAGAATCATTATCCCGCAAATACCGAGAGTTATATACTAAAGGTAGACAAGTATTGATAGTGCGTATTATCATGCAATAGGCTATCTGAAGATGTTCAAAGTTATGTTTCAGATCTAAACCATGTGTTTTAATGAGGAGAGAGATCACCTCATCAAAATATTTGTCAGTCAGACTACAAGGAAAGTTAGGAAAACATTCTATGTAGATTGGCCCATTAGACAAGCTTCCTTGCAAGACACTAATTGTCTAGTTAGGTAAGTTTCTATGCCTAGGGTCAAGTAGGGCTCCTATGCAAGAAGCATTAAGGCCTTTTCAAAACAAAGGTATTATGCTCACAGCTATATAGCCTATGTGCAAAAACTAATATCCTTTGCTTAATACCTTCTTCCTAAACTCGAAGAGTTGACTTGACGCAAAGACAATCAGTATCTATGATCATAGCAGGATTCAAAGGCATGCTCAACATGGTGGGATGATCTAAGTGCAAATAGCAAAGCCTACATTATGCAAGGAGGTCCTGATGGTCATGAAAACTTCGACAAGTTTTTTTCACTGTTCTTTGTAGCTTTAGTAATGCAGTTTCTTGGATCAACCAACAAGAGTCAAGAAGGGAACAAAGAATCCTTCTTCAGAAGCAAGCTATGTGACTTAACTCAGATTTAAAAGTATCTGTAGCATATGACTCATTTGATGTACCAGTACCCTGGCGGATACTTCAAATCAAAATACAAGCAGTATTATCTGAATTCTTTCCTAGAATCATTTGTAAATTTAGTAAAGGAAAGAATAAAAACAGTTGGTTTACATTTGGACGAAAATATTTCTATAGCTCAGATAATTTCTTTCATTGATGAAGTCACTACTCTGGAATGTGCTAGATGTTGAGATGTAGAGAGAGAGAGAGAGAGAGAGAGAGAGAGAGAGAGAGAGAGAGAGAGAGAGAGAGAGAAGACAAGAGACACACCATGTACGCTCCCAAAGATTGATTCATATTGTAGACAAGATACAAATATATAGGTGAGACCAAGTTGAGTAGAGTGAGCCATATATAGCTCCAACACCCCCACTCAAACAAAGGTCTCTAGCTTTGGATGAAAAAACCCTTGGGGAGTTCAAGGGAAAAACCCAAGCCCCTATACAATGTGAAAATATGAACCAGTGATGATGATGTGAAAGTGAATTGTGCATCTATGTAAAAATATACAAGTGACTAAAAGCTCACAATGTGCAGATGTGGAGTGTTCATAGTGCATGGTACCTATATGATTACAATGTCATATGTACAAAGCTATTACAATAGCAAAGAAGCTAATCTAGAAAGAGTGACGCCGAAGCAACTCCAAGCTCCGAGCGCAAGGGGATGAAACGTGACTCATTGAGGCCTTTGGCCAGAATGTCTGTAATCATCTCGTCACTTTGACAGTGTTCAACCATAATGGCTCCTTTGCATACTTCATACCTGACATAATGATAATGGACAACAATGTGCTTTGACTTATTATGTTGAACATAGTCTTGCTGGTCCAAGAAACAAGACAACCATTTATAAAGAAGCAGTTTCCACTAGTAGATCGCATAGATAAATGTGAGCTTGCCCAGTTTGCATGATCAGTGTAACCCAAAACAGAAAGAGATTGTATAGAATCCGATGTGAGTTCTCGTCGATGGACCAAACCAAAATCTGTAGTGCCTTTCAAGTATTTCAACACACGTTTTGCTGTAGGCCAATCCTTAAGAGAAGGACGTGCAAGATGTTGTCCAAGATAATTAGCAACAAATAGAATATGAGGACGAGTGTTCATGCCAACAAACTGAAGACATCCAATCAAGTTAGCATAAGACTGATTTGTGACAAGTTGACCGCCGCCATTGTCAGAAGTGTTCTTCGTAGAGCTCACAAGACAAGTTGTGTTGGCTGAATGTGCAGATTCCATACCAAACTTTTGAATAGTATCTACATGAAACTTTGACAGTCGAAGGAATAAAATACCTTTTGTACGATTCCATTGGATTTGAATGCTAAGACACGAGTGAATCTCTCTCAGATCCACCATATCAAATGCAGAAGAAAATAACTTTTCCACTTGCTGAAGAAATTCTAAATCATTGGAAAGAAGGATGGTATCATCCACATAAAGAGCAAGAATCACAAAACTACTACCTTGGCGTTTTATGTATAAGTTGGGGTCTGAAGAGCAAGAGATGAATCTTTTAGAGGTGAGAAAAAGATCAAATTTTGTATACTAGGCTCGCGAAGCTTGTTTGAGACCATATAGTGCCTTATGGAGTTGAGCAACAAGGTCTTCTTTACCTGGAATAGAAAACCCTTTTGGTTGTTCCATAAAAATTTTCTCTTCCAAATCACCGTTAAGAAAAGCAGTTCGCACATCCGTTTTATGAGCTTCTAAATCAAATTGAACAGCAAATGCCACTAAAACTCGAACACTTGTAATACGAACAACTGTTGAAAAGGTCTCTTGATAATCAACACTAGCTACTTGGGAATAACCTTTTGCAACTAAAAGAACCTTGAACTTGTCAAAAGATCCATCTGCTTTTACTTTTGTCTTATACACCCACTTACACTTAATAGTTGTACGAACAGGAGGTAATTTAGTTAGTATCCATGTACCTTTAGAGATAAGAGAATCGTACTCTGCTTCCATAGCCTCTTTCCATTGATCCTTTTGTGGTGAAGAGATAGCTTCATCATAAGTAACGGGATCTTCAAAAGTAGAAAAAGCATTATCAACAATATCATCATCATAAACATGACATGAGCCATGTTCAAAATCAATAGGCAGATCAACAAAAATATCAATATTATCATTGGCAGCATTAGGAATGGATGGTTGTGAAGAGGAAAGCTTCTCTATAGGAAGAGTTTCATCATCTGAAAGAAATGGAAAAGCCTGAAGCAATGATTTAGTATCATCAGAATCATCCACGGACCATGAGCCTCCCATAAGCTGTTCGTTAAAAGTAGCATCACAATTCACAATTACTTTCCTAGAGGAAGGGTCACTGAATTTGTAGCCTTTGGAAGTGTTAGAATAACCAATAAAAATAACTTTGAGACCAGGAGCATCAATCTTTGTTCGTGTTTCTTTGGGAACATGAATATAAGCAATACATCCAAAGGTTCTAAAATGAGATATAGAAGGAATGTCACCTGTCCATGTTGTGATGGGTATCTTACCAGAGGGTGCAATAGTAGGAAGATGATTCTGAATAAATGCTGCTGTCAAAGTAGCTTCAGCCAAGAAAACACGAGATAAACCAGAATGAATCAGCATACATCTTACAACATTGAGAATAGTGCGATTCTTTCGTTCAGCAACGCCGTTCTGCTGAGGTGAATATGGAATAGTGTATTCATGATGAATTCCACTGTCAACACAATAATTCACAAACTCTCCAGAAACATATTCGCCTCCATTGTCACTATGAAGCTTCTTAAGGCGACGACCAATTTGAAATTCTGCAGCCTTGTGGAATTGTTTGAAAACAGATAAGGCTTCAGATTTTTGTCTGAGTAAAAATACAGTCCTATACTGTGAGAAATCATCAATGAAAGTAATGAAGTAGCGATATTGTGATCTCGAAGAAGGCAGAGGTACACATATATCAGTATGAACAAGATCCAATATGTCATGAAAATGAGTTGTATTTGAAAGAGGAAAGGGTTTACGAGTATGTTTCCCAAGAGCACAAAATTCACAAATTCCCATATGGGGATGAGCTTTAAGATCCATGCAATGAACAAGATCACGACGCTCAAGATCAAGGAGCTTTGAGAAATCAGCGTGAACAAAACGGTGATGCCATACTTTGCAATCATGATCACCTAGAGCAGTAACAACATTTGCTACAACATCATTGAGAGAGAGTTCAAACAAATTACCATCGAGGAGCAGTGGCTATAGTCTGTCCATCTTTCTCAATTTGGCATTTGGTATGATCAAATCCAACAAAGAGACCAAGATCAACAAGTCTAGCAACTGAAAGAAGATTACGTTGAAGATCTGGTACATGTAATAGTCCTCACAAAATTTGAGTGGAAGAAGATAAGGTACCAAGATATAAATCTCCAATACCCTTTACTTGACAAGTCGTATCATCAGCAAGATAAACAACACGTTGAACTGGTAGTGGATGATAGTTATGGAGCCACTTAGACTAATATGTCATATTTCCTGTAGCACCAGAATCAACAATAAAAAGTGAACCATCACGTACATGAAGTATTCTGTCTGGAGCAACTGAACATAGGACGCAGCTTGTTTCTGGTACAATGTTGTTTCGATGTTCAGTAGCATATGCTCTATTACGATCTGTGTCAAATCGACGCTTATAGCACATTTGAGTGGGATGATCAGATCGTCCATAATATTCACAAAAGTGTCTAGATAAACGTGGTTGTTTCGTGGTAATATTGTGTTCTTCATCATATTGACGTGCCCAACAATCATCTTCAGTATGGCTATTTCTGTTGCAGTAAGAACATTGCTTACTAGGAAATTGAGACGAGAGAAAATATTACCACGACGGCCACCTCTGCGGTTTTCTCTTTGAAAAGGACGCCTTTGAGCATAAAAAACACGGTCTATCTATTCTGACTCAGTCTCCTCTTATGAAATCATAGCTGTATCATGACCAACATTACGTCGTTCTTGACGTTGAGAGTATTCAATTAAAGACATGCAGGCTTGGTCGAAATCAAGACCATATTTATTAGAGAGAATAGTAACAATGTTATCATAAGACGAGTCCTTCACCGTATCAAGGAGAAGTGTAATCAGTTGATTTTGTGGAATAGGATCACCGGCAACAGCAAGTTGATTAATAATAGACTTGAAAGACTCAATATGTCCCATCATGGTAGTACCAACTTCATATTGTACTTTGTTAAGCAACCCTCTCAAATAAAGTATTTCTGTAATAGATTTATTCTGAAAGTTTGCAATAAGATACTTCCATACGTCATGGAAAGTAGGTAGTTCATACATATCAAGCAAAAGAGAATCACTAAGAGCAGAAATAATATAACGACAAGTTGATTTATCAGGTCGTTGCCAATCCGTATACGCAACATTCCAATCTTCGTATATAGGTCCTTTAGTGATAATCACATTATCATGATCCGTATCAATAGGCTGAGGCAAACAAACACGATTTTCAAGGATAACATCAGAGAGTTCATCACCTTCAAGAATTAACAACATCTTTGCTTCCCACCTTGGAAATCCTTGGCCTTGGAAAGGAGGAACGGAACGCTGGCAAGAAGGAAAGCCGTTGAGGAGAATAGTCATAGCCATATCTGGTTGCGTGAAGACGTATAAGATAAGATCGCAGAATCTGCACACCATATATGGTGAAGGCTGCAATCGAGAATGGGAGAGACGATAAACGCAAGAAGGATGCTCAATACACGTCCAAAGATGAGAGAGACGTCATTCAAAAAAGCAGGGAAAAGGAGACGTCAATAATAAAGGAGTCCTCAAAATAGAGTGACGCGAGACACAAGATTGGTGGCCACAATCTGAATAAAGCTAAATTTTCTTGAAAAAGCTAACGCCAAAATTAGAAAAACGATCGCGGACGCTTCACGAAGACGCATGACGAAGAAAGCTGTGTCAAGCTCAATTTGCAGTAAAAACAACATAACTTTCTGCTGCGAACTCCGATTGACACAAACCTAGAACTCAAATAGAAGAGCTCGAGGAGACAAACAAGTTTTGGATAAAAAGTGCCATTGTTCTACGCTCCATCGCGCTTTTCCCGTTCTCCAAATTTTGAGCGGAAGACCCCCAAAAATTGAGACGAAGTTCAGGGTGTCAAAAAATAAATCAACAAAAAAACGTAATCAATGATTTATTATATCGATTAACAATAAACACCACAGAAAACACTAATCATATTCTTGTTAACACAAAACAACCACAATTAACAAGAATCAATCCTCAAAAAATAAAATTTGTAGCAATTTTGAATCTTACATGCGAATCGCATACACAGCTGTTTTGTCACCATGAATTGAATCGGTGCGTGATCCTTACCGCTCTCATACCATGTTGAGATGTAGAGAGAGAGAGAGAGAGAGAGAGAGAGAGAGAGAGAGAGAGAGAGAGAGACGAGACAAGAGACACACCATGTACACTCGCAAATACTGATTCATATTGAGGATAAGATACAAATATATAGGTGAGACCAAGTTGAGTAGAGTGAGCCATATATAGGTCCAACACCAAATACAGGATGAAGAAGGATATCAAGCAAGTAAAAAGATTCATCTCACACTTCTGCGACAAGAAAAAAAAGGTCAAGACCTTTGGCTACAGAGATAGAAGTAAATGCAATTCTAGGGTTAAGCCCAGACAAAACAAATATGGAAAAGATTCAAAGTAGCACGCCGCAAACGCAAGCTAAGCAAAGAAGAAAGAAAACAAGTCAAGTGCTACGTCTACAACAAGCAGGGATATATCACCCCAAAATGTCCTCAAAGGAAAATAAAATTTGGGAATGCAGTGCTGAAAGATAAATATGAGTATGAGGTAATCTACTGCAATACTTTGCAACATAATGACATTCCAATTGCTGAATATGCAGAGTATGAGTCAGATCAAGAACAATCTAGAGATGATTCAACATTGCCTTCATCATAGGATACTGAAATGCCAGATTTCTTTGACGATAGTGAGCCAATGTTAACCAATATTGTGAAGAAACATTTTTCATTCCCACAAAATAAAAGGTATATTCCATCATCTACATCAATCTCTAGTCATTACTCTTCTAATGAAACAGAATCATGGCAACAAGAGCAATATCCTTTAAAGCTTAATCTATCTCACAATGAGCAACAAAAGTTTACTCCACTGCCCCTGTTAAAAAATATGGTTAAGCAAGCCAACATCATTGCTCAACAAGAAGAATGGAAATAATTTATGCATCCAGGAATTAGACCTACCACAAGAAATCGAAGGCGAGAAGTCATGCATAGCTATGAAGGGCAAAGTCATCCTCGCAATAAAATCCCTACTTCGATAGTCCATACGGAAGTATCTACATCAGCTTTACATCCGATGCATGAAGCTGATGACTACTTACAATTTGTAGTAAGAATGACAAAGACATCTTGGAAGCCATTCAACAAGTAAGAACTAAATGTAACCAACTCCATCATCAATTGCTATTTGTTCAATCCCAACTTGCATCTATTGAAGACAAAGTACATCTTGTCTATGGAATGGCCCAATACTTTTCTGCACTTGCTGCATTAGCACAAATTTCTAATGAACCCACAACAGATTGGATCCCCGAACGTAATATGAACAGATACCATATCCTTCCGTTTAATCCTACCTACATTAAGGCATACTATTCTGAGGTATGGATTAAATTCACTCAAGCACAATCCTTTCAATTGGATGCTCTTTGGGATTTTGGATATGTTATTTCCTATATCAACCAAGCATTGGTTCCAGCTCATCTTGTCCAAAGTCTGTTTTATGACATCACTATTTCATATGCTGATAATTCAAAGGGACACATCAATAAAATAGTTCTTTGTAAGCTAGCATTAGGACAACAAAAATACAAATGTATTTGTTTTTACATCCTCATCATAATACATACCTTATTATTGGTGTTGATCTGATTTTCCAGCTTACCCCATTTACTATTCACCCTGATGCTTCTATTCACTTTTCTCTGGATGATCTTCCCTATACTGTCCTTACTAAGCCACATGGATATTTTTTACTGGGGGAGAGTAGTTCTTATTTTACCAAATCATCACAAAGATGAGCTGTTTTTATAATGATTCACTGATGAAAGGAGCAAATACTCTAACCAACTTGAGCAAATTGCTTCTCAGCTGGCACAACAAACAAGTGACAACCCATTGGCCTTTCGCGAAAGAGAAGAATATTGGATCTCTTTTCTTGATGACCCTAAGCCAACAAGGCTCAAGGCTACACATCCTGATATGTCTCTAGAGGACACTAAGTTATGTCATGAGGAGATTGATCTTCGTTTTGCAAATGGATTAATTGCTCCATCCAACAATGAATTCGCATGTTAGGCATTTTATGTAAATAATCACTCTGAAAAAAAAGAGAAAAAAGAGATTGGTGATTAATTACAAACCTATCAATGACTGGCTAGAACACAAAAGATTTCCTTTGCCCCTAAAAGAAAAATTGCTACGAAGGATAAAGAATTGTCGGTTTTTTTCTAAGTTTGACCTAAAGAGTGGCTTATGGTAGCTCAAGATCAAGCCTCATGATAGATACAAGACCAGTTTTGTTGTCCCCCAAGGTATGTACGAGTGGAATGTGCTTCCTATAGGACTCAAGCTAGCTCCTTGTCTCTGTCAGGAATGAAAAGAAATTCTCTTTGCTGATTGTAAAGAATTTCTACTTCTCTATATTGATGATATCTTGGTCTAATCTAAAGATGTTCAGAGCCATGTCAAGCACCTTCAACTCTTTATACAACTCCTAAATGATTTTCTCATGTTAAACTGATCATTTAATATGGGGAAGTACTAGGGGAGAAAAAGCTAGAATATTGGTTAAGCTGGCAGACCGGCCACAGTAGGAAACCAAAGGAGGGAAAATAGGGATCCAAAGGGTGGGCCATTTGCAAAACAGCAATATGCAACAATGGGCTTAAAAGACCCTAAGGTTCAGACCATGAAGACTTCTAAAATGCTAAGGTTCCAAAATTCAAAGGTTGTGTCCAAAGGTCACACTTTGGGAAAATTGGATGCTTTGTGTGTGTCCCAAAAAGTCTTCTCAAGTCCTAGATAGGAGGGGGCAAGTGCAAGAAATAGGGAATGAGAGAGAAACTCTCTCACACACACAAGTTACCTTTACACAAAACGAGGGACACATGTCAGCTCCCTAGCCCAGATGCCTACAAGGTGTACTCAAATCCTATTGGATGGCCTTGGAGGTGGACCAATGAGAATTAGGCTAGAGTAAATCTAGTTTAATTAATTTAAAAACACTTAATAAAATAACCAATAGGAATTAAGCTCCGTAGAAGAATATTAGACAGTCTCCTAAGGGGTCCAATGGGCATTCAACAGCCCAATGGCTTGCCTGATTCCTATTGGCCAGGAGGTAAAGGGGTCCAATGAGAGCTTAGTTGCATTTATTAATTACCTAAAGCTCTCACAAAAGGGGAAAGGACACAAGTAAGAAGTCTATCACTTATTCTTCTTAATACTCATTGGCTAAGCCTGGAAAGGGCCAATAGTGTTGCAACATTAGCAAATAGCAAGAGGGGTCAACCAAGAGAGAGAGAGGGGGCTGATTTTCTCAAGGCATTATCCACACACACTCACACAAACTCATGTGTGAAGCAAGAAGACTCTCTCTCTCTCTCTCTCTCTCTCTCTCTCTCTCTCTCTCTCTCTCTCTCTCTCTCTCTCTCTCTCTCTCTCTCTCTCCTTCTCAAGCTTTAATGGAAAGCTTATCACCTACTCCAAGCTTGTGAGAAGGGAGGCCTACACCAACAACTCTTGGCTTTGTGATGCAAATTCAACCAAGATCCAAGCTTCAATGCATGCTCATCTCCTCTACCATGCTAATTACTAAGCTAATCTATGATAATATGAGTGATTATGTAAGGAGATGTACATCTTTCTCATAAGACTACTCCTTCCTCTCTTTCTACTCTCATACTTTGCTAGATCTCACCATACTTTGCTAGCTCTCACCATCTTCGAAGGTGCGTGAGGTCTTGGGGCCTGATACAGTGAGGGAATTGATGTTGTGTTTGATAAGTGTTTTTCTTGAAGTTTACATCTTCATTGCCCTAGCTAGTATTGAAGGAACACAAAGAATTGTATTGTAAAATGTCTCTCTTGATGGGAGAAACCATAATACAAAGCCTATTGGAGGGGAGACCGGCTCCATGCAAATCCGGTCCTCAATTGTTGTCAATTGCTTAATTTCTCTCTTTTGAAGTATTGTTCATGCTATCTAACTAGGTGTTATACTTTTTGTTGCTCTCTCCACACAAGCACTCTTGTTATTCTCATTAGGAATCTATTCTAATGAAATGCTCACTATGTTCATGCTAGTTTTTTCTACACACAAGTTAATAGGCAATTCAATGTTACATTGGTATCAGAGCACAAGGTTTATCTTTTCTTGCTCAAGAAGGGAGGTCCTCAAGGTAGCTATAAATGGTTGATATTATTATTTGCATGTGAGTAAGTAGAATAGGGATTTTTCAGCCTTGCAGTGAGCTTGCGCAGATAACGGGGCATCACCGTCGAGAGCTATGGTCTTAATAGTGGAGTCCTACGGGGATTGCCTACGGCTTAACCACTATTGAGGTATTAGAATCTTGACAAGAGCCGATGTTGTTCTAGTGTTGAACAACCCTCTCTTCTATTCCTTGCAATTAATGGTATTTGAGCCACAGGTATAGTAGCTTGAGTACTTTTTCTAAAGGGGTAAAGAGGAGTAGCAACTAGGGCTTGAAGTGCCAAAGTACACCTTAAACATTTATACCTAAAAGTTGTTAGAATGGATGACAATAATAAAGAGAGTAAAATTAATGTTGATAACTTTGATTTTGCTAATGAACACGCTACTAATGATGCCCCGATGCTTGTTAACTATCTTGTTTCTAGGCTTCAACAAGCCATGGTCACTTCATACCTCCAAAGTGAAGTGCAATGGTAGCTTCGTGCTCAAGGGATTCTCCAAGCTCCCCACCATGACCAAAGAACACCTAGGAAGCCTCCTTGTGAGACTTCCAAAAGAGGCCTCTCTCCGGTTCAGGAAGAAGAAGAGGATCCATACAAAGGGCTCAAAAATTTTCTTCTTGATGATGCATCTCCTTTCCAAAGGAGAAGTCAAGAGACTCTACTGAAATAACAAGAAAGAAGTGAGTCTCCCCCCACCTCGATGGAGATGGCTCCACAAAGACAGCGGGCTAAACGCTCTCCATCACCTCCAAAATGGAGAAGATCATCGCATGCTTCTCCACACCATAATTCAAAGAGGGATGAAAAAAAGGAAGAGAATAAAAAGGCAAGGAAGAGGAAACCCTCTTCTCCATCTTCTTCATCCTCTTCCTCTTATGAAAGTGATGGTGTAGACAAAGAAGATCAAGGCAAGAAAAAGGCGAGAAAGAGGCCACCCTCTTCTCCAGCTTCCTCAAATTCTTCATCTTCTAAAGAAAGTGATGGTGCAACTTTTGAACCATCAAAAAGAAGATTCCATTGGAAATCCTATTCCGCGTGGAAGAGGTCATCCAAGCTCAAGAAGTTCAAAGAGGGATCTCTTTCCTTACCTATGATGGCACCTTTGGTGCTACGGACAAAGTCTTGGCCTTTATCCAATAGTTTGATGCGGCGTTTGGAGATGAGGGCTTCACGGAGTTCTTTAAGCTACGCCATGTAGCTATGCACTTTAAAAATCTTCCAGGCAATGGTGGTCTAGCCTACGGGCCAACGGTGAAGCTCCACGAACATGGAAAGTTTTAAGATCTTCCATTATGAAGCATTTTTTGGCCACCGATGCCAAATACAAAGTACTCACCGAATGGCGAAGCTTGAAGCTCTCTCCCAACAAATCCATTCACAAATATGTAGAAAAGTTTTGGGACTTCCAACTCAAAGCCACTGTCTTCCAAAAGTTGGATTTTGGAGAGCAAAAGAAACAATTTTGTGCGGGCTTAACTAAAGAAATGGAAGAGTATGTCAACTCCCAAAGTTCACGCACCGATGGTTATACACCATACTATGGTGGCTTCTCGAATCAACTTCCAAACAGGGGCTAAGAGAAATTCTAAGCCCACGGAAAACAAGGGTTCTAATGAGCCTAAGGGGAAAGACAATGTCCAAAAGTCTCCTAAGGAAAATTCCAATAAAGCTAAGGAGAAGGGAGTTTACAAAGGCAAAAACAAACTCTCTCCTAAAGAGCTTGAGCGTTATCGCAAGTGCGATGAGCAAGGGCATGCATACCATGCTTCTCCACAAAAGAACACCCACCATGAGCCTCCTAGAGCTACCTTGGTCAAAATCCAAGAGGAGGAAACTCACCACAAAGGATCTCCTCTTTGTCATGCTTGGGTAAAGGTAAGAGAACATGAAGCTTTTATTCTCTTTGACCCTGGTTCCACTCACAATTTCATATCCACAGAGTTGGCCACCAAGCTAGGCATATAAGCTTATGAGATGGGAGATGTCCTACCCGCAGATGGTGCTTTCAAGGGGCAAGAAGCTTTAGTCACTCCCTTAATCGGGAAATTGAGGCTCCATGTCCAAAGCTATGTGGACAAAGAGGAATTCTTTATCTCTCCTCTCAAGCATGAGGATGTAATTCTAGGGGCACCATGGTTTGATCGCATGGCTGCCAATGTTAAATTCCCTGAAAGAAGAATCTACTTTAGGTTCAGGGAAAAAGATATGTACGTAGATTCCAAGCAAATGGGTAACACCATACCCATTGTACATACACAAGCTTTCAACAAGTCAATAAAGAGCTCTATTTTCGTGTACATGATTTTTGCTAAAGATTCTCAAAATGAACATAATATTTTAACCAAAAAAAAAACACACACACAAGGAATTAGAGTTATCCAATTTTCTCAAGGAATTTCAAGATGTCTTTATTGACGACATCCCTTGTGAGCTACCTCCTAAATGAGGCAATTGATGACCATGCAATTGAACTTCTTCCAGGAAGTTCACCTCCTAATAAACCTCCTTATAGATTTTCTCAAGCTCAACAAGAGGAGAGTATGCAGCAAGTGCATGAGTTAGTTGAGAAGGGCATGGTTAGGCCTAGTTCATCTCCATTTTGTTCTCCTCTACTATTAGTGCAAAAGAAAGACGACACATATCGTATGTGTGTCGACTATAGAGAACTAAATAGGATCACTATATCAAGAATAGGTTTCACGTTCCATCAGTAGAAGACCTATTTGATAAGCTAAAGGTTCCACCTACTTGAGTAGTATTGACCTAAAAAGTGGCTATCATCAAATAAGGATAGTTGATCAAGACATTGTAAAGAACGCATTTTGCACTATGCTTGGTCTTTAGAATACATTGTCATGCCTTGACCAATGCACCAACCACATTCAACCTCTTGATGGAGAATCTATTCAGGCCTCACCCAACCTTTACTAGAGTGTTCTTTGATGATATCATCATCTACTATAATTCAATAGATGAACACAAGCAACACCTGTAGGTAATATTTCAAGTTCTAAGAGAGAATAAACTTTATGCTTAATTGAAAGAAAAGTGAATTTTTCTTACAAGAGATTCAGTATTTAGGTCATATTATCTCTCAAGATGGCATCCAAATGGATCCATTAAAATTAGAGGTAATAAAAGGATGGCCTAAACCAAGCAACCTTCATGAACTAATAAGCTTTATAGGTATGTGTGCATACTATAGACGCTTCATAGAAAAATTATCACCAATAGCAAGAACATTACATGACCTAACAAAGAAAAACGTTGTCAGGATTTTTTTGGAGCAAGGGATTGCGCATATGTACATACACATGCATGGTGCATCGAATAAAGGATTGTCCATTTTCCAGAGCCAGGTGGTTACGTGGGGCCCACATGTGTATAGGTAGGACAACATGTACATAGTGCATCGATTTTCACTGTTACCAGTACCAGTGTGTTTTTTCTACAATAATGAGGATTTGGTAGCGCGTAAAACTTCTCGAGGAAATTATCCGCGGGCCGACGACATGAGGTAAGCAGGTGCGTCAGATGGCATCTAGTGGCGTCAGGGGGCCGAATGGGGTCAGTACTTGCACGCGGAGAAGTACGGACACGACGTGGGTGTTTTCTTATGAGATTTATACAGAAAGGTCATCATTAGGACCACTTTTTGGGGCCACTTCACGTGGTTGCGAGACACATTATTGAAAATAAATGAGTGCCAGGTGTGCGGATGATGCAAAAAGGTGACAACTATGCACTGCGAGGTCAGTTTTTGGCCTGTTCGGGGTCCGTTTGAGGTCATCTAAAAGGCCAAGGGTGCCCAAATAATAAAGCTAAGTGTGGGAACTGAAAAAAAAGAGAGAAGACCAGAAAAAACGTGCAGAAGAGAGGAGGAACAGCCGCAGGTGTGTTTTTGCTCATTTTGGAGCCTGTTTTGGCCGTAAACTGCTCATCCGAGGTCGGATTTGAGCACTTTGACATTGTAGACTGGGGTTTTGGGCCGTTCCGAACGCGATGGCCCTGTCCATTTTTCCAAATTCCTCACTCTTTTCCTGCTGTTTTTCTGTGTAAGTTTCTCCTATGAGCGAAGTTTCTGTTCCAGTTTGTGATTGTATCTGGCTTATTTTACCCATATTGTGTGAGCTGTTTGCCCCATTGGTGTTGGCCCAAGCTCATTTGTATCTAAACATCAGAAATTCTCCTCTTTTGAGCTAAGTTTTTTGGGTGTGTGTGTGTGTGTGTCTGTGTGGAGTGGGCAAGTGGATAGTCTCTCTCCTCTCACTCCAGAGGTGTGTTCCCTGTCTCGGCGAGGTGTGTTGTGTAAGCCGAGTGGTGCCCCATAGTGTGTGTGTGTATCTTCCCAAGAGTGTGTGTTGGGTCGTTATAGAGGCGTTGTGTGTGTTTTCATCCCGCTCACATTCTTTTGGCGCCCCCACGGAGGATCTTCTTCGAGTACCTTTTGCTTCGAGCTTCAAGCTTCGAGATTCGGGATTACAGGTTGGAGACTACATATTACAGATTACAGGTACAGGTGATTCACAGAGGTACAGGTAGCTGGAGTACAGTGATATACTATAGCAGTGGTGTCACTTGCAGTGGTTGTGGGTATGCATCATTTGGCGCCTGTTTGAGCGCATTGTCTGATGGATTGTACGTTACTTGTGGCAACTTCCATTGTATGCCTTTGTGGAGCCATATTTGGTTTTATTTGGCAGTCCCAGCCATTTCTGAGACTTGGTCTAGAAGATAGTCATTTCTGAGACTTGACTATACGCGATTTGCATTAGCCTTCGTGTGGGGGTCGATAGCGTGAGTTTTTTATTGAGCTGGGGGATTCTCAAATGTAGAGATCCTTTTGGTGATACAGGTAGCTGGAGCACCCTTTTCGTGACCTCGCCATAGGCTATGTATTAGTGATTCCTATTTGAGAGATCACTGGGGTTTTGGGCCGTTCCTACTTTGACATTGTAGACTGGGGTTTTGGGCCGTTCCGGACGCGATGGCGCTATCCATTTTTCCAAAACCCTTACTGTTTTTCTGCTGTTTTGGCTGTGTAATTTTCTCTTATGAGCGAAGCTTCTGCTTCAGTTTGTGATTGTATATGGCTTATTTTACCCATATTGTGTGAGCTATTTGCCCCATTGGTGTTGGCCCAAGCTCAATTGTATCTAAACATCAGAAATTATCCTCTTTTGAGCTGATTTTTTTGGGTGTGTGTGTGCGTCGCTCATTCTCTATGTGGAGTGGGTAAATGGATAGTCTCTCTCCTCTCACTCCATAGGTGTGTTCCCTGTCTCGGCCAGATGGGTTGTGTAAGCCGAGTGGTGCCCCATAGTGTGTGTGTATATCATCCCAAGAGTGTGTATCGGGTCATTATAGAGGCGTTGTGCATGTTTCCATCCCGCTCACATTCTTTTGCGCCCCCACGGAGGATCTTCTTCGAGTACCTTCTGCTTCGAGCTTCAAGCTTCGAGATTCGGGATTACATGTTGCAAACCACAGGTTACAGGTTACAGGGATAAGTACATGCACAGGTGGCTAGAGTACAGTGATATACTAGTGGTGGTGTCACTTGCAGTTGTTGTGGGTGTGCATCATTTGGCGCCCGTTTGAGCGCATTGTCTTCTGGATTGTACGTTACTTGTGGAAACTGCCATTGTACGCCTTTGTGGAGCCATATTTGGTTTTATTTGGCAGTCCCAGCCATTTCTGAGACTTGGTCTGGAAGATAGTCATTTCTGAGACTTGACTGTACGAGATTTGCATAAGCCTTCGTGTGAGGGTCGATAGCGTGAGGTTTTATTGAGCTCGGGGATTCTCAAATGTGGAGATCCTTTCGGTGATACAGGTAGCTGGAGTACCCTTTTCGTGACCTCGCCATAGGCTATGTACTAGTGATTCCTAATTGATGCTCGGGTTCTATTGTTGGCAGTTTATGCATACAGATACAGTCTATATTTTGGGTTCTCATTGCTCTACTTCTGGGGAAACTATGTCAAAATTTTTCCAAGTTATGATGGCTGGTGTTTTGGTCTTTTGAGCCATTTATGCTGTTATGCTGTTGAAATTTTGGCAAAATCAGAGGATAAGTCAGGTGTGCCTTCTTGGGAGCTTCATGGTTGGCTTTAATGGATGATCAAAATGGCCCTCAGTTCACTCCTTTTCATTTAACTCAAAGAATCTAGATTAATGTTCATGTGTCCAGGAAGATTTTTTTCCAGTAGCGCATAGTCTTTATGTTCGGGCCAAGAAGATTAAGAGAGATCCTGGAATGTCCTTTGCCTGTTGTAATTCCGATGATCAACTATGAAAACTCATTTGATGTGCATGTGTTTGTCCTTATCTAAAACTAAGCTCCATTGAAGTTTCTGGGGATTGGGTAGTGAAGTCTTGGGTTCTTGCATGTGTGTTCGAAGAGGTTCTTAAAGCATTAAACTTGGGTAGCCATGGCTTTCTCTTATCCGGAATTCCATGGAAGAAGTGGTGAAGATGCGGAAGACTTTCTGGAGCAAGTCGAGGTGGCATGCATAAGCAACAATATGTGTGATGAGGAGAAGATTTTGAGGCTATTTGGATTGCTTTTGAAAGATGAGGCCCGTGTTTGATTCATGGATTTGGAAGCTAAAGAAGCAGTGGCTTCTTCTTATGGTTTGAGTCTTGGCAAGTTTATAGAAGCTTTTTTAGAGCGTTTCCAGGTTTTTGAAGATGCAAATGCAGTATGGAATGAGCTCAATTCTCTTAAGCAAGGTTCTTGTCAAGGTGTTGATGCCTATGTACAAGGTTTTACAGATTTATGGACTCGTTGGTGTGTTGCTCTTAAGGATGAGACCCCCCCTTGTTCATTGAAGAAAAGTTTTTTTGCTGATGGTTTGTCACCTTGGTTGAGGTTCGAGGTTGAGTTGAAGAGGCCCGAGTCTTTTGAAGATGAAGTATGTATTGCAAAACACAAGGAATGGAAGTTTAAGCGTCTTGAGGAACATGGTATCAGTACAGGTATGCATGTGCAAGATAGATTTGACATGGAAGATGAAGTTAAGCCTAAGCAGGTGAAAATTAGCCTATCCTATGATGTTTCTCGTTTCTTCCCAAGGTCTATTGTGAAGCGTAAAGAGGTCTTGCAGGTTGACAGGTTTATGGAAGAGCCTAAAGAGGTGAGTAATGCTTTGGATACAGGATTGAAAAGTCTTGAAGAGGATGCATTGGCTACTTGTGTACCTTGTGATTCTGGGTGTGAGTGTGAGGTTGAGGTTATTGATGATGAGCACGTATCTTTGGATACTAGTTCCTTGGAAATTAGGGAAGAGGGCAAGGTTGAGAGCCATTTTGTGGATTTGTTGGATGTGGAGCATGTTTTGAAGCCATATTTTGATGTATGTGCAGTGATTGAACCGATTTATGAGCATGATTGTGGTTTAGAGCAGGGAACTGTATTCTTGGAGACTGATGAACCCATGCTAGAAGCTATGGATAGTGGTGCTAGCCATGATTATGATGTGGACAAAGTTATGTGTGATGATGAGTATGCTTATGATGATGAGAAGGGGTTTGGCATATATGAGTCCAATCTCAGCTATGTGGATGCCTATGCTAGGGATATGTGTGCTGCGGGGATACTTTTGTGCTTTGGATATCAACAACTTTACCTTCACACAATGCTTTTAGCTACTTGGGTGCATGATTTGCAAGTTGTTGCTATGGCTGGTGAAGCCAAGATGCCAAGTGATGAGTCACTTGAGTTGTCTCTATCGGTTGGGTTGAATGTGGCATGCAATATTTATGCTTTTGGAACTCCAAACAAGGCGGATGTGTTAGTTGGATATGCCTATGGTGCATTTTGGTTGATTGTTGACAAATGTAGGTGTGGTGTTATGACGCTTCTTGTGAATCAGGCGATATGCCTTTGGCCTTTTGATCCAGGTGGAATGAGCATCTAGTAGTGTTGCTGCTGCTGAGCATGAATGCTCTAGCAGGCTAGGGGGTGGGCAAATTATGTCAGGATTTTTTTGGAGCAAGGGATTGCGCATATGTACATACACATGCATGGTGCATCGAATAAAGGATTGTCCATTTTCCAGAGCCAGGTGGTTACGTGGGGCCCACATGTGTATAGGTAGGACAGCATGTACATAGTGCATCGATTTTCATTGTTACCAGTACCAGTGTGTTTTCTCTACAATAATGAGGAGTTGGTAGCGCGTAAAACTTCTCGAGGAAACTATCCGCGGGCCGACGACATGAGGTAAGCAGGTGCGTCAGATGGCATCTAGTGGCGTCAGGAGGCCGAATGGGGTTAGTACTAGCACGCGGTGAAGTACGGACACGACATGGGTGTTTTCTTATGAGATTTATGCAGAAAGGTCATCATTAGGACCACTTTTTGGGGCCACTTCACGTGGTTGCGAGACGCATTATTGAAAAGAAATGAGTGCCAGGTGTGCGGATGATGCAAAAAGGTGACAACTATGCACTGCGAGGTCAGTTTTTGGCCTGTTCGGGGTCTGTTTGAGGTCATCTAAAAGGCCAAGGGTGCCCAAATAATAAAGCTAAGTGTGGGAACTGAAAAACAGAGAGAAGACCAGAAAAAACGTGGAGAAGAGAGGAGGAACAGCCGCAGGTGTGTTTTTGCTCATTTTGGAGCCTGTTTTGGCCGTAAACTGCTCATCCGAGATCGGATTTGAGCACTTTGACATTGTAGACTGGGGTTTTGGGCCGTTCCGGACGCGATGGCCCTATCCATTTTGCCAAATTCCTCACTCTTTTCCTGCTGTTTTTCTGTGTAAGTTTCTCCTATGAGCGAAGTTTCTGTTCCAGGTTGTGATTGTATCTGGCTTATTTTACCCATATTGTGTGAGCTGTTTGCCCCATTGGTGTTGGCCCAAGCTCATTTGTATCTAAACATCAGAAATTCTCCTCTTTTGAGCTGAGTTTTTTGGGTGTGTGTGTGTGTGCGTCTGTGTGGAGTGGGCAAGTGGATAGTCTCTCTCCTCTCACTCCAGAGGTGTGTTCCTTGTCTCGGCTAGGTGTGTTGTGTAAGCCGAGTGGTGCCCCATAGTGTGTGTGTGTATCTTCCCAAGAGTGTGTGTCGGGTCATTATAGAGGCGCTGTGTGTGTTTTCATCCCGCTCACAACGTTAGGTACACATGGTCAACCAAGGAGAACAATGCTTTAAAAAATCTTAAAGAAAAGCTTATCTCTCAACCTGTGCTTACACTACCGGATCTCTCAAAGCCATTTGAGGTCCAATGTGATGCTTGTGGTGATTGCCTTGGAGTTTTTTTGCTCCAAGAAGGGCCCACCATAGCTTATGAAAGTCGAAGGCTCGACCTTGTTGAGCAAGCTCTAGGCATATATTGAAGGGGATCGGGGAGCACCATGGACGGAGAGTGAGAGAGAGAAGGAGACACACGACACACAGATATGGGTGGGGAGACTCCAAGAGTGAGCAACCCCCTATACACTTATGCTATTATAAGGTATACAAGTCAGTGGGTGCCCAGACTCTGGGCGGTCGGGCAAGGCATAAACGCCTATACCCCAACAACCTCCCACTTAAAGGCGACTGTGCCTTTAAGCAAGGGAACCAAGTCTAAAGACTACAAAAGGTGAGAGAAAACCGCTCTCAACCGATGCCCACTGGCTGGCTATGATCGTGTGCATTCGGCTGTCCTGCTCCCGTGTAAGTCCGTACACCACCAGACGTACCGCACACGTACTGCAAGTATGTACGAAATACCTGCATATCTCCCTCGTGCACTATGCCATCATCAATCAACAAACGACTGACAACCCCAACTTCAAATGCTCCCACTGCAGATGCGATATCCGGTCTCAAGATCAACATCTCATACATGAGGCCACCGAATGCCGATGTAATGCTAGCGGGCCCTGCTAGCTCTACGGAGCATGCATCAACATATATATCCCTGGCAATAGGCATCTCTGACTGATAAGGCGTGTCAGCCACATGCATCTCCTGATTGTCCACAAAAAACGCATCAACCTGTCGTGCAACCTCATAGCAAACCAGCTGCTCTAGGTGTTTGCTGGAAGACATATCCTGACAACTATATCCCCATGCTCACTGTCGAGCATAGAAAGGAATGACTGCATAATCACTGACATCTCAGCCTCCTTTGCAATCATCCATTGCAAACATGACCACTCAATCTGCTGTGACTCACTAGAGCTCTCATGCTCTAACTCCGTATACATAGACTCTTGCACAACGTCCTCCTGTCGTGACTCACTAGAGCAAGACCGCTCTACCTGTCTATCCTGCATAGAAGTATCTCGCACAACTGACTCTCTGCTTTGCTCAGTCACTAGCAAAGCATGCATGTCTGACTCTGTCACCTCTCTGTGTGACTGCTCAAGTCATTCCCTAACTGTGTGCACAACGAGCTCACTACTCTGCACTCCATGCAAAGTACCCTGCAACCCACAAGCAAAACAGACTCACCTGCTCTCTCGCTCTCTACCTAGCTGCATGATCACAGAGACAACACCTTCTCTCTCATGATCCACATGCAATGGGTAACCTGTACCACTCCTGGCACCTCTCGCAATCACTAGCGAACCCAAATGCAACGCAAAAGATCGCTCAAGCAGCGATACCCGACATCCACTATCCCGTAACTGTGTGACTGAGATCAAATCCCGTCTCAGATCTGGCACATAATGCACATGATGCAGGGTAAATCTCATACCACTCGGCAAGGACAAACATACGTCTCCTGCACCCTCAATGTCATGCACAGCACCATCAACCATGTGCACACAACCAAGTCTCCCACTAGAAAACGTGCTAAACCACTCACGATGCGACGTGACATGGAAAGTAACATCTGAATCTAGTAACCAATGTGAAGACAATGTGCAATCCGATATGCACTCCGTAGACATAAGATCGTTTGAAGACAAGCTAGATGTAAATGTGACATCGCCGTCACAAGCATACTCAGTAACCACCGTACTGATCTCACTAGCATCTGTCATGCCCAAATTTGCATCACGCATCTGTCGCCTCCGTTGTCTCAAACGCCTGAAACATCAACGCCTAATGTGCCCTCTATGTCCACAATGCCAACATGTCAAGTCTCTATGCCGTCGAGACTTGCGTGTGGGACCAATCTCTCCCATGGACATAGAAGTGGGACTAGACTTCCCTGTAGACATGGATGTCGCGTACATAGCATGTAAACTCTGCCATAAAGCATGAGTTGTAGTCTCCCTCGAGACCTGCCAGTAAACAGACTCAACCAGATGCAAACAAATCGTAGACATGGCTAACTCATCAAGATCCTGCCAATCATCATCACGCATAGAATTGGGCTTCGCCGATAAACCACGCAAGGGTTTATCCTGCCCCAAATCCGTCAATGCAACAAGCATATGTTCCTTCCAAGCAACAAAATCTACACCATCAAACTGTGTCAGACCATAACGTTGGAAGTCAAATGAAAAATCAGACATAATGCTCGCAAAAGAGAAACCAACAATGAGTAGCAAATGTCAACCAAATCAGCCCTAAACTGGCTCGAATTGTATCAACAAAAGTCTGCAAATATGGCTGTAAGATATGGCTGCAAATCAACCCCAAAATTCAGCTCTTAAACAGCTGCATAAACAAGTCACAAATGTGTCCCAAATTAGCCTACAACTGAGCCATACATGGACACCTGCAAAGAGGAAACAATGGCTGAAAATTCAGCACCCAAATAAGCCCTCAAACCTTCCTGTAAACTTGTAAACCTGTAGCTGAAACCTGCTGAAAAACCTCAAGCCATTAGTGCTCGAATCCGGCTACCTCACTCGTAGCCACACAAGCATACATCACAACATTCACTCTTGTGAGTGTGGCAAGATAATTGTACGCATGCTATCAAACCGTGAGCTAATCACCAAGCCCACACTGTGCGGTATCGATGTATACACACGCAGCTGAAAAACCTCAAGCCAGTAGTGCTCGAATCCGGCTACCTAGCTCGTAGCCACACAAGCATACATCACAACATTCACTCTTGTGAGTGTGGCAAGATAATTGTACGCCTGTCAAACCGTGAGCTAATCACCAAGCCCACACTGTGCGGTATTGATGCATACACACGCACAAATCTCCCACCTGCAGAGAACACCGCACGTAAATGCTGAGTGCAACCCACAATCTCTACCTAGATCGCATAAATGATACGCATAAAACTCCTGGGAAAATTTCGCCAGAGTTTCGTCAGTAAAATGGCCACAAAACCAGTAACCAAACTGACTACACGCTCAAAACCATGAGCAACCAAAGCGCATCAAACCGCACTCCAAATGCATGCACCAATCTCCACACTTTGCATACATCATTGCAAACACCTGCAAATCTAGTACACAAATATCTTCTCTACCTGTGACTGCCAAAAAACATGCTCAAGGCATACATTGCCGAGCTCAAAATGCAATCGCATTAGTCCCCCTGAGCATCAAACCACATAAGGCATACATTGTATCCTCCCACCTGTGAGGAAACTTCCAGCAAATATCACTCTCACATCTGAGAGCAAAACCATGTGTGGAATCTTCGACACACGATAAACAACTGCTTCTGAAAAAAATTCAGAGTTCAGAATTTTAAAATTCTGATATGACGAGCGCGTCCAGAGCGTGCCAAAACCCCAAGGTAGACTCCTGGATCAAATGTATCCGAGTGCGGGTGTGAAAGCTATGCCAAAAAACCTCCGTTTCGACCCAAAAACGCAGCATAAACTGCCAAAAGAGGGCTGAAAATGCAGCTCCTCAACCATAGCTCGAATGAGGTTTTTGATGGTTGGAATGGCTTCGAAAGGGGGGTAAAATGTCAGGAAACCTACTGGAAACGCTCTCGGAAAGCTGAATTTGCCGATGCCGAAGTCGAAACCTTGTTTGCACTCTTGAAAGTGCGCGTGCGCGGACGCGATTTCGGGAATGAAACTCGCTCTCCGCTATCGTCGTGACTGTGCACACACGCGCTCCCTCCGCACCTACACTCTGATACCAATTGAAGGGGATCGGGGAGCACCACAGACGGAGAGTGAGAGAGAGAAGGAGACACACGACACACAGATATGGGTGGGGAGACTCCAAGAGTGAGCATCCCCCTATACACTTATGCTATGTATAAGGTATACAAGTCAGTGGGCGCCCAGACTCTGGGCGGCCGGGCAAGGCACAGACGCCTATACCCCAACATATATGAAAAGTAACTCCGAGAAATTCTACATGCCTTAGACTCATGGAAGCACTATTTATTGAGGACTCCTTTCATTCTGCGAACAGATCACCAAAGTCTTAAGTACTTCATGATGCAGACCAAGCTCTCTGACAAACAAATGAGGTGGGAAAATCTCCTTTCGCAATTTCATTTTCATATTACTCACATTGCTGGCAAGCATAATCAAGTAGCCGATGTACCTTCAAGACGGCCGAGAGTGAATGCGGTTTCCATAGCAAATCACAATTATCTATCTTCTATGATAGATGAGTATGCTATTGATCCGGATTTAGAGATGTGATTTCAGCGCTTGCACCAGGGAAGAAAGAGGAACCATTCACTTTACAAGATGATTATCTTCTCTATGGCAATAGACTATGCATTACTAACTCAGTCCGTGAGAAAGTAATGTATGAATCTCATGCTCCTCCTTATGTGGGGCATAGAGGGATTCAGTCTACCCTAAAGGGGATTGAAACATATTTCTATTGGCCTACCATGAAATAAAACATACAAGAGTATGTTTCTAGATGTGTGGTATGCCAAAAAACAAAGTTTGATAGAGGGAAGCAACCTAGACTACTTCAACCTTTGCCAATCCCTTATTCACCATGGGAGAGCATATCCATGGATTTTATCTTTGGACTCCCTAAGTCTATCCTTGGGAATACAGGAATATGGACGATAGTAGACAGGTTCAATAAACAAGCTCATTTAATACCTGTCAAAAAGACTATCAAATCCCATCAAATGGCAACCCTCTTCATTTCACAAATCTTCAAGTACCATGGCTTGCCAATGTCCATAGTGTCGGATAGAGATCCTAGAATGACTAGTAATTTTTGGAAGGGTCTCTTGAGAATTTAGGGACAAGGCTAAACTTCTCTTTCGCCTATTATCCACAAACGGATGGCCAACGTGAAATAGCTAACCTAACAATTCTTTATCTACGAAAAGCCTATGTAATGGAAGTAGATCAAAGATCCCAATGGGAGAAGTACTTACCCTTAGTGGAGTATGCCTACAATAACACTGTACATACTTCCACGGCAAAAGCACCTTTTGAGGTAATTGAGGGAAGATAAAAAAGTCTCCTGCTAATTAAGGTACACAAGAAGATCTTCGCTGCAGATGAGTATAGCCGAGGCGTACAACAATCTTTCCAAAAGATTAAGGATGCTATCTCTATCTCACAGCAAAGGCAAAATCCTGCTCTACTGACAAGCACAGAAGAGCCCAATCATTTAAAGAAAATGATTGGCTCTTACTCAAATTTCCCAAGGCTCGATTAAGGCACACGATGGGCAAGAATCCTACGGGACACCAAAAGTACTATGCTAAGTTAGCAAAAAGGTACTATGGTCCCTTCCAGATTCTTAGGCCAATCAATGAGATGGCTATCAACTCAAGTTTCCCAGCCATTGTCTCATACACAATGCTTTCCATGTGAGCCTACTAAAGCCTTACAAAGCAGATCCTCAAGAACCAACTATTGAAGACCCATCAAAGATCTAGGACCAAGAAGAGGTGCTGCAGCCCGAGTCCATTCTCCGACATGAAGACAAGGTATTAAGAGGCGGTAAGACTATCTGATGATATCTTATTAAGTTTATGAATTATCCTTTTGAAGATGCTAAATGGATTCAAGGCATACAATTAAAGGATAACCTAAACATTGTCAATGCTTACAATGCTTCCCAAGAGTAAGCAAATGTACAAATGTTAAAAATGAACAAAGTTTTTGTC
Source organism: Adiantum capillus-veneris (assembly GCF_014529385.1). Lineage (NCBI taxonomy): Eukaryota > Viridiplantae > Streptophyta > Polypodiopsida > Polypodiales > Pteridaceae > Adiantum > Adiantum capillus-veneris. The sequence goes on along the minus strand of NC_140949.1, from coordinate 19,621,047 downwards.
TTATAAGACTCTCTTTTTCTTTATTGTGCACAAAAAGGAATTAGTATGCATGCTTAGATCAAGTTTGCGGAGACGACTTCTCGCAAAAACCAAGTAGAACTTGTCACTCTACTATGGAAGATTGATAGGACTAATGTGCAGACATGCTTGCGGCAGCTTAGGCTCTCAAGCACCAAATGGACTAGTCATCCATTTTGGAACGATGTCGTAGGGTATTATAGGGATCCTCTACCCATTAGGAAAAGTACTAATGAATATGATTTATCTTCTCTACCCCATATTCGAGTATGACTATGATTTCAAGAGAGAGGTAATGTCATAATAACTAACATCTAATTCTCGTAAATGATTTTCTCATGTTCAACGGGGAATTACCAGGGGAGAAAAAGCTAGAATATTGGTTAAGCTAGTAGACCAGCCAAAGTAGGGATCCAAAGGAGGGGAAATAGGGATGAAAAGGGGGGGCCATTTGCAAAAGACCAATGTGCAACAATGGGCATAAAAGACCCTAAGGTTCAGCCCATTAACACTTCCAAAATTCTAAGGTTCCAACATTCAAAGGTTGTGTCCAAAGGTCACACTCTGGGAAAATTGGATGCTTTGTGTGTGTCTCAAAAAGCCTTCTTAAGTCCTACATGGGGGGGCGAGCCCAAGAATTAGGGGATGAGAGAGAAACTCTCTCTCTCTCTCTCTCTCTCTCTCTCTCTCTCACACACACACACACACACACACACACACACACACAAGCTACCTTTACACAAAGGGAATAAGGGACACATGCCAACTCTGTGAGGTCCCTGCCCCTAGTCGAGAGGAGCGGAGTACCTTTGATAGGTCTCCAATCCTGAGAAGGAAAAACCAACGGACATTGCCTTAGCTACTACGTAGCCACGGGCATGAACCGTTAGTGAAGGATTGGTCCTATCTCGCTATGGCGGAGCGTGACCACCATAACCCTATCTAAAAACTATCTATAATCAATTATACCTAAAAGTATAAATCTTAGAGTGACCAACCTGTGCGCTTTCTTCCCCATGTTTCAGAAGCACAACCGCCAAGGTTTGTCTCTTTTAAGATTTATGACAAAAAAAAATTCTAGCGTTGGAAAGTTACCCGACTCATCGGGTCCACCCGTCCATAGAATGATACCGTCGGGGTATCATTCTCACACTTTCCACACCACACTCACCCTTCTTTTGTTATCTAATTACTACCACACTGTTTAAACATACATGTTCCTTTACTTTATTTATGATACTGGTTCGTTAAAACAGCCCTTCAAACAGTATTACAAACAATTGTCAAACAAGAAGTCGTCCAATTTTAAACCAAAAACCCTTGGATTAGGTTCACTCAAGAATCTCTACTGGCGCTATTATGTCCGATCGATATATACATTATTTATAAAAACCCTTGTCCTCATGAGCATCCCATACCGCTCGACAAGTACTCGTTGTGCTAATCTGGACGTACTCCCGTCACAGCAACAACGGTGCCAATCTGGGCATCATCCTCACGCCACGGCAAAATAAAACCGCAGTATCCCGCTGGGCTAATCTGGGTGTACTCCCACCACAGCATCAGCGGTGCCATCCTGGGCGTCATCTCACGCCTCGGCAACTGCCACATAATACTAGCGCTAATAAGTAGAGATACTTGAGAAAAACCATACCGAAGGTTTTGGACAAACATTCTTTCCTATAGCAACCAGTTTAACCAGACAATCTTTCCTACTTGTCAAACATATGACGCGTTTCTTCGGGTTAATCCCCGTGGTTTCGGTCCGTATTTTCTTTTCATAGGGTAAATAATATATTCCTATGGTTTCGCATATGCAATGATGCATAACTTGAAACTGCAATACTAACCTGTACCATAGCTCCGATTGGTCCGATTGGTGGAGACATAGCATTTTCCGCAGGGATTCCACCGTTACTTGTACCAGCTTCATGATCATTAGTGCCTTGTGTTCGAACACGCTTTGGAGCCATTTTTTTGTACTACACTTATGTTATACACTTAGAACTTTAAATTAGTCAATTTTCCTAGTAATCTCCTTGTTTTCAAAGAGAGTCTGTAATTTGAATTCTCGCCAACTCGGATTCACACTTAGTGTTGTTGTTCTACATCTAATTTCTATACACCAAATATTTGCTAATCTTAATTAATAAATTAAGTGTGTAAATTATGAGTGAAAGTTTAGGAATGTATTACTTTTATGCTTGACATTTCTAATCCAATTCTAACTTCAATTCTATACTTCAACTAAATCAATTTTTAGTATTATTCAAAATTCTATTTAACCTAATTGACAATAACACTGGTGAATGAGAATTTCATCATGTATGATAAGAATACGATGACTTCTCTTATGTATTAACTTTCAATTAACAATATATAAGTTAATAGTAAAGATGTACTAACTAGAGAGAATAGGTATACTTAGAGAGATTAGAGTAAGAGAAAACATACACACACGTCTTTTCTAAAGTTAATTGAATCTCCCCAATCTGTGTGTGTGTGTGTGTGTGTGTGTGTGTGTGTGTGTGTGTGAGAGAGAGAGAGAGAGAGAGAGAGAGAGAGAGAGAAGAAGAAGAAGAACAAGAAGAAGAAAAGAAAGAGAAGCTTTGATATAACACCAACAATCCCAAGAGTTCTCGAGCATCTATCCAAAGTCTTGAACTCAAGAAAAATTATTCAAGAGGAAACTAGGACAACCAAGTAGATAATCAATTGAAGGATTGCAATGTGCATGATGAAGGGACTAACATTCACTAAGCTCAACTCAAGAGAGAGAATCAACACTCTAGCATGCAATGTGGAGTTTTTCATGTAATGAAGGCATGGAGTAGATACTTTGTAACTTTAACATGACTTATTCAAAGTGGACAAGTTATAATCCTAACTCTCATGCAACCAAGAGTTAATACACTATTTATAAAGTGAACTATTAAACTTTTCAATATGTCGCCCCTTTTTACATAACAAATCTTCCTTTGGGGATAATCAAATGGCATACCTTTCAAGAAGGATACAAAACTTGCTTACAATCCCATTTATTGTCAATGATTGCCACTCTTTAGTGTTCTCAAGGAAAAAGAGATCTTAAACATATTTTCACATGTATTTGTCATTGTTAAGGATGAGAGAGAAAGAGAGAGAGATATATTTTTTGCCAATCGTGCCCGTATGATACACAAGCATATCCAATGATTGTAGGTCCACATTTTTGGAATCATTAGACATTTTTTAATGTATAGGACTCAGCTTCTATAGGATAATAAAACATTCATCGTATAATTGGTATCACATGTTGCAAACACAAAGAAAGCATTGCAAAATCTCCATCATGTTTTGTTACACGAATGAAGCATTTATTTATATTGGACGCAGTATCACGTGCACATACTAGTTACATTTGAAAAGGTTTGTCATTTCTTACATTTTGCAAAGGTTGTCCTTTCTTACAATCTTACCCTTCACGTTTGCATTTTAGATTAGATATTTTGTAAGGATTTTTTGAAGTGAACCAGGGAGTGACACATGGAGGGCCTCTCCTTCCTTGAAAATTTTAAGCTGCTTCATATATAGTATAGATAAGTCATTATATTTTTTTCAAACATACACAAATCCCTATAAGTGAATTTCAATAAGATAATAACCAAAAAATCGGTCTATTTTCTACTTTTAGATTATATTTTATGAAACTTCTATCAATTGTTTTTCTTTTTCCTATTGTGTCAATTGACCGGCTTCAATTTCCAACCGGAAGGCTAGGCTTAGGCACACTTTTCCCTCACAATCAAGATAATCTCAATAAAACTTTCAAGACATAAAAGCAATGTGAAGGACCACATTGCTTTTATGGATAGATATCTCATTAAAACTTTGAAGACCACGTGTAAAACTTTTAGTGCACGTAGCTTTGCCATTGCCAGGAAAATCATGTAAACTAACTAAGCATGGGAAAGAGATGGATAGACAAAAGACAAAGTAGTGAGCCTGTCAATGCTAAAAGAGGGAAGGTGAATGACGTACAAACATGGATAGTCTTTACTAAGTTACTAACAGGATACAAAGCCATTGTAGATGATATTGAAAAAAGTGTCAAAAGAAACTTTTTTCCACCGACAATACTATCACCCACCATTAATAGAGACGTTTTACTTAAAGCTCTTACATGTTACCTTCAATGCATCTTCGTTTTGGAGTAAGACAATTGATCTTTTTCCCTTCGAGCACTACAACTTTTGAAGGTTTGGACCAGTGTTCGGGAAAAATAATTTTTGATTTCTTAAAGAAGCCTTAGTGTTGTGTTGGGTTAGGCAAACTTTCATTGTTTTCAGTGCCATGATGGAGACTTACCTTAAATATTATTTTCATTTTAAAATATTAAATGAATCTTCCTTTTTCAACTTTCATTTCACATCCTTACACAGCTTGACTTCACTTGCATTCTATTCTTTTAGAATGCTAAAGTGAAGCTTCACCTTGCATAATTCTAGTAGATTATGTACATATATATACATATATTTATTTATTTTACACATACACACACACACACACACACACACACACACACATATATATACATATATACACATATATATTAAATGAGCAAACCATGATAAAGGGAAGAAAAAATGGTGAAATATGTGAGAACTTAGTTCAAAAATCTTGCAAATTCAAAAATTCGACTATTATTTCCTGTTTGCTTCTTTGTACGGAGGAAACGCAGTCCCTTAAGAAAAGAGATATTCCTTAACAATGCTTTACCTTATATAATTCTACTTAAACTCAACCTAATGATTTTATCATTTTCTTGTTATTCTACAAAGCCACCGTGACCCTTTCACTTGTTTCAAACATTCAAATTTCCTCTCCTTATGTTTGCCAAAAGGAAATTTTACAAAATTAGGGGTATTTTTTGGGTTTTTACACTATTTTTCTCTATTTTGGGGTGGAATTTTTCCTTTGCTACTTGGCCTCAATCGGCATTTTTGAAATTGGAAACGACACGATATTAAGTTGAGACTCATTTTTTCTGAATATTGGTTTGGACTAGTCACCCATGGGCCATAACAAAAATACTACTCTTATACAAATATACTAATATACATATACTGGGATGATTTTAAATTGGGAAAATTACAAAAATACCCCTCAAATTTCAAAAATTCCCATAATACCCTTGTATCTATTTTGGTTGTATTGTTCAAGAGTTTTTAATGTTTACTCCTTTTTGACAATTGAGACCCGCTTTTGTGCTTAGCATGTAATTTGTCACAAATTACCTCACAAGAAAAGGCAATTATGTCTAAAGATAATGAAGCAATTCATCTTCAAAGCGTACATAATCAGATCAAATTTTGGATTTAGCATCTTGTATTGATAAGCAATGAGTCTTCTTATGAAAAGATACAAATTTTTTAATCTTTGAAGAAATTTATTTCACAACCAAGGGTATTTTGGGAAGTTTGGAAGATTTGAAGGGCATTTTGGGAATTGATGGCAAAATATTAGGGGGAATTTTGGAATTTTTTGAAATTTGAGGGTATTTTGGAATTTCCACAAATTAGAGGGGTATTTTGGTAGTTTTCCCTTTTACATAAAATGTATTAGCCATGTAGATTCCCTCCTTGCAAAAAGAAAATGCTAACACATTGATCCGAGCTTTGCAAGATGCCTTCCCTCACCCACCTGCTCCTCCACTACCCTCCTACTAGCTTCTCCCTCCTCTTCCTCCTTCACACCCTCCTACCCTACACAACACAATATGCTTTACAACCCTCATCCTATTGAATGCAGAAGGAGGCCCTTCATTCTAATACGGCTTTGTACTCTTATACTACCGCTCCTCTTCCCTCCTCCTCCTCCTCCTCTGGTCCTCATCCTTTTCTACTCCCTTCACACCCTAAGAGAGAAAAGGACAATGGTCTTGTCCTATTTCCTCTCCTTTGTCCCTTGAAGTACAGACTCCTTGAGGCAAACCGAACCCTGCACACAAAATGCGAGAGGAAGATTTAGGGAAGAAGACCTTACAGGGATTTTGGGATAGCGAGAGAGGGCTGCATGTGCGCACGCGCACGCGCACGCGCACGTGCATGCGTGCGAGAGAGAGAGAGAGAGAGAGAGAGAGAGAGAGAGAGAGAGAGAGAGAGAGAGAGAGAGAGAGAGAGAGAGAGAGAGAGAGAGAGAGAGAGAGTAATGGAATTAGCCTATTCAACTTGAGAATAGCGGAAATTAATGAGAATACTTTCGAGAAATAACTTTGTGAGCATAGCGGGTAGACATAATTGAAGATAGCAACATAATCATAGCAATTAGTTAACTTGGCATGAACAATACTTTTGCAAGAGAGAGAATTTAGGGAACATGACAACAGTTGAGGACCGGATTTATGTGGAGCCGGTCCCCCCTCCAATAGGCATTTGTATTATGATTTCTCCCATTAAAAGAGACTTGTTACAATACATTCTTTGTGTTCCTTGTGACCTAGGTGATGCAATGAAGATGGAAAGCTTCATGCATCACAATCATCGCATAACATGAACTTGAAGAAAGCTTTAATTGTCCCAAGCCTCAGTCCCAAGACCTCAAACACCTTCGAAGGTGGAGAGAGCTAGCAGGGAATGAGGGTAGGGAAGAGGAAGAAGAAACATTTCATAGGAGAAAGAACTAGTTCCTCACTTATCATACTCTTGTTGCTAGCATACATAATAGCATAGTAATGAAGAAGAAGGAGATATCAAGCTTAAGCATTGAAGCATGGCTCTTGGTTGGATTTGCACTCCATAGCCAAGAGTGTTGGTGTAGGCTCTCAACCTCTACTTGCTTGGAGAAGGAGAGGGAGCTCTTGCACTTTGCATAGTACACAATGAGAGTGCTTGTGAGTGTGTGTGGGTGAGTATACCCCTCAAGCAAGCCCCTAGCTAGCTTGGGTCGACCCCCCCTTGTAGCTCATGTTTGAAGCTCATTGGACCCTCCCAGGCCTAGCGAATCATGAGCAGGAGGCATTACAAGCAATAGGGGTAGCCTTGAGACAAGTGTCCCCCTTTCCTTTTTGAGAGAGAGAGCTAGATAAATTCTAAAACAATTAGATAATTCATGTAATTTATCATTGGACCCCTTTGAAGCTTAGCCAATAGGCTTCAAGCAACACATGAAGGTAACATGGGTAGGGGCCTGACATGTGTCCTTGCTGCCTCTTCAAGTTGGGGCTTCCCTTGTGTGTGTGAGTGGGTGTTCTCTCTCTAGCCCCTAGGAAAAGGGCTCGCCCCCCCTCTTGTAGGAATGCTTTTGACTTTAGGTGATCAAGCACCTTACTCATCAAGCATGACAAAGCACTTGAACTAGGGGGTCTTCCCACAAGCATCTCAGGCAAGCTTCTCAAGGCACCTCAAGTACCTTAATCATGCAGCAAGTCAAGCACCTCAAGCATGGAGCCAGTCAAGCACCTCAAGCATCTTAATCAAGCACCTCAAGCATGACAAACACCTCAAGCACAACAAGCACCTCAAGCAGGACAAGCACCTCGAGCTTGGGCCGGGTTCCCACCTCAAGCTCAGCCCTAGCTTACCTAAGGTCAAAGGACTTTTACACACATTTATTGGAGGTCTTCAATGAAGCTAACCCTAAGGTCTTATGCTCCATTGGTTAGCCTTGCTCTTTGATAGACCATCTCCCTTTTGGGCCCCTTTACCATTGTCCCCGTGTTGAGATAGATCTATAAGCACATATCGATATCGTAACACTTGTTCCCGTTTATTCTCCCACATTAAGTGATCAATTTAATATGAGAAAATCATTTGGGTTGGTTAGATATTAGATTTTATGACATTACCTCTCTCTTGAAATCATAGTCGTCCTCGACTATGAGGTAGAAGAGATAAAGTCTTAGTCATTAGTCAATCGTACTTAGCGGGTAAAGGATCCCTTTTTACCCTACGTCATCTTTCCAAGATGGATGACTAATCCATTTGGTGCTTGGGAGACATAGCTTCCGCAAGCATGTCTGCTCTTTAGTCCATTTCATTCTCACAAAGTAGAGTGACAAATTCTACTTGGTGTTTGAGAGACGTCGTCATCACAAACATGATTCTAAGCATGCATACTAGTTAAATTTGTGCACAATTAAAAAGAGGACTAGTCATATACGACAAAAACATGAGTCATTTAAAAGAAATTTGTACATTTGCTTACTCTAATGTAGCATTGACAAGGTTCATACTATCCTTAAGCTGTACTCCTTGCATCCATTTAGCATCTTTAGAAGGATAATTTTTGAACTTAATAAGATACCTTCGGATTATCTTACCATGTCGTAGTACCTTGTCTTCATGCCGAAGGACAGCTTCGGGTTGTAGCACCTCTTCTTGGTCTTCGACTTCGGGAGGGTCTTCAATAATTGGTTCAATTGGTGGCTCTCCTTTGTAGGGCTTAAGTAAGCTTACATGAAAGGCATTGTGTATAAGCCAATGGTTGGGAAACTTAAGTTGATAAGCCGTCTCATTGATAGGCTTCAAGATTTAGAAAGGACCATAGTATCTTTTTGCTAGTTTAGCATAATACTTTTGATGGCCCGTAGGATTTTTGCCCGTCGTTTGCCTTAATCGAGCCTTAGGAAACTTGAGTAAGACCCAATCATTTTCTTTGAACATTAAGGCTCTTCTGTGCTTATCAGTAGCAGCTTTTTGCCTTTGTTGAGAGATGGCTATAGCCTCCCTAATCTTTTGAAAAGATTCTTGTAGGTCACAGCTATACTAATCGGCGGCGAAGATCTTCCCATGTACTTTCAGTAGCAAGGGACTTTTAGGTCTTCCCTCTATGATCTCGAAAGGTGCTTTCCCCGTAGAAGTATGTACAGTATTATTGTAGGCATACTCTACTAGAGGTAAATACTTTTCCCATTGTGAGCATTGATCTACTTCGGTAACATAAGTTTTGAGTAGATCGAGTATCGTAAGATTGACTATCTCACTTTGGCCATCCGTTTGTGGGTGATAGGCCGAAGAGAAATTCAATCTTGTTCGTAGATTTTCAAAGAGACCTTTCCAGAAATTACTGGTCATTCTAGGATCTCTATCTGACACGATGGATGTGGGTAATCCATGGTGCTTGAAAATCTGAGATATGAAGAGAGTTTCCATTTGGTGTGTCTTAATAGTCTTTTTGACAGGAATGAAATGTGCTTGCTTGCTAAACCTGTCGACTATTGTCCATATTCCTGTATTCCCATGGATAGACTTGGGCAATCCAAAGATGAAATTCATGGATATATTCTCCCATGGTGAATTTGGAATAGGCAATGGCTGGAGTAATCCAGGTTGCTTCCCTCTATCATACTTGGTCTTTTGGCATACTACACATTTTGAAACATACTCTTGTATGTCCACTTTCATGGTAGGCCAATAGAAATACGTCTCTACTCCTCGGAGAGTAGGTTGAATACCTCTATGCCCTGCATATGGAGGAGCATGGGATTCATACATAACCTTCTCACGAAGGGAATGAGTAACACATAGCCTATTGCCGTGGAGACGATAACCATCCTGCAAGGTGAATGGTTCCTCTTTCTTCCCCAAAGCAAGGGCTGAAATTATGTCTCTAAAGTCAGGGTCAGTAGCATACTCATCTATCATAGAGGATAGATCATTGTGAGTAGCTATAGACACCGCATTAACTTTTGGTCGTCGTGAAAGTGCATCGGCAACTTGATTGTGCTTACCAGCTATGTGAGAAATATGGAAATTAAATTGCGAAAGAAAATTTTCCCACCTCATTTGTTTGTCGGAAAGCTTGGTTTGCGTCATGAAATACTTGAGACTTTGGTGGTCGGTTCGTAGGATAAATGGAGTCCCCAATAGGTAGTGCTTCCATGTGTCTAGGGCATGTAGAACAGCTAAAAGCTCTTTCTCATAAATGCCCAAGACTCGTTCATCACTATTGAGCCTTTGGCTCTCATATGCTATGGCATGCCCTTCTTGAAGCAAAACCGCTCCAAGGCAATCACCACACGCATCACATTGGACCTCAAATGGCTTTGAGAGATCCGGAAGCACGAGGACTGGTTGGGAAGTAAGCTTCTCTTTGAGTTTTTCAAAAGCATTTTTCTCCTTAGCAGTCCATACAAACTTAACGTTCTTCTTTGTTAAGTCGTGAAGTGGTCCTGCTACTTGAGAGAATTTTGCTATGAAGCGTCTATAGTATGCACACATACCAATAAAGCTTCTTATCTCATATAGATTCCTTGGGTTAGGCCATGATTTTATTACCTCTAACTTTGATGGATCCATACAAAAACCATCGTGAGAGATAATATGACCTAGATATTGAATCTCTTGAAGGAAGAATTCGCTTTTCGTTTGGTTGAGATAAAGCTTGTTCTCCCTCAATGCTTGAAAAATCACTTGGAGATGCTGCTTATGTTCCTCCAAAGACTTGGAGTAGATGATGATATCATCAAAGAACACTCCAGTGAATTTTCGATATGGTCTAAAAATTTTCTCCATCAAACGATTGAACGTATCTGGTGCATTAGTCAAGCCAAAAGGCATGACTAGATATTCATAAAGACCAAACGTTGTGCGAAACGCGGTCTTTAAGATATCTTCATCCACTATCCTTATTTGATGATAGCCACTCTTAAGGTCAATCCTACTGAAGTAGGTAGAGCCTTGTAGCTTATCAAACAGATCTTCTACCCGAGGTATGGGAAATCTGTTTTTGATAGTGATATGGTTTAGTGCTCGATAGTCCACACACATACGGTATGTACCATCTTTCTTTTGCACTAAAAGAACTGGAGAACAAAAGGGAGAGGAACTAGGCTTCACCATCCCTTTGTCTACCAGCTCTTGTACTTGCCTCATGATCTGGTCTTGTTGAGCTTGTGAGACTCGATAAGGAGGCTTGTTAGGTGGTGAACTTCCAGGAAGGAGCTCAATACGATGGTCATCATCCCCTTGTTTTGGAGGTAAGTCCATAGGGATATCATCGATGAACACATCTTGGAATCCTTTTAAAAAGTTAGACAAGTCTAACTCTTCTTGATTCCTATCATCTACATTTGATGAAACATTAGTATCTTTTGGAGACTCTTTGACAAAAATCATGTACGCAGAAACTGAGCTCTTCATTGACTTATCAAAAGAAAGAGGATTTACAAGTGGAATAGTGCGACCACGCTCACTAGCATCAATATACATGTTCTTTCCCCTGTAAGTGAAGTAAATTCTCCTTTCACGGAACATCATGTTGGTAGCCATGCGATCAAACCATGGTGCCCCTAGGATAACATCTTGATGTTGGAGAGGAGAGATGAAGAAATCTTCTTTGTCGACATAGCTTTGGACATGAAGCCTCGCCTTCCCAATCAAGGGAGTAACGGAGGCTTGTTGTCCCTTGAAAGCTGCATCAGCGACTACTATATCTCCCATCTCAAAAGCATTAGGAAATTTCGGAGGTCATTTGGAGGGCCTTCTAAGAAAATGTATTTTTTGCACTCTCTCTCTAGAAAAAATGACAAATAAAAGAGCTGGGTCTTTCATAGTAAAACTTCAAAAAGTGTACTTTAAGTAGATTCCTTACCCCTCTGAACATTCGTTCGTAGTGATTTAGGGATAATCCTCTTTTTAGTTGTATTGAATGAACAACGTCAATACGGAGGGAATGAGGCTAACATGGAGGGACGAATCCGCAGCCGCTATTCACTTTCCATTAAACCTGCACATTTGGCTAATGGCGCACTCCTCAAATGGCACAAATGTTACCCACAAACGAGCCAAATATCACCTTCACATTGATTTGGACAATGAGTACCAACCATTGATTAAGCGCAGTAAAACAAACACACATATACCTCCCACCTCCATAGACACGCTCAGAGCTCAAGGAGCTAAACACATAGATATCTAGACGAGAGGCTCTCTCTACCCTAAGAATCCAATAACTAATGCGTCTCCACCGTTTGTCAATCCTACAAGCTTATTGACCTTTGCTGGTGATGGAGAAAACGGCCTTCTGGGTTATTGTAAATCACTTACAAGAGAAGCTGGAACTTACAAGAGCATTCTCCAAGCTCAACAATGTGAGATTGTTCGCCTTTCACATTTACATTCTACAGATCAGGTTACCATTTTGCAACATAAAACAGAGGTACAAGAACTGAAAGGAAAGGTGCGAAGTTGTCAAATGAAGGACACCATCTTGGGTGGTCGTATCCGAAAGAAGAAATTGCGCAATCTTGAAACATTGCAGGTTGCATCAGGAGGTCTCAAGAAAAGAATCCGAGCATTAAGGTGATGCTTCTTGGTTGGCTACATTGCCTTAGTTAAGTAATCTCTTTGTTTTTTCTTGTTATGCATTGTTTTCATGTGCCTAAATAGTGTTAGTGAAGCAAATTTTCTGTTATTTACTTATGCATTGTCTTCATGTAGAGACTCAATCTATCCTGACAAGGAAAACATTGACCCCAAAGCCAATATAGGAAAGAGATTGAAGCCACTTATAAGTAGAAGCCTAGCAGCAGATATAGTACATGACAAGAAGTTTAAGGTTCTACAAAGAAATGTAGTGGACCGCTTTATTTCAGAGAACTCAGTGCCTGCAAAAGTGATACAAGGCACACTTGATTCACTTGGTGTAAGCAAAAGAGGATATTCGGCTATCCAAAAGTCTGTCTCATCCATCTTTGTTAGGAAGGGTATAAAATCCAAACTTCTACCATCAGCCTCAAGTGTTTGGAAAGAGAGGCTTCAGCTTAACGAGGCACAGGGAGACTATCTTGGACAGCCCTTTCATATTAAAGCAACTTACAGTGGCCATGGAGCCAACATGGCATATGATGAGTTCAACAATATTTTTATGGACCTGCGGATACTACAGAAGAGAATGGTGGAGTTTTACAACATCACATTTGAAGAGTCACGTGGACTATTACATTTTGTGTTAAAACTGGATGAGTGTGAGCTTGTTAAAGAGAAAAAGCTAGAGCGTGTTACTATTACTTTAATGAATAGAGCCCTCTCAAAGTATCCCAGTGATGATCCTTTATATTTTAGTGTTCAATCAGAATCTAACATATGGTGGCTTGGTGCGTTTGAGGTAAGCGATATTCTCAAGTAAGCTCAAATATTCAGATCTACTTAAGTCTCATTTATTTTGTGTTGCAGGTAAAGAAAGAAGATCATGAGATTCTATATTGGGTGTTCCATCGAACTAATATTCCGGAGCTGATTGATCGACAGACTAACCAGGGAGAGGTACTACGTCTAGATGGAAGGGGAGACTTTCAAGTTCAGTGGCATCTTGCAGGTGACCTTAAAACATTAAAGTGCATGTATAATTGTGGAATGGGTGCAATGGCAAAGTCACCGTGTTTGTTCTGCATGGAGCCTGCAAAGGTCATGGACCCAAAGTGGTGGAGAAAAGCTCCAACACGTCACATTGAGGATCCTGCTTTTCGACCAGTTTTGAAAATACCACTTGTGAATGTTCACATTTGTACAATGCATGCCCTTTGTAGAATTGTAGAGAAATTGGTCTACTTATACATCGGGTTTGCTTGGAAGATTAAGAACTCTGCAGAACGACAAGTAGCCTTGCAGTGCTTAGAAATGGTACTGTCGGATATGGGGCTTCATGGTGGCAATGTGAAAATCCAGCGGGATGAAAAGAGATCAACTGCTGAGAAGGATGTCCCATGCAAACCATCCATCGGTGGGGTGAAGGCACGGAGGTTTTTATCTAAGCCCCAAGGTACCAGAGATCCAAAGCTAACAAAACATGGAAAAATATATAACACATCTTATGTTAGCAAGGTAGAGTATCAGAGCTGGAAAAAGCTACATATTGCAGTCAAAGACCACGAACCAACTACTCGTAACGCGAAGGCTGAGGTTTGGCGATCAATAGACATCCTATTTTTTATGTGCGACAAAGATGACTGGTCACAAGGTGATATGAACAAGTTCAAGGAAAATCCCAACCTTCTGAAAAAATCATTCAAGACAGCATGGACAGACACCCAGATTACTCACTACATGGTATTATCATGTATTTCTTTCTCTCTTATGTGCAAATATGTGAGTGTAAAACATTCTAACTAATCTGTTTTCATATCCAGCACATCATCTTCAATCATTCGCCATATTTTATACAGAAGTATGGGAACCCGGCAATATGGAATACCTAAGGGATGGAAAAGTCTCATTACATGGCGAGAAATGCTTATTTCAGGCACACACGACATGGTGGCTCTCGAATCAAGGCTAACAGTTTGAGAGAACTATTTGAATGGTTCTATCGTAGAATCATTCATCGAATGCAGGCAAAAGAAGTCTTGGCAAATTCAGCAACAGCACAAGCCATCAGACAGTTACAACAACAAAAAGCTAAAAGATCAATGGCATACAACAACTCCGGAGCTCGTGAAAGTCAACGAAGGTGGAGAGAGACAATGGTGTATGTGAATCACAAGTGGAGAAAGATACTCTGAGTGGATGGCATTGTAAAAAATTTATGTAATACATGATCTTATACAATTGGTACTTGAAGTGTATCAAGATTTTGCAGGTTCAATTTTGTTTTTTGGCACGTCACCCTTGTAACGAATCATGAGATGTTTGCCATACTCTAAAAGTTCATCTGGGTTTTGTCTACCAAGAGCTAGTGCCATTGCTGTGTAGGTGTAGTAATACGCTGCCCGACCACCTGTATAGCCTGGGCAGTAACCAAAACAATCTCTAGCAAACACTTTGTCAACAAGAATGACTTTATCTGCACTTTTGGGCAGCACTGGTCCACCCAAGAAGCGTGATAGTGTCTTGAATTTGTAAGTTGCTATTGAACCCTCTTGTGACATGGAATTGTGAAAAACTACTATCGGCGACTCGCAGAGCTTTGAAAGGTACTGTGCTAGGGCTGCATCCCTTCCTCGATACTCTCTTGTCCGGCGCCGAAGGAAGTCATCCTTGTCAGCAATCCAAGACTGCACATACAATGTCAGAAATGACACAAACACACACACACACACACACACACACACACAGAGAGAGAGAGAGAGAGAGAGAGAGAGAGAGAGAGATACCATGAAGCTCTCATCCTGCAGAAAGAGGTTTTCTTGCCACAGGTCTACAAATGTAGTTGACCCCTGACCTGAATGGTTAAACCAATCCTCCACTTCTTTGTTACTTTTCGATGGTCTTAGGCTTTGTCTTATTGCTTGGAAGGTGGCTTCATCAGGTAGTGTCTCCTTTTATTTTTCAGCTTTCTCAAAGAATCTTCGAAGGCATTCCATTGGATTGCTGGATGTTTCCATTGCCTCATCATCACTACTATCCTATGAAACAAATCCACTCCTCTCCTCTTGGACTCTGGAAATAATAGCTAGGGAGAAATCCTCCCTTAAATAAAACACACTTTGCACATCATGTAAGAAGATATAGGTCCTGTCTCCAATCCTGAACTCAGGCACAGCTGGCAACATCATCTGAGCATGCTTCTCAGTGAAGTTACTGACATCCAATGGAAGTTTGATTTCTGTGGTTTTCACAGAGAGCATCTTA